>NC_087217.1:66626559-66691559 GCF_015104395.2 Macrobrachium nipponense | reverse complement strand
TATTATATTAATTATCTAATTCTCTAATTTCTTCTCTAATATATTATAATTATAATATATGGTATAATATAAATATGTCTTATAAGGTAATATCCAATTATCTGTATCTATCTATTTCTATATAATTATAATGTATATCTAATTCGTCTATATATATGTATATATAATGTCTATATATAATTGTAATATAATATGTTACTTATCTACTATGTATATATATATGTATATAATATGTTAATACTCTGTTATTATATATATGGTCTATATATCTTGTTATATATTTATATATATATTGTCATATATGTAGATATATATGCCTTATTATATATGGTATTTATATAATATGTATAATATCTGTATTATATATAATATGTTATATATTATAGTATTATAATGTATTAATATATATGTATAATATTATATGTCTATATATATGTTATCATTATGTCTAATTATATATGTATATATGTATGGTTATATATGTATATATTAATGGTATATTTATATGTCATATTATGTATGTATATATATATGTATAATAATATGTATTATAAATATTATTTTTTTCAAAATGGTTTAATATATATATATGTTATATATATCTATGGTATATATATATATGTATATATAATAGATGTATATATATATGATAATTAGATATGATATATATATATGTAGGTTGTATATATATCGTTATGTATATGTCTGATATATGTATGGTATAGATGTATATATATATGTATATATATATGTGTATATTATGTATTATGTATATAATAATATATATGTATAAATATATATGTATATATATATAATAATGTATATATTATATGTATATATAATATATTATATGTTGTATATATATATATATGTATAATATAATATAGTATTAGTATATATATATTAAATGTATAATATATATATGGGTTATAATAATATATGATATGTATATAATATATATTATAATATATATATAATATATGTATTATATCTATGTTGATGTATATATATATATGTATTGTATATAATGTATTAATGTATGAATATATATATATATATATATTATATGTATATTTATCTAATATATATATGTATATTATATATTATATATATATATATATAATATATATGTATAATTATATATATATGTATATATATATATTATATGGTATATATATATATATGTATATATAATATATATATATATATATATTATGTGTATAATATATTATGTATATATAATGTATATGTTAATATTATATGTATATGATATATTATTATATATATATGGGTAATATATATATATATATTATATATAATATATATATATGTAACTATATTATATATATATGTATCTATTATCGTGTATATATATATGTGTATATATATATGTGTGTTATGTATATGTGTTATATGGTGTGTTATTATTTTGTTATAGTGTTGTTTGTATATGTATATGTGTGTATAGTAAGAATGTGTGTATATGATCGTGTATATATTGTTATCTGTGTATATATGTATATGTATGATATGTATATGTGTAATATGTATATGTACGTATATGTCTATGTAGTAATGTATATATGTGTATGTATATATATGTGTATGGTAATATATGTTTATGGATACCTAGTAGAATGGTGACACCTATTATATAATTGTGTATGTATATATGTGTATGTAATATATAGATATAGATATATATATATATATATATAATAAATATAATATAATGAACAAAAGTTACAGCCATGAAGGAAAATTGAAGTTAGTGGAGATGCTAAGTACTTTCGTGTTTTTACCAAGACATGGTCACTAAGACACGAGACAAAAGTACTTAGCATCTGCAGTGTTTCAGTTTTCCTTCATGGCACTAGCTTTGTTCGTATAATCATCACGTTTCTGTCTTCCTTTGTGATTTAAAATAATCATATATACATATATATATATATATATATATATATATATATATATATAATATATATATTATATACATTTATATATATAAATATATATATATATGTTTTTGTTTCTTTGTGGCAAGCTTATGTCTGGTTTTTGTTTGGATAAATGCAAACATGAAATTATCTCACCCGATCAATATTAACATTATTTCTCATACATTATTCACTATGGCAAATTTTCTTGTGACATAAATAGTATTTTCTGGTCTCATGGTAAACCTAATTTCTTTTATCTTGAGCTTGTATAAGATTTTGAAAAGACATGACACTCTTATTTATTTCTCTACTGGTATTTCTATCCATTTTTTTTTCCCAAATCATGACTTTATTCTAGTCATAAAAAAAATTCTGTCTCTCTAAATAAACCAGTATTTAGGTACTGCAAATGATTTACCTTTACTATTTTTTTTATCCACCAATCTAGAACTACGAAGTCTTGTAAATTTGTCATTCTTTGTATTAATATATAATTGGGAATGAAACCATTGAAAAAATATTCATTTCCAGTGACTGGGAAATTAAACAATTATAAAAGAAGTATCAAAATATTCCTGTCCGAGAGTTCAGTAAGTGATGGAGCCATATGACATTAAGCAGTTCATCATGCTCATCAGGGAATTCTATCAGCTGTTAGGTCTTGTACAATTAGTTTGTATTCCCATTTGACCTTCCTTTATAATTCTCACTATAGCCACATAGCCCACCTTAAATCATGTTTTCCAAATCTTTTAATTTCACAACAAAGTAATACTTGCGAATGAACAGCTTTTAACGTGGAATATTTCTGACTTCATTAGTAATTATTTTTCATTAATTACAATTATCTTGCTTTGCAAATTACAAAAGCTTTTTGAGCTTGGCATTCCGACTTCATCAATTTTTGCCATTAAAATGGAATGTATTTCAAATCATATCCTCGATTATAGTAGCTTACCCCCTACATTGCAGAAATTATTTCACTGAAAATGGGACAAGGTAATTGAAACAAGTTAGGAATGATAGTACTCTTTGTCAAGTCTATCTCAGGAAGCAAATACTGAACGTAATAGTTTTACAACCACACAAATATCTCTATATCAGGGTTTGAGAGAAATTCAATGTTAGCAACTGCATTATTATTATTCATTATATACAAATTCTGTGCCTTCATAAAATAACAAATGATATGTTTTCATACACATTACCTATGAACTTGTTTAACATAGCAGCCACAAATTAAAAATGATTAAGCTTTGCAGACAAGAAAGCTTTATTTATAAGCCAAACTCAAGATGTGAAAATTAATAAACTAAGAGCAATGAAACAAGTCACTCATGCTTATTGCACTCTCATTCAAACCACACTGGATTTTAATGTACAGTTTGTGCATAATTACAACATTCACATCAATATTGCTACACTAACTTCTTCACCATTTATGCCAGTTATATTCGTAAAGCTTGACAATAATCCTAATTCGTCTGCGTAAAGTTCAATTTCAAAGCTACTGGCAAAAACTACATTTGAAAGTCATTTGAGCTGCCAGCAATATTACAATATGCTATCATGTAACCTGAAAATCAAGAAAAGTTGGGGCACTTTTAATAATTAAAAAATCTGATAAATATATCTTATTAAAAAGTATGTACATGGAATGTAAAAAACTGCAAGTGCATCTGAAAAAGCTTATGTGCTCATCTTAATTCGAATAATTTAAACACTAAAGAATTGCATAAAATCTTGTATATATATTATTTTTATATATAAAAATTTACAAATATTTTGAATTTTTCAAAATTAACTAAAGCTGCATCACAAATCATAATAAAAAAGGGAATTCATTTTTTATATATATCACCTCCTTAAAACTAAAAATAAATATCACAAGTTTTGCAAGACACTTCATGATCTCGCTTCAGTATTCTCTTAACATAAAAAAAAAATGTCTTCAAAAATTAATGTCCGACTCTGCTAAAAAGTGCATACAGCACTGAAGACGCCATCATACACTCGATTCGGTTATAACTGGAGGGGTGGTGGCAGTGTTGTTTAGGCCAGAAGGATATTCCTTTTGGGGGCAATGGTCCACAATCTCACACGATCGCCCATTCACACTATCCTTCTCATACTTATACTGAATGTCAAATCTTGATTCGGCTCGGTTGTACATGAATTCAGTCTCAAATTTCAAGTCATCTTCATAGGCAATGTCTCTTTCATATCTGCTAGATTCTCCGCGATCGTACTTGAAATCCCGGCTACACCACGAATCCCTCTCATATTTGGGAACAGGATCAAATCCATTTTCTCTTTCATGTTTACTGTATTCCCGTTCACTCCTCGAACTTCTTTCATACCTATATTCCTTCTCGTAACTTTGTTCCCGTTCAAACCTCGGCTCGGGATCGTACTTTGACTCCCTCTCATACCTGGACTCCCTCTCATATCTATGTTCCCTCTCAAATTTGTCCTCTCTTTCATATCTTGAATCTCTCTTGTCACATTTCATGTCCTTATTGTACTTCATTTCACTTCTTTCATATCTCCCATTATGTTTTGATCCATAGCCATTCTGACTACTCTTTACAGGGCCACAATAACTGTAAGTTGGCGAGGTATAATTTTTTCCATTGGTAATAACAGGTTTTGCTGAAGCTCCTCCTCCATTCTCCTTTCTTGACACAACGGATCGCTGACTTCTGAAAGACTCGGCAGATGGGTCCCTTGGTTTGACGGCTGGCCGTTGTGTGTAAGGCCTTGGAGAGCTGCTGTAACCATTTGTAACTGTAGTTTTCAATCTAGGTGGCCTTGGGCTAGCTGTAGGGGTATTAATTACCACAAAACTTGGCGTTTTATTGGTGTTTGTGCTTCTAGTAGATAACCTAGAGGGACCAAGGCAATTAGAGGTGTCGAAAGATTTTGCCAGAGGAGTGATTCTGATCTCGGGTGTGCTTTCGCACTCTTCTCTGTCATCCAAACTACCATTCTGATATATCTGATCAATTCCATTTGTCACAGGGTTGCTAGTTACACTAGACGTGCTACATGAGCTTATCATACTGGGGGTACGGGATATAGTTCTAACACGAGAATCTGGTGTTCCACAACTTGAGGACTCGCTAGGATTTCTTGGGCGGAGGGTCAAGGTGATAACACTACTACGTTTAGGGTGCATTTGAGCATGGGCCTGATGAGCAGCAAGCACTTCTGGTGTGGCAGGGTGTATCCGTACTTCCGGAGTCTTCTCTTCATTCACTTTCTCAATTTCCTTTGTCTCTAATAAAGGCACAGAAGGGTCATCAGACTTAGTCATATGTTCGGTGTCATTTGTCTCTGCATAGCCATTCATTAATTTCTCCTCTTTCAAACTGCTACTTGGATTTCCATCTGTCTCATCAAGGGCAACAGGAGAAGTAGCTTGGCATTTTGTAATCATAACGGTCTTACTTGAAATCTTAACTTCGTCAGCCAGTTCCTCACTGTTTTCTTTCGTTACATCATCGTCCTCATCATCATCATCATCGTCACATTCCATGTTTAATTCACTCTTCTTTCCTCCATCCTGAGATGATGGTATAACCTCCACTTGTACAGTAGTAATTTGCAAATTAGACTTTGGTTCATTTTCATCGTCAAGGGAGTCTTCAGCTTCATGCAGTGTGCTTGTTGATTTCCGCTTCATTACTGGCGATTCCTGTGGAAAATAATATAAAGTAATTAATTACATGACTACAAAAAATTTATAGAATAAAAAAAATCCCAACATAATCTCTACATATTAGTAACTAATATTAAAGTTTTTTTTCCATTAATGGTTATTAATAATAACATTAAAATGTTAATTGTTCTAAATATGGTAATTAAGATACAGAAACAAAAGTTTAAACATTTTAGTTACCAGCCCAGTAAAGTTTAAACATTAAATTTAGTTACCAGTCAATAGTATACTGAAATTCAAAGAAACCCAATATTAAATATGATCCACTTTACACTTGGATTTCTTGTAGCAACACGATGTACTATGAGATATTCTACCATGGGTTTCTTGCAGTGACACGGACTGCACTATCAGATATTCTACTACATACTGTAATCTTATTATTTCTGCTTATAAAACAAGTTGCTAGACCATCTTATGAACCCAGATTTTTTCCACTTAACATTATAGATGGCTATTGGAATTGGAAACTGGCAGTAAATTAAAAAAATTACAATAATGGCCTTTCATACAGATAGCTTTGCAAAAATATTGTTTTAGTCTAATCTTTTTTTCTTTATATATGCATCACCTTCTGAAAGGGATGAAACTAATTTTATCTGGGAAGAGATGAAAATAATTTTTTCTGAGAAGAGATGATTCTTTTTGATAGTGCTATCAAAAATGACAAATTTTTCAATTAATTTGTAACCATTAAAAATGACAAATTTTAAAATTAATTTTTAATTTTTCCAACATACAAAACTTGTCTTAAATATGGGATCTACTTTCAGCGTAAGCTAGAACCAGCCGTTTAACTTAAAACAAAACAAGATGGTTATTGGTACTTGGCTACCGATGGGAGGGGAGGAAGACCCGCCACGTAAGCATCACAGCCTTTTGGCCTAACTCTCCAGTTTTTCAAGGTCAAACAACCCTTTCGGAAGGTCAAGGTGCCGAGACCAATTGTCCCTAACACCGAGCCTAGTCAAACTGAGGAGATGAAAGGTCACTAACCCCCTTACTTGTTGACTATGGAACTACCATGGTACCGTTGCTTATCAACACCACGGAGCGCCTCAGATCCTGACGCTTTTGAAGAGCTAAGAAGTTCCAGGATATTAAAGCGCAGGTTAGGTTAGGTTAGTTTGGGTTAGGTATTCAACCTAATCTAATGAAGTGAAAGTGACTGCTGTTAAGATGAATGCCTTGGGGCATGGAGTATCTCCAATTAGGGGTGTGTGCATTGAGGGAGCCTATGAAGAGCCAGCAACTCTAAGGTTGCGACCAATTCTAAGAAGTTGGTCAAGTCCTAGAAATGTTGCACATGAAAGCATGCCAAGAACAGTCGATCGTTGATATACATAATGAGACACCCTCAACGAACATGCTCTAATGAAAGCCAAGGTGAGAAGTCATGTGAAAATTTTGGAAGAGGTAAGAAGCTCACAAGAGAGAGAAAAAGACACAGAGCTGTCTGCTCAGAAGGGGTACGAAGTCTCCCTGAGAATGAAGGGGAGGAACTTGTGGTAGAATTGACGTGAGTATTCGGAAATACTTGTCCTCAAACACAATGAAGGAATAAGTCGAACTCCTAAAGGTTGCAAGTGCAGTGTGTGTTATTTCTGTCTTGAACCAGGTCAGGGAAGAAAGATCTGCGACTGGTTTCCAATTACCCATTACTTTCTCTACAACAGAGGACAGCTGAAGAAATCAGTAACCGGACTATCCCAATTTCCACCACGTATCCTTTTAGCATCGCCTTCACTGCAGGGAAAGATTCTTCAGTGAGCCAGGACAAATTTGTGGACATGGACTGGATGGTTGATGAGGAGTGGTACAAACTCAAAGGGAAGTTGATATCCTTCCAAAGGACATCTACTACACATGTTTCAGCCACTACAACATGATGCTTAAGGCTAAGGGCACTCCCTAACCAGCAACTGCACCTGGGGAGGAAAACCATCTTAGCGCCTTCTTCCTTCTTCTTACCCTACTTCCTCTTCAAAGGAGGGAAAGGGTTCAAAAGAGACACCTTCAATAGCTTCTGTGGTCCCAAGGCAACCGAAGAACTTTATTGACATCTCTATCTGGCACACTCTCAGTTCCCTGTGTACACCCCATAAATGGATTGGTACCGACTAGTCTCAAACACTTAACACAAGAGCTTCCAAAGACTCCACTTGAAATTACAAGCGAGTCATCGAGAGAGGCATAGTATACATTTGAGTCGATCCGAAGACTGAAGACTTGACAGTAGAGGAAGGTCACGGACGATCTGGGGAAAGAGACTTCCTCTCAGCACATGCCATCCCCTAGAGTTCAAACTTGGAAGTTGGTATTAACAAAACAACTGGAGGACACATGACCATATGGCCTGTCAGAGGCACGGCCATCCATAAGGCCACCCACACCATGAGGAACAAATGACTGGGGGCCTACAAAAATTTACCTGCAGTTAGAAACATACAGGAGTCCGAAGAATCTTGTGCTGTCAAAACTGTAACTACCCCAGCTCCAGAACTGATTATAGTGCCAAAGTTGAGTGGGAACAACTATTCTTATACTACCTGTAGAATGTCTTAGTTCCTGTGGATGAACAAGCCATGAAAGGTCATCAACTCCTGCAATGACGGATGTAGTCGTTACCAGAAACGGACATTGGCTGCTCCTGTAAGATTGCTGCAATATCACTACATGAGCAGGGCACTGCACAGACATACCCTCAATTCCACAAGAACATGCCACAGATGTCCAAGAAAGTGGCATTGATGCCCCTCCCCACGGTGGAGGAAACGCTTTCGGAAGAGTGAAGTAGCTCTTAAAGCTATGACACACTGCAACGATGCACATACACCCGAACTGAAGTCGACTGGCAGATTGGGTGCCCATGAAGGATTCTGTACAATGGGAACAGTCACACAACTGTTCAAACATGCCTGATGGCTGTCCCTCCGATGGTGTGTTGTCTTCCTTAAAGACACTGTATCCTTCCTGGCCTACCCATCGTCTCTTGAAGGACAAGGAGGAAGTTGAAGAGCTGCGATACAGCATACGACAACAAAGAATGTGAAGGCAGTGATGAAAAACATCATCCCAGGACCTATCATCCAGAATAGGAACAAAGGGAGGGGAAGGGAGCATAAGAATGCCCAATTCTCCTCCCCCACCCCAACCCAGATAAGACAAGGGTGCCTTGACACTGGAGACAACTTGCCAGAACCAGTGAAATTGCCTAAGGGACCTGTAACATAACCTCTGCTTCCTTCACGTGCCAAGGGAGAGGGGGATTCCGAAGGCAAGCAGAAACTCTTGTACAACAGGTTACGACACCACCGCACTGTAGCAAGATAACCCACGTCTGTCTCAAGCCTCTCAAGCTCTGCCACATCTGAAACTTAAAATATTACAACATTCCAAGTATTTGAGAAGTTGAAATAAAAACCCTGCTTGTTTCAAAAAGAAAACACTCGGAACAAACAGATAAGAGATGTAAAACAAGGATTTTCGATAGAACGAAGTTCAGAAAGCGTCTATAAACAGGAAGGTTGGAGGCAAGATGGCAGTCCCTCTTTCCTTATTTGCAAAAATATAATAAATACCAAGGATAAAACTTGAGTTGGGTTTGTGTTATATAAAAAAGCAAAACAAGTTACAGCAAATACCAAAGAGAAAGGCCCATACATTGCATCTCTCACCCTTGGGCAGTGGGAATGACTGGCAACTACAGAAGCAGCAGCAGCAGCAGCAGCTCAGCCCCCACTACTTCCATCCATGAGTGATAAAAAAACTAGGCAGTATAATTGTGCAAGTGCAGCAAGAAAGAGCAAATATATAAACAGAGTAGAACAAGTTATAAAGTTGCAGTATTTCCAAGTAAGCAAAATATCACAAAACAACAATTATAATAAAAAACAAAATGAATTGTGAAAAACTAAGTCGAACAGCAGGCAGCAGAGGGGAGACATCTCAAACTGCAAGCGAAAGGTAAAGTGGATGCTTACTGACTTGAGGTTGGGGGATTCCTCCCCTACTGTGAGTAGCCAACTACCAATAACCACCTAATTTTAAGTTAAACAGCTGGATTCGGCTTGTGCTGAAAATAAATCCCATAAGTAATGATCAAAGGTTTGTTCGTATATGTGTAGGAACAATTAGATTTTAAATTGTTTCTGGGAT
Organism: Macrobrachium nipponense; assembly: GCF_015104395.2. Lineage (NCBI taxonomy): Eukaryota > Metazoa > Arthropoda > Malacostraca > Decapoda > Palaemonidae > Macrobrachium > Macrobrachium nipponense. The sequence continues at coordinate 66,681,740 of NC_087217.1, read as the reverse complement.
GGCAACATAATGAAAGGTAGTCTCTACCAATGTTGAAAGAGAACAAAAGGATATGGATGAAAACAAGGCAAAAATCAGTGCAAAACAGGTTCTCTTTGCCTTCACAAGGCTGTAATAACCAAAACCCCTGGGCAAATGAGGACTAAGGCCAAACTGTATCTACTCCCAAGGCCCAATACAACAAAGATGGCTTGTAACGAAGAAGCATGAAACAAGGTTGTAATTGTATCTGAAAATAACATGTCCAAAAGGATTATCTTCCACTAAGAATGTTCTTCTGTACAATACCCCAGTCCAGTCTGATGACCTTTCAAACTGTACAATTATACAAATGCTGAAGAATTGACCAACTATTCAGAAGACTCCACCAAAAGTCAAGACTCGTTATATGATGCTGGTCAATCTATGCTACACATTCTTTTTAAAAGATCAAATATTAGAATTATATTCTCTGTACCATCATCAGGCCTGGCAACTTCTTGTATTTACTTTTACAATACTGTTCCATACTGTAAGATGGTCTCTCTCTTTTTCCATGGCAACTTCTTATATTTACTTTTACAATACTGTTCCATACTGTAAGATGGTTTCTCTCTTTTTACTAACTTAAATTTTCTAATACAATAGTCTAAAAGTCTCAATGTGCTACTAATGGCTATGGCATCTATAATCATAAAATCAACTTAAAAAACATTTAAGTTCAAGATGTAGCTACTCCGGTGTTCCCTACAACATTAAAAAAAAAAAAAACAGTCAATGGGTTCTTGAAGAATCACATCTGTAACCATACAAATTTTAAATTCAAGATGTAGCTGCAGTTTCAACAACCAGCTAGAAATGCAATGATGCAAAAACTTGAGATTAAAGGTCAAGTAAGCTGCATTACATTTGGAAAAATCCTAAAACCTTCCAACTTAATTTTGAGAAACCAAAAACAAAACTGTGTCCTCATGGAATTGTCCATCATACACACACACAGAGAGAGAGAGAGAGAGAGAGAGAGAGAGAGAGAGAGAGAGAGAGAGAGAGAGAGAGAGAGAGAGAGAGAGAGAGAGAGAGAGAGCTTAAATTTCAAGTTGCTTTGCCTCAGTTAGGGACTGGAGCCATCATCTATTACTATAGAATATTCTATAGTCTATAATTCTGAGGTCACCAAAAATTATCTCTTAATTAGAGTTGTCCATCAAGTTCAAACTCCTAAAGCAACAACCTAACACCTTGTATTCTTGCAGTCGTTCCATGGTGCTCCTATATTTCCAACTGTTATATAGCAAAAGGAGAACAATTAGTATCTCTGCCAAGCGAGATACAATAAGCACAACCAGTGGATGAATGACAAGTGTCAACAATACCTAACAGTAATTTTTTCACTTGCAAATAGGTGAGGCAATTAACTGCCTTTCATAACACTGTCAAAAGGAATCTAGTTTTATAGATTCTATAGTGGTGAAGCTATTAACGTACATCTTCTTTGATCCAATGAAGACAAATATTTTGCTTCAGAGCAGTCAAAATAAGAAACTACTCCTTTTCCACACTAGGGAAACATTTTGAATTTTGAACAAAGAGAAGCTGCAGTCAAGAAACTTCAAGACCATGTTCTGGATACAGAACTCTTGTATGTCACCCAAGAAGTTCATGCATCTTAAACTGACTGTATATCAATATTTCAAGAAATGTGTTAACATTCACATGCTGAAACCAGGGGCTTGTGGATCAACTTCAGAGAGATAAGAGGTATAATTTTTCACTGTTCTGGAAACATTTAAAAATAAAATTATACTCCATTTAAAACTAAAATTATGCTCCTAAATTTGTGTTGTTGAAATGATGTTGGGACCACCTTGCTCTGTCAAGGTCTGAATATAACTTTTATTGCTACTCTTTAACTTCTAAAAGTAACAGGATGCAAAATTTACTTCCCTGTCACATGCTTCCATCATATTCTAAATGCCACATTTATGTTAGCCACACTGACTCCTGAGACCCTATAGACCAGAGATGAAACGGACTTATGCCCATTTTGTTATCAGTATCTGCGACTGTCTGGATTAGCAATACATTCCAAGAGAGCGGGCTCAGGTCTTAGAAACGTGGAACAAATCAAGATAAATGACAGCATTAAAGTACCATTAATTCAAGACTGCTTTGGCCCCCCTTGTGGAAGTCTTCTCAGTTTACCAGACTGACTTGCCATGGAATTTACAACACTTCCATTACAAGCTCCATGATGAGAAGCAAGAGGCAAAATCCAATATTCCACTACATCTAGATAAACAATAACCTAGAAATAAATAGTCATGATGCACTTCAACATCCAAAAACAGAACTTGAACTTTGGGTTTATCATATTAAGAAACACCTTTACACCTATCCAAGTCCATGAACATACACCACATAACCGCTATCATCATTAACCCGGGGGGTGCTGCATACAAAATCTTTAAGTTGTCTTTCCTGAACTTAATGTAAACCACAAATATATAATATTGCCAACTGCGAAGAGATCATGTTACAGTGGTCCCCATATTCGTGGGGGATGTGTACCAGACCCCTCCCCTCTGCAAATAGTTAGAATCAACAAATACTAGTTGGAACCCCTATAAAAACGCCAAAAACGGCCTATTTTCGTGGGTAAAACTAAAAAAAAAACACTAAACATTTTTATACTTGGTTTTTTAATAGTTTTACCACAAAAAGTGCATTTTATGATGAAACTGATAAAAAACCCAGGAATTTCTGGGTATTTCTCATAGAAAAATACCACGAATAATGGGTAGATATGGTCCAGAGAGAAATCCGCGAATCCAGAGAACGCAAATACAGGGGGGCCAACTGTAATTCAGTTCTTCTTGTGCCAAGCAATGTCAATGTCAACAACAAAATACATCAACCATATGAAGTACCTATACATGTCACGCCATGTCATGTCTGGTAGAAATAATCTAGAGACATGGACAAGTTATCTGCTGTCAACTCATCTTCTTCTAGGTACATGTAAACATTAGTGATGGACAACAATGTTTTGGAAAACTTACTGTAGAAATAGTTCTCCCATTATTAATCTAACTAAGTTAGTGCATCTCACAATTTTAATTTTCCTGTAATTCATAAAAAACTGACCTTCGATAAAAGTAAGTCAAAATTAATTTGTTTGTAATATTTATCAATAATGGTCACTATCCTTTGGTAATGCACTGTGATCTTCTGATCAGCAACAGTACATGTCAATGTTTTGCATAAATTGTCCATGACACCCCCATGATGTATCATCTTCTGTAATCATGGTCATCCCCAATATTGAAAGCAGCTATCAGTTATTTCCCCATTTTTATCCAAATTATTGGAAGCCCATTAGGATAACAAGGATAAGCATGTTTTCTCCATTCATAATCATAAGCATCATCAAAGCAACCAGACAACAAATTAAAGACAAATTTAAATTCTGATTCAATGAAATAAGAATTACAAATAAGATATCCCAGTATAATAAAGCTATAAAACACATGTGACTGCTAGCAGACACCTCTCTCTAAAAAGTAACAAATGAGTTTTTTTTTTTTAAGTTGCAAACAAATTAACATCTGATCCTAAATACCATTCTTCTTGAATCAACTTACAGAGTTTAGGATATACACAAAGTTGTATACAGTATTATAGATGTCACAGAATACTGAAAAATTGAGTAATATCTTCTTCATCTCATCCTCACTCTCAAATATTTATTTAACCTATTTCTTTTAAATGCCCATCCCAAATAGAAATTTCAGTCAAACAGGTAATGAAAGAACTGTCCTAACTTTACTTTGGTTAAAATCACTTTGTCTGATGTAGACAGCTAAGGTCTCAAAATATTAAAATTCTGTGTTCAATTAACAGAGATATTAAAATTCTGCGTTAAGTTAACATATATTAAAATTCTGCGTTAACATAGTAATTTTTATGATTTGGCATATAAACTGCTTTGTTTACGCATAGAGAACCACCAAATTTGGGGTTTAACATTTATTTTATTGAAATCCATTCTGGTAAGGTTATCGAAGTACCTTAATCCCCAACTCCAATTTATGGATCTACTTAAAAGTAATATTAAAAAAATAGCCTAAAATCTCAAAAAACTGTCAAAATAAGATACGTCTGACTAAAAATATATGTAATTACTTAAAATTTCTGAAAGAAAAATTCATTATCTAAACAATGCACAAACGCTACATGAAACCTAAGGCTCTAAAAATCATTTCTACCTCATGTGAAGCAAGTGGAGCTTCAGTATCTGAAGCATGCTCCCGTTCAGCTGAAGATTGCCTTGGACTTCTCACATTTACAGGCAACGTCCCATAAGATCGACCTCTCTCAAATGGTGGAGGTGCTGGTGAAAAAACAACACATTACAATAACTTTCTAAATCATTTTCATTTAATTCCCTTGCAATATAATTTTTACATATCAACTGTTAACAAGAAATGAGTTTTTCATAAAACATGGGCATTAATGAAGTAACAACTGTTTTAAGCTTATACATACCCTTTTCTTTATCTGCCTGCAGTGCAAGACTGGCAGGAAGGTAAGATATTGGTATCCTGTAAGCCCAATGTTCAGGCTCACCTCCCTCACTGCAGCTAGTGCTAATTATGTTAGCATCACTTCTCCTCTGTAAAGAACATACATATTAGTAAATTCTAGCTTGAAATAAACTATCTAAACAATCAATCAGTTATTAACACTGCCTCAGAATATTTACATGAGAGAGAGAGAGAGAGAAATATTTGTTTTTACAAAACTTTTACCTGATAAAATAATATGTAGGCATTAGGGTTTACCACTTGATCCTCAGATGTAACTTCTACCTTACTGTCATCAAAATTGTACCACTTGTTATCAGCGGTATTTTTACACATGGCTGAAAAGACATGAAAATGCTGATTATTGCCACTAGTAAAAACTTTAGGTAGGAAATACCATTTGCAGCAAGATGATTAGGCCTGAAGGGAAACTTTGACACAAATTAAGTTAGATCATGAAGAATACACTAACCCAAACATTTTTAAAAAGTAAAATTATGTTAAAAAATTAAATTTTTACAGAAAAAACTTTTGTTTTCAGCAGTTTATAGATTCTCCACTTCCTTCAAGAACCAACTAGCCAAAGAGGAATCAAACAGGTCACATAACTCTAGTTCTAGTTAAAAATGATCGATTTTAAGTGAGTAAATAAAAAAAAATCACTTTCACTTCTTACCTGTATAGTGTCCACCTTGCATGTCTTTTCCATGATGATTCACAACTCCATACAAATCATACACATTATATTCATTATATGGTATCAACCGCTTTGGTCTTTTCCATGGAGACCACACTCCTCCAAGGACGCTATTATCAACTCCAACCTGGGAAATGGCGCTGCTAGATCTACTAGCCACATGTTCAGATATGTCAAATCCCAGCAAAGGAAATCTGACTGTTGTGGACAATTTTGAAGAATTGGTTTGAAGGGTTCCCTGAAATTATTTTTAAAAATGATAATAGTATATTCATACATTCTTCTTCAAAAAATCTAACAAAAATGCTTTCTTATACTTATATGCACAATGAAAATATGTATAAAACAAAACACTAAAGTCAATATCATATGTTAAAAATATTAAATTTCACTGAACAAAATACTATTTACCCTATTTGTAACTGCCAAGTATTTTAAATTAAGCAAAATGAACGAAGTTTCACTAAGTACAGCAGTACTCACCTGTCTAAACCTTTTTAAGTGCAAAACAAGAATTTGCGGTGCAGACCACAGCATTAACCTTTTCACTACCTGCTGCTTGCGATTACAAGTTGGGCAGTGCCATGCGTCTCCACATCCTAGTTTCTCAGCTGATGTATGAAGCTGAAAGGTTTATTGCAAATTAAATAAACTACAAATTTGCATAAGGATACTACTCAATACCTCTACAAACCTAGAACATACTTCCCATAAATATATTATTAAAAAGGATACTACATACAACTAACCATCTAATTTCAAGGGTTTTGAGTGCAAGGATTTGATAACAGAATTTTTATCAATTATATGGTATTTTTTTTATATTCATGGTTTGTGGCCATACATGTAAACCCGATTCATGTAAGCTGATATGTAAAAAAAAAAAAAAAAAAAAAAAAAAAAAAAAAAAAAAAAAAAAAAAAAAAAAAAAAAAAAAAAAAATCCATAAAATATGATATTGTTATTATACAATTAAGTTTGTTCATACTTACCTGGCAGATATATATATAGCTGTATTTTCTGACGTCCGACAGAAATTTCAAAACTCGCGGCACACGCAGTGGGCGGCCAGGTGGTAGTACCCATTCCCGCCGCTGGGAGGCGATATCAGAACCATTCCCATTTTCTATTCATATTTTTATTAATGTCTCTGTCTCCTGAGGGGAGGAGGGCGGGCACTTTAATTATATATATCTGCCAGGTAAGTATGAACAAACTTAATTGTATAATAACAATAACATTTTGTTCATGCCACTTACCTGACAGATATATATATAGCTGAATCCCACCTTCGGATGGTGGGAAGAGACAGAATATGACAATTTGTCGAAAATTGCATTTTTCCTAACTATACAAACCTGAGGTCCTTTAACAATAGGAAGGTAACTAGCGGCAGCTGGGACGGTCGTAAGCTTCGAACAAGGGGAGAACGGTAGTTAACTGCTTGTCCGATCGTGCGCGCGCCCGCGCGCCCGAGAGGTGAAGAATCACTTTTGCTTTAGGCCCATGCAAAAAGTTGCAGAGTGAGGGGTGGCATGAGGTGGGACTATATGTAAAGGACCTCAGGTTTGTATAGTTAGGAAAAATGCAATTTTCGACAAATTGTCATTTGTTCCGATACGTAATACAAACCCTCGGTCCTTTAACAATAGGAAGACTCACTTCTTGGTGGGAGGAATCTGAGTCTTTTGGTGAACAGACTGGTGTTCGTCCAAACCCTGGAGGTGCCTCCCATGGTCGTAAGAGCAAGGGAGGGATCCAAACCTCTGTCCGATTGATCGGGGTGTGCACCGCAGGATCAATGGTCAGACCTCTGGGCCAAGTACTAAGAGAAGAGGCAAGCGTATCTCTTCGTACCAGCAAGCAAGAACTTGTTCCTGTTTGCAAGAGACAATCATAAAATGATGGGTTTGTCTCAATTTGGCATCCACTTCCTCCCCCTTGTTGGAGGAAGTGGTGGATATTTACTCCTATCCCTACTGAAAGGGATAGGATGGTGCTCTATTGAGTAGCTCACCTGCATCTCGTCCTTACCCAGCAGGGTGACGACCGTGTCCCTCTACCCAAAGGTAGAGGGAAGAAAAAGATGGGAAGAGGAGCCAGTCACACTCTCATTCCTCATCCATTCTTACGGTCACACCAGGACTCGATGCTGTTCAGCCTGCGAGGGTCTGGGTTAACTACACAACGTGTTGAGCAACCACCACGGTTCCCAAGGAAAAAGATCCAAGGAACTGTGGGCAATATCCTGAAGGTAGAAGGAGATGCATGCGGTCCGGTTGGACCAGGCGCCTGCCTTCATTACCTGCGCCACGGAGAAGTTCTTGCGGAACGCGAGAGAATGATGAAGAGGCGTCCACACTCATCCTGGGTGTCCGGAGTTTTCTTCACGACCAGCTCCGTCGCACCTTCACAGGACAAAGCAGCATAGCCTTCGTATCGGAGGCGGTGACGTCCATTAGGGAGGGTATTGTGAAGGACTCGAACCAATCGTCAGTTACCGAAGGGTTCTGAGTCTTCGCTACGAAGATCGGTACGAAATCGAGCGTCACAAATCCCATCCCTTTGTGCTTGACTTCTCAAGAGAAGTCATGCAGTTACCTAAGACGAAAAGAAGGGAATAGTCGTATGACCTATCCCTCTTCTCGACTTTGGTTATGTACAGTACTCATACTGACAAGCTATTAAGACGAAGTAATGATTGCTCTGGAACAACCGAACTAAGTCCACAGCATAGTTCGTAACTGACTCGGACGCTCTGACAGCTGCCGACTGACTGGTTCGGAATCAGTAGAGGCAAGTTGTCCAAGCATCCGGGTAAGTCACGTGACCTTCGCCCTTTAAAGAGTTATGCTGAGAGACCAAACAAATAAAATATTTGTTAGTCACCGATGCCGGACGGCGCGGCGATGATTCTCTTAATGCATAAGCTCAAAAGGCGAAAGTCAATTGCCTTCAAAAAGACCGCGGTCCCTGAATTGGCCAAGAAAATCCTCATAAGACCGTTGAATCTCAAGCTTAACGGAGAAACAACACTATGTGACGTTGAAGACGAAGGTAGGCAATGAATGCAACCTACGTCTTCCAGCTGAATCGAGAGAAGGAATCTCAAGATTCTAAACCTGTGCTTACAAATGACTGAAACGCTAACCGCCATTTCATTGCTGTCCGTTGTGCAATGAAAGCGGGGCGTTCTTCAGTAATGAAACACAGGGAGAGCCGCTTGAAGAACTGCTTCTCATGGGCTGAACGTTTGGAAGTAGAGCTGGCAGGTGTGGGAGTAGGCGATGTCTTTCAATACATCTGCTAATCCGGGGTGAACAATGAACAATTGTACACCTCCGAATACAAGATATTTTGAGGACAAACTCAGATTCCGCAAAAATCATTCGCATTATCGGGATACGATTGCAGCAAGAGACTATTACAGAATTCTGTTACCGTGCGGTAAACAGAAAGATGAGAGTCGAATAGATATCTCTGTTTAAAATTCTCGCAATACCGAAGACGATGAATACTAGCGTTTCTCAGCAGTAGATGGTCATTCATGTATGCGAAGAATCCCCGTTATCAGAGACTTAAGTCCGTGATTGTTGGGGCAGAGATATCGGTTGTTATTCAATCAAAGCAGGTGAGAAAGACATAAAACAACCGTCTATCTCAAAGCGGCAGCTGATACTGAAATGCCTCGGGCAATTCAATACGCAGTAGCTGTCGCTGACTTGTCATCCTGAGTTGCCAAGTAATCCTTTCCACGAAGGAATGCGTTCGGCTAGAACCACCGAGCATAAAAAGATATGCTCGAGCAATTATATTTAAGCGAAACGAATTTCGGTAAATATAAAAGCTAAAATGGTGTTGTTGTGACAACACCATAAGTATATAAAATTGAAAACTGGAAACTCCTGGGAGGTTGCAGGCAACCCGGGGTTGCAGTTCAATTAGAATACTTTTCGTCTAAGTCACAATCCGTAGAATAACCAGGATATGCGCCTACCCCTCGGACCATTCAACTGCTTAGCAGAATCATGTCGCGAGGTTAATATACGTAGTATATTTGTAGGATTCTGAACAACGATCTCCATCCTAAATTCTTTCCTTCAAGAAAACAAAATAAGGATTGGAGATCGACCACCTTCGTTCTCTATTAAAGAGAGTGAAGGAGAAGTCTTCCTCGAAGGAAAGCTTCAATGGTGAACAGAATACTAAGACGATAGTTCCAGCCAAACTGGATATTCCCGTCCGTTCTTCTCTATTCCAGGTTGGTCGCCTACTGTGAGATAGTCTTCTTTCAGCAGCAGTCTTCTTCCTAATGCTAGAAATTCCAGGAATTCGAGCATAGGCGAGGTTCCCGATTATCGTGTAACATATCGGGGATTCTCGTCTCGCTCACTTTGGACCGTGGTCTCGCCTAAGTGTTTGGAGATCGTAAGAAACTCTAAACACTCTGAATGCGCTAGAAATTCCGTAGAATCTAAGCAGTCTGCGAAACCCCCACCGAATTCGTCAAACGATATCGGCTGGTGGTCCTCTCGATTCCCGTAGAAATCGAGAATGGGGCAGGATCCCTCCTCAACGACCGGGGCTTACGTCAGGTAGGACCCGAAGGTCCCCCCTGGTAGCGCAGTCCCCAACGTGGGATCCTACAGAGAAATCTCTGTAGGATCCTTCCCCTTTCCCTCGTAGCCGTAAGGAGAGAGGGAATGGGGGAGGAATTGGATACTCGCTCGCCTTCCAGTGGAACTAGCAGTTGGAGAAGAGTAGGAGCAGCCATCGCCTTGCGGCGATGGCCTCTCAGAGTCTGGAAAACGTATCGTCAGGAGAAAAACGTTTTTCCCGAGGAGGGTTACGAACTCTCACTGTAGGTAAGGGTCTGCCGCCACTGTGAACGTCGTCTGGGTGGGGCTGATCGACACCTGACAGGAGAGAGCCGATACCGTCCTCCGACTCATTCCAGTCCTCGTCGAGGTCGAAACCTCTCAGGAGGACCGAAGGAGTATTTAAATACGGTGTCCGAAGACACGTAGAAACGCCGCTGTCGCAGTAGAGGAGGTGGAAGTAGCTTGATCGACCGGCCAGAACTGAGAGAGCCTTCTTGTCCGGAGACGAGAGAGACTGGTTTTCAAGACAGAATCGGTAAGCTCCGATCGCGGCATACCCACCGTCGGTTTGGGTTCCCTCTCGGGCCCCAAAACGACTCGAGCAGAGACATGGGTCTCGCTGGTGGGAGCGGCGATCCTTCCCCCCGGTCGTTGTGCTGACGAATCAGTGCAATAACCTGGGTAAAGATACTCTGAATCTCGGAAGTTACAGCGTCTTGAGGAGTAGGACCGTCCAGTCCCTCCAACAAGAGCAGCTCCCAGGACCCTCCTCCTTCAGAAGAAGGACCAGCAACAGATCCCTGACGGTTGCCTCCAATCACTTGCGCGTACGTTCCTGGTTGGTCCTCCAAGACCAACCTGGCACGTGCGGCGTCGTGACGGGATCGTGAGCGGCGCATCTCTCAAGATCACTCCTATATACCTAGCTCTTCCTGGCGTATGCCGAGGAAGTTGAAGGTATCGGAGAGACAGAACTGACTCTACCCCCTCTCCCCCTGACGGTCGCCTCCAATCACCTTGCGCGTACAATCCTGGTTGGTCCTAAGACCATACGTGGCACGTGCGGCGTCGTGACGGGATCGTGAGCCGCGCACCTCTCACGATCACTCCTAGCTACCTCGCTCTTCCCGGTGTAGCCCGAGGAAGTTGAAGGTAGTGGAGAGACAGACCTGACGCTCCCCCCCCGCCCGCTGGCAGGACCAGCGTACGTGGGGGGCTGCAGCCGATCACCAACCCGCGGTGGGGATCGATCTGCAGGCCTGGCCGTGCCGCTCACCTGTGGCGAGCGGCTCGACTGAGCACGTCGACCCCGGTCCCGTGCGTCAGACGAGCTGCTGCTGGTCAGACGTATTCCGCCCGGGGAGTAATCCCCTCCTGTGGGAGCGGCGGTCAGGTGACCTGCAGAGCTCGCTTTCGCCGTGAGACCGGTGAGCGTCCTCGCGGCACGTCAAACCGCTGGTACCAGCCGAGGCTGGTACCGTCGGTCGAGGGGACCTGGGGGACCTCTTCCCAGCCTCAACCCGTGGCCGGTCAGAGACCGTCACGTCCACCCGAGGTACCGGCTGGTCGCTGCGAGAGCGGCCGCTGGCCTGGCGAGAGTCACCTGAGCGGCTCTCGACAGTCTTCTGCTCCGTGCCTCGGTCATGACGCTGAGCGAACTCAGGCGTCTTAACTTTGGCTGCAGGGACACCCCGAATGGAGATCGTACACTCGGAACTTCTCGCGGACGAGAAACCGAGCCGTACCTGGCTTAGCAGCAGAGCTGCCAAGACCAGGCGAGGGTGTACCAGCGGTAGCCAGCACACCCTTGGTCCCCGTCTTCTTCTTCTTCTCAGAAGGGGAGACGGGCCCGTTCCCGAAGGAACCGGAGGAGGCCAGCAGAAGAACCCCCCCGTCACACCGGAATGTGACGAGCCCTTCGAAGTTCCCGAAGGAGTCTTCTTAGGGGGAATAACAAAACCCGGTTACCAGCTGGTCGCTGCGAGAGCGGCCGCTGGCCTGGCGAGAGTCACCTGAGCGGTTCTCGCCAGCCTTCTGCTCCGTGCCGTGGTCTTGGCGCCGAGCGAACTCTGGCGCCGAAACTTTGGCTGCACGGTCTCCCGAGGGAGAGCGTACACTCGGGATCTCCCGCGAACGAGAGACCGAGCCAGAACCTGGCGTAGCGGCATCGCCGCTAGCACCAGGCGAGGAAGTACCAGAGCTAACCGATACTCCTCTGGTCCCCGTCTATCTCTTCCTTACGGAAGGGGAGTCGGGCCCCGACGAAGCCCCGCTCCCGGAAGGAGCAGAAGGACCAGCAGAAGGACCCCCCGTCCCACCGAGGTGGGACGGGCCCTTAGAAGTTCCCGAAGGAGACTTCTTAGGGGGGGAGGCGGGGGCCTTCTTCTTCTTCGGCTTATGGGCCTTAGAAGTCGAAGGGGAAGAGGCAGCAACAGACGAAGATGACACCTTCCTCTTCTTCGTCAGCTCACGCAGGACAGTCGTCAGGTCCTCCATCCAGGCCGAGTCGGGCCTATTGCCGAAGCAACACGGCCCGCACTGCACCTGTCCGGAAGGACCTGGGACTGGGGAAGACACACCATGGGCAGGACCAGCATGGACAGGCGCAGGAACCAGGAGCGACAGGAACAGCAACCAGCTCAGGAGCGGCAGGAACAGCGGCAGCGGTAAACACAGAAGGGACAGCCAAGCCAGTAGCGGGAACCACATCAGCGACAGGTTACGGCAGGCCCAGCCATCGCCTCGTAGAATCATCGGCAGCCAGCGTGGTACTGGCTTCCGGTGGGTCCAGGGGCGAGCTGCTGGAACAGCGGAAGTCTGGGGCAGGCAACACGAAGAAAACACAGGCCGGCGGCGGCATACCCCTCCTCGGTACGGCGGCGACCGGCCCTAGAAGCGGCAGACGGCGTCACCGACACAGCATGGGGAGTGTAGACCAGCGGGGGGAAGCAGCATAAGCGGCCGTGAAGTTGTAGTGGAGACCATCCTCCAAGGTCACCGACCCCAGACCTCGCTAGACTCTGCAGCAGATCGTGGATGCTAGGCACGCCCTGCAGCCGCAGTGGTCCATACCTGTCCAAGGTCGTCTCCCACGGCTGTAGCACCTGCGGTAGCACAGACAGATTAGTAAGAGGGGTTCCCTCACGCACGGGGGGGGAGACATGCCCCCACCCCGAACGGAAGGAAGACCCCAAAAACAAAATACGAGGAAGCTGAGCGGGGGGGCAGGAAAGAAGACGAAGAATCGGATACCAAGGGAGTCGCGGGAGAGCTTTCCGACGACTTCCTGGCAGACCTTCGCTTCCCCTACCCCCGCACAGCAGTGAAAAGTAATATGAAAATGAAACAGAATACTGCACTTGCGATTCACTTCATAGAACTTAAAGAGGGAAAAATCAATTCCCTGCTATTTTCACTTTCACAGCAATAAATCGTAAGGATTAATTCCCGGGTAAGAGCGGAAATTGATCCAAAATTAAATTTGATGCAATTAATAAATGAAAATGAAAAGAAAACTGCATTGCGAATCCACTTTCATTGCATTCTATTCATACAAAATAAGAGGCTCTTGCCGAGCGCAATCAAGCTCTCGGCAACGAACGCACAGGGCAAAAATATAATGAAAAAGAGTACTTACATCTTTCAATTACACATTTCGCCCAAAATACATGACTCGGCGCGAGTGCGCCCGCCCTCGGCACCGAGACATAATTCAAGGGTTCAATTCATGAAAAGAGCGGAAATCGCCGTCTCTACGGCGATAGCTCCATGTTGATTCATAATTAAGTAATGAAAATGAAAACAGTGTACTTACAGTTTCATTTTCAAGTCAAACCAAACCATTAGTAGAAAACACAATATAAACAAAGCATACGACGATGAAGCGGGCAGAGAGAGATGACGAACACGTCCTTCACACCCGCGGCCGAAAGCAAAAGTGATTCTTCACCTCTCGCGCGCGCGGGCGCAGCACGATCGGACAAGCAGTTAACTACCGTTCTCCCCATTGTTCGAAGCTTACGACCGTCCCAGCTGCCGCTAGTTACCTTCCTATTGTTAAGGACCGAGGGTTTGTATTACGTATCGGAACAAGGGATTTTTAGGAAAAAAACTTAAATTAAGTAGATGATATACATCTTGGTTCCTTACCTGTTTGCAAAGTAGACTATGTGATTACTGTCACGTAAGGCTGCTTTTGCTTAATCACAGAGTTGCCAGCCAGGTGGAGACCTGTAGTGCTGGTGCGCTCTGGATGATCTGTCAACGGGTGCGAGACCTCAGCGTGACAAGATCATCGAGGCCATACAAATGAGGGCAACGAAGCAACTTGACCACCACTGACAACTATTCACAAAAACCCCTTAAAACTAACTAAAGGATGGGAGATCTTCACATAAGACTCACCACAACCTCCAAAAACACAACAACCTAACCTAAACCTAACTAAGGGATAGGGAAAGAGCTACTTCCGGACCCCAATACTGTGTCCGCAGAAACGTATGGCCCAGTGCATTACAATTGTCATAATCGTTCTCACATCCCTTAGGTAATGTGATTGGCGAAGACCGGAGTTACTCCTCCAAAAGTGGCAATCAAGGATGTCCTTGATTGACATGTTCTTTTGGAAGGCAAGTGAGGTAGCGACGGCTCGTACTTCGTGCGCTTTTACTCGGAGAGGCTCAAATCAGTCTTCTGGAAAGATGAATGAGCCTCCCGAATGGTGTCCCTTAGAAAGAAAGCAACAGCATTCTTCGATAAGGGTAACTCTGGTCTCTTCACAGAAACAGGAAGGTTACCTGAGGGACCTCTTACCTCTTTCGTTCTATGCACGTAGAACTTAAGAGCCCTGACCGGGCACAGGACTCTCTCTGGTTCTTGGCCCACCAGACTTGACATACCCTTGATCTCGAAAGTCTTCGGCCAAGGGTTCAAAGGATTTTCATTCTTCGCCAAGAAAGTTGGGTTCAACGAGCAGACAGCATTGTCCCCTTTGAATCCCATTAACTTGCTAAACGCTTGAATTTCACTAACTCTCTTAGCCGTCGCAAGAGAAGTTAGGAAAAGAGCCTTCCTTGTCAGGTTTCGAAGAGACGCTGCCTGAAGCGGTATTCGAAAGTGCTCGACATAAGGAATTTAAGGACTACATCCAGGTTCCATGATGGAGGTCTCATTTGAGGAACCTTCGAGGTCTCGAAAGACTTTAAACAGGTTCATGAATATCCTTGTTGTCAGACAGGTCGAGGCCTCTGTGCCTAAAAACCGCTGACAACATGCTTTTATATCCCTTGATGGTAGGGACCGCTAATTTCTGCACATTCCTGAGAAAGAGCAGAAAATCAGCTATCTGGTTCCACAGAGGTCGAGGAAGAGGAAACTCCCTCCTTTTTACACCATGCCCTGAAGGAAGCCCACTTCGATTGGTAACAGCTCTTGTGGAAGCACGTCTCGCATGTGCGATTGCTCTCGCAGCTGCTTTCCGAAAAAACCTCTCGCTCTGGCCAACTTTTCGATAGTCTGAACGCAGTCAGACCCAGAGCGGTGAGGTTTTGTTTTTGAAAGAAAACCCTTTCGAATGAGGCTGTTTGAGTAGATCTTTCCTCCAGGGCAATGTCCTTGGAAAGTCTACAAGGAAAGACATGACCTCTGTGAACCATTCTCTCGCTGGCCACATCGGAGCGATCAGGGTTAACCTCGTCCCTTCCGAGGCCGCAAACTTCCTCATGACTTCCCCCAGAATCTTGAATGGTGGGAAGGCGTATAAGTCTAGGCCCGTCCAATTCCAAAGCAAAGCGTCTACCGCGATTGCTTCTGGATCCAGGACCGGGGAGCAGTAAAGAGGAAGTCTCTTGGTCCTTGACGTTGCGAATAAGTCGACCAGTGGACGTCCCCACAACGTCCACAGGTCCGACAAAGTCTTCCGTTCAAGGTCCAGTTCCGTCGATAGGACTTGGTCCCGACGACTGAGAAGGTCTGCCCTGACGTTTTGCACTCCTGCAATGAATCTCGTCAGGATAGTCACCTTTTTTCTCTTTGCCCACAGCAGAATCTCTCTCGCTAGGGAAAGCAACGTTCTGGAGTGTGTTCCTCTGGTTTTTTAAATAAGCGAGTGCTGTGGTATTGTCCGAGTTTATCTGAACAATCTTGTTCTCCAAACTCTTTTCGAAGAACTGCAAGGACAGAAATACTGCTGCCAGTTCTTTGACATTTATATGCCAGGCTACCTGTTCCCCTCTCCAGGAGCCTGACACTTCCTTCCCCCCTAGTGTTGCTCCCCATCCTGTGATGGAAGCGTCTGAAAACAACACTAGGTCGGGGCTCAGAAGACTTAGGGACACGCCCTCTTGAAGCTTCTGAGGGTCCAACCACCATCTTAGGTGGTTCTTGATTGGAAGCGATATTCTCAATATGGCATTGAGATCGTCCTTGGCCTTCCACTCGTCCGCAAGGAAAAATTGGAGAGGCCTGATGTGCAGTCTTCCCAAGGAAACAAACCTTTCTAGCGAGGAAATGGTCCCCAGCAGACTCATCCTTCCCTCGCCGAGCAAGTCTCTTTCCTTAGAAAGGCTGAGATCTTTTCTAAGCCTAGCCGCTGACGTTCCTGGGACGGGAAACGCTCGAAAGCCACTGAATCCATCTGAATCCCCAGATACACGATGGACTGTGTTGGGTCAGATGCGACTTTTCGAGGTTGACCAGAAGTCCCAGGGACTTCGCTAAGGCTAAAGTGAACGCAGTCTTCCCAAGGAACAAACCTTTCTAGCGGGAAAATGGTCCCCAGCAGACTCATCCATTCCCTCGCCGAGCAAGTCTCTTTCCTTAGAAAGGCCGAGATCTTTTCTAATCCTAGCCGCTGACGTTCCTGGGACGGAAACGCTCGAAAAGCCACTGAATCCATCTGAATCCCCAGATACACGATGGACTGTGTTGGGGTCAGATGCGACTTTTCGAGGTTGACCAGAAGTCCCAGGGACTTCGCTAAGGCTAAAGTGAACTGCAAGTCCTTCAGACACTTCTCTCTCGACGACGCTCTGATCAGCCAGTCGTCGAGGTACAGGGAAACTCTTATTCCCGAAGAGTGTAGCCACCTCGCTACGTTCTTCATTACTACTGTGAACACCATCGAGCCGTGGTCAGTCCGAAGCACATAGCTCTGAACTGCCATACTTTGTTGTCTAAGACAAACCTTAGATACTTTCTTGAAAGAGGGTGGATCGGGATGTGAAATACGCGTCCTCAAGTCTTAAGGATAACCATCCAGTCGCCCGGTCTCAAGCTCCCAGACAGAATGCGGCCTCTCCATCGGAATTTGTTCTTTTCCACGAAAAGATTGAGCCTGCTTACATCTAGAACTGGACGCCAACCTGACGACTGTTTCGGTACTAGGAAGATTCTGTTGTAAAAACCTGGCGACCCCAGGTCCGCGACTTGTTCCACCGCTCTTTTGTCGATCATCTGCTGAAGTAGACGAACAAAACTTTCTTCTTTTCTCCCTGGTAGGATGGGAGCCAAAGGTCTCTGGGAGTCGTAGAAAGAGGATGGAAGATCTAAAAAAGGGATCTTGTACCCCTGCTCCATCCCACGATCTTGAGGGACCAAGAGTCCGTGTCTCTCTCTCTCCACGCTCCAGCAAAAAACTTCAGTCTGGCTCCGACTGGTGTCTGAAGATATGCTTCTCACTTGGAAGGCTTTGGCTTAAAGGAAGCTCTTCTCGTGAAAACCCTCTCCCTCGAGGAGCTGCTCTCGAGGGGGGAGCCCCACGAAAGGGCTTTACCTTCTTCGGTGGTCGAACCCGCAGCTGAAGAGGTTGAAGGTACGGCTGACCGTCTTGTAGACTGGGCCAAAAGGTCCTGAGTTGCCTTCTCTTGTAAGCTGTTCGTCAGGTCCTTTACCAAAGTCTGGGGGAAGAGATGGTTCGAAAGAGGCCGAAAACAGCAAATCCGCTTTCTGAGCTGGAGTCACCGAACGAGCTGTGAAGTTGCACAGCAAAGCTCTCTTTTTTAATAAAGCCGTTCCAAAATGAGATACGAGCTCCTCCGAACCATCCCTGACGGCTTTGTCCATACATGCTAACACGCTGGACAGCTCCCCCAGACTGAGAGATTCTGGGCTTCTCGCTTGCATATCCAGAAGAAACTCCCAAACACCAGTCAAGGAAGTTGAAGACTTCCAGCGTCCTGAGCAGACCCTTCAAATGATGGGTCAGTCTCCGACGCGGTCCAGGTTACCTTAGCAGAGGGTAAAAGCAACCTCCTCTGCAAATCCACTAGGCTGGAGAAATCTCCTTGAGCCGAAGAAGGATACGAACTCCCACTTCCTCTTTGGTTCTATACCAAATGCCCCCTTTTCCACTAAGTCTAGTTGGAGGCAAGGCGAAGGTTGTCTTGCCTTGGTCTCGTCCTTCGTACCATCCAATCCTGGGAGCTTTTTAAAAG
This sequence comes from Macrobrachium nipponense, assembly GCF_015104395.2. NCBI lineage: Eukaryota > Metazoa > Arthropoda > Malacostraca > Decapoda > Palaemonidae > Macrobrachium > Macrobrachium nipponense. Next base: position 66,663,448 of record NC_087217.1, on the reverse strand, counting down.
CACGTTTCGTTGAGAGAGAAGTTTTCATCTCTACAAACTCCGGGTGTTTTTTTTCCAGTTTTAGATGAAGAAAACTGCGAAGGAGGAGACTTGGGAGCTGCGGGCTGAAATTTGTCTTCAAAAGAAGAACGCAAGAGTCGTACGAGGACTTTATAGTCCGAGATAGACGGGGCTGCAGCAGGTTCCTCTTCAACCGATTCAGCTGAACTACTCAGCTCTCCTTCTTCTCTAAACGGAAGAGGAGATCGTCTGTCAGGAGAGGGCGTCCTAATGTCAGGTCTTGGCTTGATCAAGGACCCCTATCCTTGCTAGAGGCAGCTTTATTTCGGCTGTCTTCTTTATGACGCTTACTGCTCGATGAAGGTAGAGCGTCCTGAGGAGGACGAGCGTCCTCAGCGCCTTCCGCAGCCGTCTCACCTGCCCGAGAAGCGTCCTTACATTTTCTTCTTCGCTGGCATACGTGCCTGTGCGTTTGTAAACTAGCGTGGTGGGGTACGACTTCTTGGTCAGAATCCCCAAAAACGTCTTGAAAGGCGGCCTGAACGTCCTGGCGAGCTTCCTGCCAAGCGTCCTGCCGAGCGTCCTGGTGAGCGTCCTGCCGAGCGTCCTGTCTAGCGTCCTGGGCGAGCGTCCTGACGAACGTCCTGCCTAGCGGCCTGGCCAAGAGTCCTGCCCAAGCGTCCTGACGAGCTTCTTGACAAGCGTCCTGCCGAACGTCCTCGTACAGAGCGTCCTCCTCAAAAGCGTCCTGACCGTTAACGTCCTTCTAGAGGAACGGACGAGATCGGCGAATCGCCGAAGGAGAAGCGATCGGCGAACGAGAACGAAAGTAGGTGAAGGAGAAGGAGACTGCTTAGTCCTCTTGACAGGCAGTCTAAGGTCCTTCCTCCGCTTAGGCTCGACTGCTGCTGGGCGAGTCCTCTGAGCCATAAGCGAGGATAGCTGGTCCTGAAGGGACAAAAGAATGTTCTTCGTTGGGGAAGAATGAACAGAGGAAGCAGGACTGATCCTGTGAGAAGACGAGGGGCGAGGGGACGCCTCCTTCTTCTCACAGGTACAGCTACCTGCTTCTCAGGTATACGCGCCTGTGCACGCAACCTAGCGTCCTCATCGGAGGAGATCCTACCTCTCTTCTGAGGCGGAAAAACGTCATATGCGTCCTCCGACGAAAGCGGCGAAAGAGGACGTGAAGCGTCCTCCGCACGAAACGTCCTTTTCAAAGGACGAGAGTCTCTCCGAGCGCTCCACCCCTTGCGCGGGGAGGACGCTTCGGAGGGACGAAAAGCACTCTTTCAGGACGCGCGCTCGTGCACGGTCCTTGGCAGCCTGGGTCTTTGCTACAGGGCCTGCCGAAGGGACGCCAGATCGGTGGGAAGCCCCCGTAACCCTCTTGCGGCTTTCGACATACCTACTCCCTGGGTCTTGGGAGTCTGATAGAGGTCTAGGCCTAGAGGCATTATGGGGCCGATCTGACGCCCCCTCCACAACACTGGGGGCACGATCACACACTTGCACCGAGCCAGTTTCTAAGGCTTTCACTTTGGTCTCCAGAGTGCGAAGAGACTCCAAAATCAGAGAGAGAGCATTCGCTTCTCCCGACACAGAATCAGAGCCCGAAGGCAACACAGGTTTAGGGTTGTAAACACTACAGGTGTTAATGCAGGAGAGATGTTAGTCTTACCTTTGGAAGAACCACTCCTGGAGGAAGACCTCCTGATCCTATCGCGCTCCAATTTAAGGCGATAGGACTCTCCATTCATCCTCTGTCAATTTCTCACATTCATTGCACCGATTATCAATCAAACAATTAAGCCCCCTACAACTCATACATACTGTGTGGGGGTCTACCGATGCTTTCGGTAGCCTCACCTTACAATCAGCCCTCACACACACTCTGAAACTCACAACACTTGATCCAGACATATCTTATATAGAAAAGTCAATCCAAAATCAAAAAACGGTCCACTATCGCGCATGCCAATTCAACAATCCAATTCAATACCAAAAAAATCAATCAGATACTTAAAAGCGAGTCAATTTCCAAAAAATCCTGAGCAGAGGTCTGTAAACAGATGTTTACCGACCGGCGACAGAAAAAAATATGAATAGAAAATGGGAATGGTTCCTCATATCCGCCTCCCAGCGGCGGGAATGGGTACTACCACCTGGCCGCCCACTGCGTGTGCCGCGAGTTTTGAAATTTCTGTCGGACGTCAGAAAATACAGCTATATATATATCTGTCAGGTAAGTGGCATGAACAAAATACTGAGTTTTAGACAACCATTAAAATATAAAACCATTAAGCACTAATCAATTACCTAAAGCAAAATCTATCTAAATTGTCTTTTCCATTAAAATACAGTTCAATACTATATATGCACAAATCTGTTACACGTTAAAAACAAAAAAAATCACTCATTTAATAATGTCCACTGCTGAGTAAAATGTAAACAAAGGTAAACCTGCAAATGATGTAAGTATTTAAAATAAAACTCTTTCATTTACTAACATGAATACTTAAAGACAACTTTATAAGAACTGTGAAATTTACTTTTAAGTTACAATTCACATAGGAACTGCAGGTCTGTTTGCTTAGTTGGGGAAGCCAACATTTTTATTTCAGTTTCCAATTCACTCATTTCTTTGGTGTGATACAGCTGTAAAATCTTGAATTCACTCATAAACAATATGTTAAAACAAAGAATGACTACGATGCCCAAGAAAGTGAGACCCTCTTCATGTGTTGTCTCTATCTCATGAGGCAATAAGGACATTTGAGGCTCACTGTACCCTGTACTGTAAAGCAGCATTGTCCAGAATCTACATGATGTCACTGAAAGAGCCATGAAGGCTACCAAGCTTGAGAAAAAAAAACTCAGGAAAAAAGTTGGACAGAATGAGTCGCATTGACTTCATCAGATTTACAGTAGAGCCTATCAAACAAATAGGAGAAATTGTAACTACAATGGGTGGGGAAGAGTTTGAAAATATGACTCATAGGGAAGTTCAAGATGTAATTGATGCAAACCCAGATGAATTATTAGAAAGTGGCTTGATGGAGATAACCCAAACAGACACTAAACCACATGAAGCAGCAATGCCAATAAAAAGTTTACATAAGTTAGTCCCATTAATGATAATTGTCTTGAAAGTGAAGGAAACAGCACAAGCAACTGCATCATATAAATCAACCTTTAAAGAAATGAAAGGGTAAAAATATCATTCATTTTCATACTGTATTTCCCTAAGGTCAAACCCATACTCCCTGCCTCTCCTCCCAAACCCTCCCATCGCAGAGGTTCTGAGACCAACCACTCCTCACACAAAACATTAATGAAGAGGACTAGATCCTGACGGTACACCTCAACTTATGGTAATAATTCCACAGTCATTAAACATTAGCATGTTGTTTATTTCTTTTATAATAAAGTGTCATAGATGTCTGGCAAGAACTGCACCAGTGAGTTTGTGTTGCATTATCAGTACTCATCATAATTATTTAATGATCTCTAGCCATTGCATGTACTTCAGTGGAAGGACATACATACATTAGTATTTACTTCCATCTGCATATGGTGCATGAGATCTTTTAAGATTACAAGTTTTTCCAAATGGTGCTCTTCTTACAATTAAGAACTTACACACAGTATAAAGATTAAACTACTTTACTTATTAATGCTGTACTGTACATTTTAAAGTGTACAGTATTGTACTTTTTAAATTTAGTACATAAAAAATGTTTTTAATGTCAGTAAGGATTATGGCCAATAATAACATTGCATATTATTTGGCCTTAAGGTCTTGCAATAGGGGCAATAGTTATTCATTGATCTCTAATTTCTGCTGTGACAATTAACCTCCAACTGCTAAACTCAAATGAGACCACCTCAAATGCAATGAACCTTTATACTAATATCCTCACCTGTAAACACTGATGTAAAGATACTGTAGCACCTTGAAGAGGGTTTTCCTTTAATTCCTTCACACTTGAATGTTCTTCCACATGATCCACATCGTCAACAATATACCTGTTGAATTTGGGGCATACATTAGATATTCCAATACAATAATGAAATGGCAAGCATCCCTGTCAAACAAGTAAGTGAATCAATAAGCAGAACCTTAAGAAAATATTTTTTTATATATACAAGAAACAGTTTCTTTGTAATGTCCCTAGAACCCCTCTCTTCCACACCTTTCTTCCTTCTCTAACTATAATCAAAATTCAACTTGCTCCAATTTTGTTCTTTCACTTCAGAATAAATACTTTGCTCAAGCTCTATCATTCTAAAAAGATAACAAGATCATTAAATGACTTTTATCATCACATATATATTTAAATATATCTAAGCTCCATTAATTACTTTAAAGTATGGTCAATTTAAAAAGATTTAGTTTTCTTCGAGGCACTATAAAATTTAAGCACAACCTTTACAAAATTTCTGTCACTGCAACTGTTCTGTGAAGCTATTTATGTAATTGTTAATTTTCTCTTGCTTCCCATTTCCTTCCCAAAACTAAACCCACAACTAAAAAATCATAAACAGTGGACCTCCTTGTATTCATGGGGGATGTGTATCAGACCCCAGCAAATAACCAGAATCTGCGAATAGTTAAAACCCCTCTAATAAAGCTTAAAACTGCCTATTTTGTTAGTTTTTGTTAGTTCAAACTCAAGAAAAACCCACAAAAAATGCTTATACATGTATTCTCCTACTTGTAATGGGGTCAGGTTCCAAAAAACCCATCGTTTGTTGGAAAAATCGTACCTCAAATACAGCCTAGCCTACATTAGGGTAAACAGTGACATCTTTACATATATGGAATAGTAATTATCAATTTCAGCTAATTATCTAGGTTCAATGCAGATTGGCTTACGACAATTCAGCACAAAGAGAAATTGAATAACACTAACAAGAGTTAGCCTAGTGTATACTATGGTACATCATATACATATGAATACAGTAGCCTACCCTTCAGTATACTCTATACTACATATACAGTATAGTAACTATCAATATAAGCCAATTCTGGAAAAAAAAAAAAAAGAAACTAAATGATAATCAGATTCGGTACCACATCAGCTTAATTGAACGATGTCAGGCGGCTGATGGCTACATATAACTATAAAATACAAATGTAACAAATATGCATCTTTTCCATGAATCTTTTAAAAAGTTATACATTACTTCACTGTGTCCAATAATATTGTATGTATTCTCATATTATTGCATTATAAAATACTAACATGTAGGCAACGTTTTGGTTTGGAAATCAGTTATAACTCAAATCTGAGCAAATTTTCTTGCTTCTAGTTAGTATAAACGAATATCTAGATACTTTACGTTTATATGAGACAAGGTAATTTTTTGTTATATGACGTGTTTTTAAGTCGAAACGACTTGAAATACGTCGGTATTAATTGTCAACCCCATCGTAAAACCGGATTTTTGCAAGACAAATTATCGTAACTTGAACACCACCTGTCCCTAGTTTTTTTAAATAGTTTATCACAAAATGAGCATTTAATCATGAAACTGATATGAAAATGCAGTAATTTGTGGATTTTTCTCATGAAAAATACTGTGAATATCTGAGTCCGTGGATACTGAGAATGCAACTACGGGGGTCCCCTGTATCCAGAAAATAATGGTATCCCATTATTTCCATCTTTACCTAATGAAAACTTTATCTTTTTCCCAATAATCAAGAATTTCAACTACCAAAGTAAATATTAACTTCATAGAACACTAGAACATAGGTAAATGATCAAACTGTTGGAACTTAATATACATATCTCAATTGTACTAACTGTACAGTTATACATATCAACAAATATACTACAATACTTGACTATCTTTAGCTTTACTTTTCTTTGGTTTCTAAAGTCCACTGCAAAATAAGCTTGACATGTGGAGGGCCTGCACTTGGTTCACATAGGGCTAGAGCTTGTTCAACACTCTCATGGAAAAGAGGTACATCTAAAGCTGGGTCCAGCCCAACCACACAACTCCCTCCATCATCAACGCCAATCAAGAATAAGCCACTCTGAAAATAAAGGAAAAATTTCTAATCACTTGAGGGGGAAAAACAGAATATAAACATTTTACTTCAAACAATTTCATTACAAAATCTAAGTTATAAGAAATCTATTTCATTATCTACTTCTTTATATGTCTTAGTTAAACAAATTTATTCAAAGTGTTAAGATCTGTTAAAGGAACATTGTTCTTCACTTTGAAAATGCAACCAACTCAGGAGTGCTAACGATCTTCAAACAATTAAAATTGAAGGTAAAATAGGGCTTGTATAAATTGATAGCAAGGTACTTAAAAAAAGGATATTGCAAAGCTTGTAGCTGCAAACAGACAAGTTTCTATCAAATTGTTGTTTTGTGTTTTACAACACCATACATGAAAAAATCTGTAAGCATGATAAACCAATTTAAAAATTTGTGCATAATCTATTTCTGTCTAGATAGCAAAGACATATGACAGATATACAGCAGTAGTACCATTAAAGCACCTTTTCCATTAGACAACACACAGGCAATCGTGTACCCCCACAATAATACTGGTGAAACTAAAACAAGACAAAATCTGTTTCTATCATACACTGATAAGACATTCATTTTCTTATTCTGAAAGGCGTCTCAGTTTTATATTGTTATAAAAATTCAGTTTCAACTATATATGTAATTTGATATCTATCATATTTCTCTTGAACTTTTATATGCTAAATGTCAACTACAATCCAGCAGGCTGTAATAGCAATAACTGCTATTCCTGTCATTTTAAAGACATTCAAGAATTTTTGGTGGAGTACAAGTATCCCTTATTTATGATAAAGTCAAAACTTTTAAACAAAATTAGTCTTATCAAATACTGTATTAAGAAATGATTCCTCAATATCATAAATATTGCACCCTTCCTCCGATAATGAAAATATCCACTATTTATCCTACTTTATTGTATGTGGATTTTTGGTCAATTATTACTGTCTTTCTTCTTTCTTCATTGGCTTTTTCAACTTTGTCGTTGAGAAGTGTAAGTTTTCAGTGTCCGTGAGTGCATGAATGCTTTTTATTATTAAGCAGAGTACTTTAATATGAGGGCATTAAACCTTTAATTAGAAATTTTACAAAAAGTTGCTTTGCAACAACTAAACAACAGGTTTATTGCTTAGTTACAATGGAATTCAGGCAATCACATGGACCTTTGATTGGTTTCCTGGTGACCCCAATTATCATTCATACATTCAACTACTGTTGTGTATTTAGTTGTACCTATCAACAGCATTCTTATCTTCTTCCTTATCTCACTTCTTCCATTTGGTATAAAGATTAATACTGAAAATAACTGAAGTAATACCAAGTTTAACTGAAATATGACAAATTTTTTGTTTTTTATTTTTCTTAGCTAACAAACCTGGGATCTTGACAATAGTAGTTATCCTTTAGTCTTAACAATAGGTTAAATCTTCTGGCACCAGCTGGAAACTGGTTAAAAACAATAAAAAAAATTGTATACATATGCAAGGAATCTGTGGCATCTGGCATCTAAAGCACAGATGAGGTCGAAGCTGGTCAGCGGCAACACTTGAACCCTATGACACTTGTCTTTCTTCCAACCCAGGATTATAAGAGGGGCAGCTAGAGGTGGGCAGTGAGTGTTAAGCCCTCAGGTTTGTTAGTTATGAAAAGTATAAATTAACTAAAAGTTTCTCATTTGTTCATATTCAGACAAACTTTTGGTTTTAACAATAGGATAGACTCATACTTGGAGGAGGTACGAGAATCCTGAACCAACTGGAAGTTCAGCACACCTGACCCCTCTTCCTAGAAATGAGAATTCTAAAGAAGAGGGTCTAAGCCCATGAGCGGTAGATATATGGGTATCTAAAACTCATTCCACTGGGAGTAAATACAATGTAACACATCCATATTCATTGCATACATGGAAAACAGAAAGAACTATATCTGTTCAAGCAACAAACCATGCTGGCCACAAGAACTAACCATGTTAGCGACAAGTAAAAGGTTTGTCACTACACCCTTGCTGGAGAGAGGAGGATATGCTACTGAGAAGCAAATTTGTATGTTCAATGGAGTATATATAAAAAAATATAAAAAAGTGCTGTATCAGTGAGGCTGCCGAACTCGCCTGCATCAAGCCAGTTCCAGCGTATGATGTGTGTCTAATCTTCAACCCAACAGTAGGAATGAACGAGGAAAAGAAAGAGACCAGTCATCTCACTCATTCTCTCTTTCACATAATCATCTTAGGCATGATACAAACTGTCCTGCAAGGGGCACTGGATGAGCTACACAATTTGTTGGACAGCCACCATCAGACCCAAAGAAAGAATCCAAGGACCTGTGGGCAATATCCTTTAGGTAAATGGAAGTGAAAGTGGTTTGCTGAAGCCAAGAAACATCATTCAAAATCCTATGATCACAAGTTTTCTTAAAAGCCAGGGAGGAAAAAAAGGGAAAAAAAGGGAAACCCGTCATCGTGAACCAAGCGACTTTGAGTCTTGGCCACAAATTCCGGGACAACAAGTAGAGTGAAAGCTACCAAGCCCCAACCCCTGGTGAGTATTACATCATAATCTAGGCCATGGAGCTCTCCAACTCCTTTCGAAAAAGCCAAAGCCAGAAGGAAAACTTTTTTCAAAGTTAGCTCCCTGTCTGACAATCGACATAGTTTTTTTTAATGGAGCTCAAGTGAGACTATTCAGAACCAAAGTAAGGTCCCACATAGGAAGTCTGAGTTCTCAGAGCTCCTGAACAACAAAGAACTAATCCCAAGGCAGCCTTGTAGCCTTTGAGTAGCAGACACAGTGAGACATTTCTCTGTTCTGAGGAAGATCAGAAAGTCACTATCCACTTAACAGAAGCTCTGAGTGGGAAGAAACCTCATCAACGATACCAATCAAAGTAGAAGCCTACTTGCCCTGGTACATGGCTGACAAACTTCTCCTGAGGTAGCCAGACATCTGAGTCACTGCTCCGTGAAAAAAACCTCTCGCTAACAAGATACTGGACAGTCTCTAGCCATAAAGAGATAGGGACTCTACCGACTGGTGGTACCTCTCCACATGTAGTTGGCGGAGAAAGTTGTGCCAAGGAGGATCTCTCTCAGTACCTCTGATAGAAGAGACAGAAGGTCTGGCAACCACTCTGCTTGGAGCCACAAAGGAGTTACCACGGTCATGCTGAGATTCCTGGAACCCATCACTTGTTCAGGACATGACGGATAAGCAGAACAGAGGGAAGGCGTACACATCAAGATTGTCCCAAGGATGCTGAAGGGTATCCTCCTCTGCCCCAGTGAACAGATCTGGGACCACTGAACAGTAGAGCTCTAACTTGATGTTGAAGTGCGTAGCAAAGAGGTCTAACATGGGTCTTCCCCATTGATGGAATAGCCTGTCCACTATGTCCTGATGCAGAGACCACTCCGTATCTAGAACGTGACTCTGATGACTTACCTTGTTGGCCACCACATTACTCTTAGCCTAGAATGTACCTGGCCATGAGCTCCATGAGTTGCCAATCACCCACTGTTGTAATTCGACTGTCAATGAGTGAAGTTGGCAAGGAGACACCAGCCCCCCCTTTGTTCACATACGCTACCACTATGGTGCTGTCCAACATCGTGTTGATGTGGAGTTGTTTGTCCCTTGAGCTCCATGGCCCCAGGAGCTCTTCAAGATGAGCACCCCAACCTTCGGAGATGGCAGCCAAGAACAGGAGCAGATCCAGAGGGGGTGAATGATGAGGAACTCCCACTGTCAGGTTCTGGTCATCCAACCACCACAGAAGATTGCTTCTTACCTCTGCCAACAGAGGGACGTGGAGCTGAGGGGGATCTCCTGCTGGGGGCCAAAACTCCTTTAATCTCCATGTGCAGGGATCATATGTAAAAATGGTCATGAGGGGTCAGCTTCTTGAGGGAAGACAAGAGATCCAGAAGCACTTGCCACTGATGAGCTGGTTGCTTGCCTCCCCCCCCCCCCCCAAAAAAACCCCCCCCCCCCCCCCAAAAAAAAGGGGGTAGGAGTGAGCCAGTCCTGAAGTTCTGTAACCTCTGGTCCAACAGAAAAACCCTCAATGATGCTGTGTCTACCACCATTCGCAGGTAAAGAATCCTCTGGCTGGGAAGTAGATTGGATGGATGGATTATGGAATTTAGGGCATAGCCCAAATGCTGAGACCTATACGATCATTCAGCGCTGAAATGAAAGTATGGCTAGATAGAAAAATGAGAAATGAAATGAAAATGATAAACTGATGACAATCCTGCACTTGAACAGGACTGTACATCAGCAAAGGCCATTTTACTCTCCCCCAAGCATTCCGATCATCCAAAGTTATAAAAGATCGTTTTGGCCAGGGGGCAGGAAGTAGATGGGACTTCTACAGATTTATCATGATCTCTAGGCTCAGACAAAACTGGAGAGGACAGTCTCTGTCCCAAACCAGCTTCTCCCGAGAACTCTCCAAGACCAGCCAATTGTCAAGATATCTCAACAGGCAAATCCCCTAAGCATGAGGCAATGTTGACACTTGGGTAAGGACCCTTGTGAACACCTGCAGAGCTGTTGTCAAGCCGAAGCAAAGGATCTTGAAGTAGAAGACCTGCTCCCTAATACTGAAACAGAGGAATCTCCTGGAGAAAGAGTGGATAGAAAATTGGAAGAAGACGTCCTTCAAGTCTATAGACAGCATGAAATCATTCTTCCTCACGGCTGCTAAGACTGTCCGTGTTGTCTCCATCCTGAACCTTGTCTTCATGATAAATTGTTTCAGTGTTGAAAGGTCTATCACCAGCCTCCAATCACCAGTGGCCTTCAGCACTAGGAAGACTCAATGGTAGAACCCCCGAGAAGGACAATCTACCCTTTCCACTATGGCCTTGTCCATCTTCATCAGTAGGAGAGGATGATCGAAGAGAAAAAGAGGGAAGTCGAACGGAAGTAGATACCCCACCCAAAAACACATCTACTACCCAAGATTCTACTCCATGTAATTGCCACTTGGCTCAATGGCTTGCCAGTATGAATTTGAAATTTAAGGTAAGTGCTCATATAGAAATCAATTTCTACTTGATATCTGCATGTTGATCCAGAGGTTGTTACTAATGATTTAAATGTATATTGTAAAACCCCTGACTGAAATGTAACTTGAATTTTCCCACAAAAGACTTCGATCAGCCAAGATCTTGTGAGGTATTTTTTTCACCACACTTAGGTACTCTACTGCCATGTGTTTTAAGTGGCATAATCACATTGTTATGTATCTAAAAACTGAGTTGCATATTGTTATGTATTTAAAAATTGAGTTGAAAAATCACTGATATTTTGACGCTCACAAATGACATCTATAAAAAGGAATCACTCCAATGACTAATAACAGTAACAACCATCATCTGTGCTAGTTCATCCATTCCAAATGCATGCTTTTCCCCCCCCCCCCAGGTATGTATTACTTTTAGCGGGACACCTTCACTATCCAACAAATTTAACAAACATTCATAACCTACAACTTTGCATGAGAATACTGCCACATTTACCAATAGTATATAAGTACGTAATGCCATACTCTGTCAAAAGCAATTACTACAGGATTTACTAATACACCAACAGGAGGCTGACACCATACAAGATTCTCACCTCCTGTTCAGATGTCAGTGTGTCGGTTGTGACCATAGTGGTCATTTCTTTGAGCAGCAATTTTTGCAGATCTATGTAACTGACATCCCGCACAACTTGGCTTTGATATACACCACCAAATCTGTGGATAGAAGGAAGGATTAGCAAATTTATCAGTCAATCAATGAGAAAAAAACAGTTCCCTATAAAAGAATCAAGACAAAATAAAACATTCCATTCTTGGAAAACTATAAAGTAAATTGTGTACTTAAAAATATACTTTAAAAAGTCTTATATGTAGTAGAGCCAAGTGATAGGAAAAATATGACAATAATAACATGCTACAATAGTTAAAAGATTTGTTATCCTTAGGACCTACTGGATTGTGAAGCAGATACTAGTGTGTAGCACACAGATAAAGGACAGATGAAAGGAAAGGCTTTTGAAAAGTTTGGCTACAGCATGCTACATTGGTTGCAATGTAGTGGAAAGATTATATTATGAATGATGAAGTTGCAAAATCTCAAATATAGGTAATTTCAACATGATGAGAAAGGGCGAGGAACAATAAGTCAGAGAAATGGTAGACAGGGAAGTAACAGGATAACAATCATTAGGCTAGCCAAGAAAATCATGGAAAATCTTAGATAAAGGTCTAAGTGAGATGGGAATTCCAGCAGACAGTGAATAAGGAGATGTATACATACAGCAATGAATCAAGCATACTAAAGAATCTTACCTTATGTTGTCAGGATCCGCAAGTACCACATTGACCCATGTGATTAAGATAAAGGCACCACTCTCCTGTGTTGGTGGTTTGTGAGGAGGCAACTCGATAGCATACACAGGGTCGCTATCGCTAATCACACTCACAACCGCACCATCTGTTAAATAACACATTGAAACCTTTTATTTATGATGTAAACTCTCCTAATTTACAAAATTTGGAATTAATTCATCTTATATAAAATGATACACAATTCAACATTTCAAAAGTAAGCAATGCACAGTAGAATATATCAAGCATATAATTCAGCATTATGTCATTCATAACCAATTACATGAAATTCATACATTGAGTTATCAATATTTTCATAGAACATTGTTCTACTGTGTAGGTATATTGTAACATAATGAGTACATATTTAACTTTCCATCTTCAATGCTAACCAACACTAATAAATAAGTAATATACAAGGAACCAGGTGGCTAATAATAAAAGCTTCCCATTGAAAGAAGAAAAATGTCAGCAAAAATAAAAGCAATTAGAAAATGCTTCTAGAAATTAAACCATTAAACAAAAACTAACCTTCACAGAAACAGTATACTAAACATTTCAGCTACAATGTCATTGTTGCATGATAAAAACAAAGGTAAAATGATGAAATAAAGAAGGGAACATACATACTTCTTGATAACTTTGCAGTAAACGCATTCTTTTACTAACATCCTAACACTTCAATCACTAACATCATCCTCACTCTCCTGCCTCAACAAGGCATCCATCTGGGAACAAACACAAGTCTTTTCTACAACTCATTGTGTGGCAAGGACATCTGTCATTTTACGGGTTGGTTATGAACAGAAAATAGTTTACCCAGATCAATACCCCCATTTTGTAGACAAGTCATAGAATGATGAGAACCTTTTAAGTGGCCATTTAAATCCCTTGGAGCCATACTAAGCATGCACCAATTCTTGCCAGGAGAAAAACACTCACAGTACTTGATAACATGATTGTCTATACTTTTTTCTAATATAAACTCAAATTTTAAATGTCTACAATCTAATTTTTTTCATTCTGGAAGTTATTTCAATAAACCTTTAGAAAATTTAGCCAACAAAGAATACTATATTTAAGAATCAATTTCACAGGACTGTTTTTTTCATACCTGCCATAAATTTTCATTTTGGCAGCAAATCAACGTTTGTAGAATGAAAACTTACAGCAAAGAAATGCTGAAAAAGGACACTTGCACAATAATTTTCAAGGACTTTTTCTGATACATATACGCTTTCCCTTTGGGAGTAAATCAAAGTTTGTAGGCTGAAAATTGATGCTGTTAAGAGACTTTTTAAAGATCATATTTCAATAATGAAAACAGAAAGTTTCAGATTTCTAAATAATGACAAACTCCACAAGTTCTTTTCAAGGCTATAGGGACTTTAATTTTCTATAAACTAAACAGCATGAAAAATGCCTATAACAGCTTATGTCAAACGTTGAAAGGCCTCGGCAAACAACTTAAGCCCTACATTATGTAGTAGGTTTAGTAAACTGACAAATGCTAATTAAACAAGGTATATTAATGGCTTCCTTTTGTGTCATACTACTATAAAAATTTGCAATCTCAAACAAAGTAACTCATTTAATTCACACTCCATAACTGTCCAATGTAATGTCTTTCAGAGCTACTTTCATCAGGTATAGAATGGTGCTTTTGTCGAAACAAAGTCATACAGATTAATTCAAATAAGTAATTCTGACTTAAAATATTTAAATAAACCCTTATTTGTAATGTTGTAATCTAAAGATACTTCTAGTCAAACTGCCTCGATTTTCATAAAACAATCTCACTTTCATGTTCTATTAAGTATCTTGAGAATATACAAGATGATGTTGGTCAGCCCGGTCTGGCTTTTACAAAGATTAAAAATGGCACAAGGCGCTGTAAAACATTTTGATATCTGTTTTTTTATAAGAAATAGTCGCTCACTCCTGATCTGACAGTCATGACTACTGCTTCATGATGGTGCCAGTTTATTCAATAAGAAATCCATCTGTTCTTGTTGTAACAGATTTCTATCTAAAAGATCACAGTAGCCTTGTGATGCAACTTTTTCATAAAAAAAAAAAAGTCATTCACGTCACATTAAAACTCTTAATTAACATCCACGTCTCATTCCACTTCATGATTACAAAATAAAGCAAATAGTGTAGGTTGAACAAAATTATCTTGACAAGACCATACCAGCAAATGTTCTATGGAATCCTTCCCCATCTACTTCTGTCAGAATAAGGCTATCAGATGAAATACCACAATCCTCAGCTAGCTGCTTACGAAGTTCTCGAACTGTAGCATTAGACTCTATGCTAACACCAAGCTTGACCTGAAATTTAAAATAATTCAATAAAGAGCTCTGTATAAAAATACAAAGTCATGGATCATAAAATGAATATAATAAAATCCAAATTTTGACATTCAGCAGAGCCAATGAAAACCTTACATAATTCATTCTGTCTTAGGAACATAACGAAAGTGCTTGTAACACAAAATGAGTCCCCTCCACTCTTCTCTGTCTTATGCTGTTTCTACCTGAACTTCAATCAGGACTAGAACTACATCATTCTCTTCCTCCTTGATTCTTCTGGGTCCTTCTACAGGTCTCCATTCTGCTACTTATCTACAGCTGTTCTGACCCAATGTTCCTTAGCATTTCTCATCAATAAACACGTACAAACCACCTCAATATTTAAGATCTAATTTTTCGTAAGTTCTTTGATAACACATCTCTTCACTAATTTCCTTACTCATAACATTATCTTTTCACATTCTCTGACCATAAATCTTAATTTGTTAAGATAACAACTTTTCTGTTTCTTTTATCCTTATTAGTTGCCATGTTTCTGCTACATAAAATAATATAGGCTTTTCAAGTAGTATATGCGTATACCTACTAAGTTTTTGCCATCTCCCTTAATGGAAATTTTTTTTTACCAGCTGTCTGAATATCTCAATTCATTTCATCCTTGCTGGAGCTACTTTCCTTCTGATTACCAATTTCAATTCTCTTTCACGATCCAATGTATCTCAAAGGTGACAAAATTCCTCTAAATCTTCTAATTCTTAGTCACTTACCACTTATAGGGTTCTAAACTCTAAGTACCAAAATCAAAAACCCAAGAGGCCTGGGCTCATCAGGCTGAAAAAGTATTATTGGTTAACATACAACTGGCTTTTCTTCACAAACCACTCAAGTCATATTTAAGTAAGTGAACACACACACACACACACACACACACACACACACAAGTGTTTGCTTTCACTGAAGTTACAATGTAGTCTTTGGCAATGGCACACAACTTCCCTAAAAAAAATATACATGATCTAAACCATTATATCTTTCATTTTGAATTTCAGTGAAAAGATGATACGAAAATGTACTAAAAAAGACCATATTATTCAAGGTACCTATAAAAGTTGCCAGTATAATACAATTATGCTCAAAAAGAGGTTACACATTTTGGATGTTGTCTAATTACTTATTTTACTATACTGTACATAAACAACATATAATCAGATATCTTGAACTGTAAACTGACAATTTCAATATATAATCTGAAACCAATCCACTCTTAACTTCCAAAAAATGGCACAAAAACTGATCTTTAAACAACCCTTTAGTTCCAGACATAAGGTAAGATCTCATGACCCCCAATCCCTTTTTCATGTGCGCAAATCTTTTTGTGTAATAATTCAACTCAGCTGGAGCTCCTATGCAACCAAGGTGAATTAATTAGGCAGACACAGTTACTTCATCAGTAAGCTTGACCTCTACTAATACTGTGCTTATTACAAGGGTTGTCCGTAAAAGAAGGTTCCCAAAGATTTTTCACAATGAAAAACATGATTATTGGCATTGAATAATACATTTTTGGAAAGCTTAGACTTTTTCCTATCTTTCAACATAATCGCCGTTGAGATCAATGCATTTTTGCATGCGGTATACCATCTTCTTTATGCCTGAATCATAGAACTCTCCCGCCACTCAGCGAAGGTAGCTGAAGACCTCTTCTTTCAGCTCCTCTCCGGTTCTGAAATGCATTATGGACGTTTGTATGTCCGTCTTTGAATTCTCTGCACCATTTGCGCACGTGTTGTACGCTCATACGCTTTTCTCCGTAGATTTCACATAGTTGGAAATGAATGTCCACCAGTGCAGTTTTTTTTTTGCACAAAAAAAAAAAAAAAAAAACGAATTACAGAGCGTAATTCGCACCTGGCGGGAGAAGCAAGTGGGAGTTCCTTGTCTATCGGCTGCCAAGCCAAGGCTAAGCGCCACAGACAGCTCGGGGGGGTCAGAACCAAGCTACATGCCAGTGTTGCCGGATCCCGCATAACAGCGTTCCTTGCGACTGCAGCTCCTTGGGAATCTTATTATACGGTCAACCCAACTATTCAGTCTTCTATGTTGTAAACCATTCAGCGTCACCTGTGGCTTTACGAATTCCACCATGACATTTCTGGGCTATAGTTTTCTGGGACTGGCCAAAGGGCCTCAAATGCTTTTTAATAAAGGTTCCATTCAAAACAAGAGGATGCAACTGAATATCTCATCGCCCTACAAGTAAAATCATACAGGCCACAAAATTCTTATTGTATGGCACGGATCTTTCCTAGATAGAGACTCCCACGGGTTAAAACAAGGTGTGTACGTATTCACCTCTACGGTGTTTAGTGCAAGCCCGTTGGGATTAGCGTATGAAAACAAACAAAAGACTGCAAATATCAACAAAATAATGACCCTTCATGAAATAATAGTCCTAGATAACTTTGTTGGGGGTCACTATCTAAGAAAGATCCCAAGGCACCTGTATTCAAATAAAAAACAAGTACCTCAAATGAACAAACGTAAGTTGTGGCAGTCTATAGTTAAGTGAAAGAAACCCAATTCATGTAGATCCATGGTGGGGTACAATGATTGTAGTTACATAAAAAATGACTAGAACTAAAAACGAAAAAGCATCATACCTGTTTGGGTTGTTGATTGAGGTAGACGACGGTCACAAAAATGGACTGCACTTCCCTCTGTGGAATGGGGATTGAGACGCACAGAAAGGGATCAAACGTATTGGACTCTTTTTGGCAGTGAGGGCACTTCAACGACGATCGGAATTGAGCCTGACAATAAGAGAAGTGCAGCTAGTTAAAAGAACCACTCTGCTTCAATACCGACGATAATAATAATAAAGTGATGATTGATATTTGATATCTTTTGATACACCATGAAAACTCTGTGGCATTCTAACAATAAAATTCATGGCTAAAAGCCGCATATAGGCTACGGGAAAAACTAAATATAGCTATACCTGAGCAAAGAGCTCTGACTACCCTTTTCATTACGGGAAATTTCCAAAGTGTCACTTGATCCAAATCAGCTTTTACAATGAATGACGTCAATTCTATATAAGATCAAAAGCAACATTTCTCGTCGTCAAAAATATTTTTCCATCAAGAGACCAAAATGACTTACTTGAAAAATGTCATGTACAAAGCTGCTATTACACCTAAGGTGATTGGCAAGTGTCTCGGCAGCAACAACCTCGTCTGGCCGCCCGTAAGTATTCTGCAAAGAAACAAAAGTTGGTGAGTAATGAATACTACTTTCAGTAAACAGAGTATCAAAAACTATCGTCATAACAAAATACAGAACAGATTAGAGTAGAATAGGGAATTTAGAGCAAAGGCCAAGGTTTGGAAGGTGTAACAGGAGGAATGCCTCGCAGTTGCACTATGAATCAATTGCTAGGAGAGGGTGGAAAGAGAGAGAATGTGACCGAACAACATACAACAAGGAATGAAAGGCGTTGCAGGGAACGGCCAAAGGGACGCTGCAAAGAACCTCAAGTAATGTCTAACTACGACAGCACCAACCCCTACAGGGACAACAAAATACAGAAATAAAACAACGGAACCAGAATGATCAACACGAGAGAGGGAGAGACTAGGCAAGAGATTCAGTCATACTCTTGATACGCAGGATCTCACGGTTCGTTAGTAACTCGGTAATAGGCCTATGATGACTGCGGATTCTGAATCACACACGCACCGCACTTTTCGTAAGTCTCCCCTGATGCTTCGGTACACTCTGGAGCCAAATCAGTTGTCCCAAAGTTTTCTCAGGCGACAATTAAAACATTAAAATCATTCATAAAATGATTTACTGATGATAAATTCGGTATGGGACCGCGCACTTTTATTCAACATCTTGTATGAGCTTTCTACCACCGAACTTTCTTCATAAATGTTTTTCTCTTATCTTATCTTTACAGCTGAACTTTGAGCTAGACAAAGGGAGATCTTTTCCCGGAATAAGTACATATCACACTGCAAATGGCAGGAAATACCTAACAGCATCAACATTCTGTGAAAATCTTATTACACTGTCCAACGGTTGTTTTCACTAGCAAATAACTCACCAAGAAAGCACATTTAAACATAACAGGAAAAGAATGTTACGATATACTTTCGAAACCAAAGAGTAACAAAGCTTCCAACTTCGACGTTGAAATAAAACATGTGAACAAACAAAATTATATAAGGAAATAAATAATTCCCCACATCTATCCCAGAACTACATCCTATTTGTAAGGGGTGGAGAAGGTAGGGGTGGTACTATACACACAGGAGAATGATGATCCCCAAAGGTGGGCCACCGAATAATACATCACGAAAAAGGAAGAAAGTTGAGCAATTGCCGTTGGATGTCCTGGATTTCTCTCTAGTGGTTCCTCCCTAAAAAGGATTTATCAATTCTATTCGTTCCCCGTTACGTTACAGACAACGACCTCCCCAGAATGGCACACAAGAACGGGTGACGTGTACATCGGCGGCTTCCGATGACGCAAAACAAACCGGTCGCGTCTTTATCGCCAAGAGAGAAGAGAGAGACAAGACGGGTTTTACGAGTTCAAAATTCCCTCTCGTTTTCAAGTGTCGTTTCGCATGATTACTAGTGTGAAGGGGGAATACCCCCTTAGTCAACAATAGAGGTTCCCAATGATTAAACGAATAAATAAGCTCCTGCAATGAGCAACACTTAAATAAACGCAAAGAGCAAACAAGTGGAGCTTTCATAATTAGACACACACACACACACAATCATAAATGGAAAATAAAAATAGATTTCTAGGAAAAAATGGCAAAAAAAAAGCGAAAACCGTGAGTATATATCAAAAAATGCTACACAAACTTCAGCTTTGTCAACCGCGATCACTTGAGACAAATTAAATTGAAAGCAAACGCCAACTTGAATAAACGGGACTTGGTGCTTATTCTCAACAAAGACGAAGGAGGAACGCCACGTATTCAACAGCTGAATTAAACATAGGTCACGTATTAAACAAAGCAAGAAGAGAAGGGTCACGTATAACCTTCGAGAGCTGAAATAAACCCTGGATGAGCCTTCAGTCACATTATCACGGTTACCTAGGATTACTAGTAATAAAGATAAACGAGCAAGCACAAGACTTATACCTAATGCGTTAATAGTGCATGCATATGCATGACTGCTGATTAAATATACGTAAGAAAATATAAATACTATGCATGTAAGTTGATAATGCAGCAACGTGCTCAACAGGTAAATATCTGTATTTACACTAATCACACTTTTCCTGAAAAAATCTTGTAAAACGTGACAATAACTTACAACAGATGGTTAAGATAAATTATCGAGTAAATTAATGGTCTTATATCCGAACGAGATAAAACAAACTTGACATAGAAATAGCAACTCTAATAACAAAATATTTTAGAGATGAACGGCTGCAGATGGATGGTCTTAAACCACGCGCGCGCGCACATACTATATATATATATATATATATATCTATATATATATATATATAGATATATATATATATATATATAAAGGTTTTTTGCCACGAAGGAAAAAAATGAAAAAGCGAGATAGCCAAGTACTTTCGGTCTTGTTCGGACCCTTTACTGAGGCAAACTGATTTTACAAAGAACAACATAGTCAAAAGAAGGCTTAATATACAAACTGACACTACCAGATTAGCCGCCAGTAGTGTCAGTTTGTATATTAAGCCTTCTTTTGACTATGTTGTTCTTTGTAAAATCAGTTTGCCTCAGTAAAGGGTCCGAACAGGACCGAAAGTACTTGGCTATCTCGCTTTTTCATTTTTTTCCTTCGAGGCAAAAAAACCTTATTTATACATAGCATCACGTTTTATATACTTCGTGATTCATATACATACATACATATATATATCTATATATATATATATATATATATATATATATATATATATATAATATATAATGAAGACGCACCATAATGACAGGAATGGAAATGATACGATACTTTTTCGCGCTGAATGCTGTCGAACTGACATACCATTATATATTTGTATAGTGCGTGTGTGCACAACACCACCACAACGCTAAACTACGGAACATTCAGTACTCATCTGATACGCTAAACAGCACTCAGTGTCAAAAGAACGCCATAAAAACATTCAAAACATCCACATTCATGAAATGTTAAGACGAGCAAAGGCAACGTCACAACTATGGCCTGTAAATATCAAGTTTCAGGGAGCGTCCCTTAGCATCAAAGCACACGAATAAAGTTTAGGTGGTGATGATGATGAGGGAGGAAAGATAGCAAATTATAAGTTCTTAGATTGAAAAAAAAAAAGTTTTATTTACTGAGATGATAATTATTTAGACGTAGCCACAACAAAGGTTATAATACTAAAATACAGACCAACAGACAGACTATAGGCATACCATAGGCCCCGTACCTACTTGTGTAGGCTTAGTCATCGGGAAAGTTTGTGTCTGTTAATTAGAGAGGAAGAAGAGGAGAGCGGAGGTTGGAATGAGGGGAACAAGGATTACGATACGAATGATCAGATAACCAAACAAGTAGTACCACTACACTCCAGATGAAGTCTCCTCCAACCCAACCTACCCTCCTCGCCCATTCCCTATAGCCCCCCCCCCCCCCCCCCCCGTCAAGAACGAGTCTCCCAGACGAGGAGGAGCTGTCCCCTTCCTGAATCGAAGGGATTAGGCCTATGGGCCTCAGTGCTTATTTCTGCCCATAAGTACGGTGTGTTGCTGCGCATAAATAATAGATAACAAGAGATGTGATGGAGATAGTGTGACCGGTCTTCCAAGACCCACTTGAAAATCCTTAGTTGAACTATAAGACTTTTCATGGCTTAAGGGACGAACGGGCGAGGGTTTTAGGGGGGAGGGTTAAAGGAGAGACTGTATGGCTGGCACAATAAGACAAGGATGCCCACAAGAATAAATCACCTTCTCCTACGGGTAACCACACCATAGACTTGCAGGATGTCACAACGCCAAGGAGATGTTTTCCTATCAATGGAGCTAGAGTGACTTAAAACATTTAAAGGCTTATGTTCAATATTTACACCACAAGAATTTTCAAGTTCAACAGCGAGTTTTTTCTTTACAATAACAAATAAATAATCATCTATTTTAACTTCCACAGGATAGTTTGAAAAAAAAAAAGGTCGTGTCAAAACAATTTACTTATTAAGGTGGCAATATGATATACCACTCTCCAATAAAACGGGTGAATAAAACAAAAATCACATTAACCTGAACCACGATGTACACGAAACCAGAGCATAAGACCTTATATCAACAGCCGAGGAGGAAAACAGAAAGCACGACGGTGAAACTCAAAGCCGGCGAGAGGTCACTGAGAATAATACTCACATCAAGCAAACACATCGGGTCCTTAGGCAGCACAGGCCTGAAGAGGCAAGTTGCACTGTACACGAACGACAACCCTCTCGGTCACGGGGCAACACTACATGATCTTCATGCGCTTGTGGTTCTTACATAATAATAGAATGAACTTCAGTTTAGGATTTGGAAATATCTATCCAGGAATCACAATTTTTTTTTTTAGTGGGCGATCTCAAGTGGATGTTACAAAGTATAGCATTACAATATATATATAAACATATCGATAATATACTATATATATAATATAATTATATATTATATATATATTTTATATTATATAAACAAACGCCTTCCAGACTCCAGTAATCAGCAGGACCAGGTCGCTTGGACCACGGCTTTTTTTTCTGTACTCACAGCTGATATGTATGTGTATGCATGTATTTATGTACGCATGTATGTATGTACGTATGCACACACACATATATATACGTATATATATGCAAACACACTTGAGTTACCAATATACTTAAAGTTTAAATCATATTTCATGTCCAGCGATATTAACCATGCACTTATACCTTACCTTACAAACATAATAGTGTGTGTGTTGTGTGTGTGTGTGTGTGTGTGTGTGTGTGGTGTGTGGTGTGTGTGTGTGTGGTGTGTGTGTGGTGTGTGTGTTTTGTGTGGAAAACAGAAATGAATAAGAGCGTCTCGCACTCTGCGTCGCAAACTGTCAAACGAAAAAATACATGAAAACGCTTGGGCAGAAACGGAGAGAAATGGAAAAAAAAAAAAAAAAAAAAAAAGCATCTCTTGTGCAACGGGATGTTGCCAAGCTCCTTTTGCAAGAGAGACAGTAGCTGTTGCTGATGCAGCAAAAGAGTCAGTCTCCTGTTGCAACGCCTTTCATGCCGGTGTCGCTCTGGCAAGGAGTGACCAAGGACAGTAGGACACGGAGAAGGAGGAGGAGGAGGAGGAGGAGGAGGACTCAAGTATGCTAACGCCAGAGCTGCTACTGGTCGCGGTTTCCTCGCGATGAAGCAGAATAGTACTTACAATTCGAAAAAGTTTCATCGAAATACCAGAATAAATTAACGATAAGTAGAAAAATAACTACAACAGTTATAATATAATAACAATAATTTAAAATTCATCAACACTAACTGGACTACCACAGGGATAAATAAAAAATAACTCAAATTATAAAAAAAAATGCTCAACTCCGCGACTCTAAGCGAGACGCGGGCATCTACTACACTACGTACACCATAACATTATATACCAAGACCCCGAGAGAGTCCACTAAAGAAGGGGGCCCCCTTTCCTACGCCACCCCCCAGTTCCAGCCCCCTTTTCAACCTAAGTAACCTTGACTGGAACATACACTACGGTGGGGATGCAACTTTAGTTTGGTGGATGTAATAACTTCAGCCCTGGAATCATTTGGATGAGAGCGAGTTGCCACAAAACATACCTACTACTAAAAAGAGTACCTATAAATATATTTATTTGGTATTAATTTTCATATCAATACTTAACTGGTTAACTTGAATAAAGTCACCTAAATATCAAACCAAATTCGTCCCCTTTAACTTCTCTGGATCACAAACTCCAAGGAAACGAGACGAACCTTCTCACTTCTGAAAAAACAATAAAAACGAATCCCTCCGCACCTTTACGTAACAGAATCTAATCATTCGTTCGAATATTAATCAAATCCTCAAGTCCGACTTTCCCCACAAGTCACTTTTCATCACAAGTGACTCACTCATCCGGCTTCTCTGCCCCTTCCTTTCCACCACATAAATAAACGGCCACATCAAATAATAAATGCACAATTCTATCTAAATACTGCTCGGTAGTGCGTACTCGCGCCGAGTACCTATAGTCGCTTCCAAGCTTGTTCTGTGGCGGGGAAGATGTGTCGTTACGTAAGTATTTTTAATGGAGACTGGATGGAAAAAATAGTTCTTGATCTTGTACGTAGAATAATTTACAGAGAGAGAGAGAGAGAGAGAGAGAGAGAAAGAAAAAAAGTCAGGAAAAAAAAGTCAGGATAAAAAAGTCAGGATTAAAAAAAGTACAAAATGCTCTGATATTTCTTCGGCGCAATCGAGTTTTCTGTGCAAGCGTATAATGCTGTATGAAACTGTCACCGCTCACGAAACTCTCAGCCGTGGCCCATAAAACTTTCAGCCAAAGCCCGGTGGTGGCATGTGTTGTTGGCCCCGATATCATGGTTAACATTTTAACCTTAAATAAAATAAAAACTATAGTGGCTAGAGGGGTGCAATTTGGTATGTTTGATGATTGGAGGGTGGATGATCAACATACCAATTTGCAGCCCTCTAGCGTCAGAAGTTTTAAAGATCTGAGGGCGGACAGACAAAAAACCATCTCCATAGTTTTCTTTTACAGATAACTAAGAAGCTGGTGTGGTCTTACGGGAACACCTGGATCCTGGAGAAGAGAAAGTATTCATACATTTTCCAGTACAATAATATTCAATTGCGAAAGTAACAATAAATGTACTTTTAATCGTCACTGAATTTAACTACAATCTAATTTATAAACAAAGTTTAACTACAATCTAATTCATAAAAAAATCTAGACTCATTTATGTCAGTATCACTAAATGACATTATTTTCAAAATCAAAATCTACCACATTCCGATAATTATCAGTGAATACTCAGCTATAACCTCATAAATCAAGAACAGTTCCCGATAAGCGATAACTTATCTAGCTCACAACCACCTACAGAGTTTTCAACCCTGTACTCAAGTTTACTCATAATAATAATAATAATAATAATGTTCTAAAGGGTGCACAATAATACGAAGTGCTAAGTGTCCGTGTATAATTTTTAAGACTACAAAAAAGCTTTCGAACCCTTCCCTGGACTGAAGATGAATTGTGGACCCTTTAGAACATTATATATACTCTCGCGATAGAGTTTTTTCAATAATAATAATAATAATAATAATAATAATAATAATAATAATAATAATAATAAAATGTTTTAGGAGACCTTTCAAAAGTCAGCTCGACCCATACTCTCAATAATAATAACAACAACAACAAAAGTGTAACATGAAACGCGGAAGGTTTTGCAGCACGCCGAGTACACGTGTACCCGACGCTGGCGCTAGCTAGCGTGGCTTAGCCTGATAATGATGATGCTGAGCTGTATAGCGTGCCTGACAGCACCAAGTCCAACTATGATAATGCTAAGCTCGCCCAGGAGAGCGAGTTTCTTCTCCCCCTGCTACGCCAACCACCAACACAACGCCCCCCTCCCCTCCTTGTCTTCTTACCCCACCACAAAAAGGGAAAAAACAACAACTCACTTCTCTTCCTCCCTACCATCTGCCCACCGCAGCCTCACCCCCCTCCCCCCCCCCACAAAAAATAAATAAATAAATAAAAGTGCGACAAAAAATTTCAAGTTCTCCACCTGCTCTTCCCAACTCTTCCTACACGCTCTCCTCCGCACTAACTCAACTCCCGTCGAGTCTCTTCGTTTAAGTTTTCTTTACGCAGCAACTTTCAAATTTGATTATGTCTCATCAAACGAAGGTCGGTGATGATTTCCGCTCGCGCCGATGAAATGTCAATTCAAGGACAAGTGCAGTTCCTTCCTGCATTCTTTACTATGTGCTAATTCAAACACTACTTGTTTTCATCTTTCTGATTGCATTGTAAATATACCTAACTCATTACATCACACAATCTCTCTCTATATCTCTCTCTCTATCTCTCTCTCTCTCTCTCTCTCTCTCCCGAAAAATGTCGAATCATTCGCGTCATCTCTCATAAGGTATGAAAAAAAGAGCGTTAACGTGTCATGAAAAAAAGGGAAATATCAAAACTGCTAGAAGAAGAAGAACCACTACGTCGAACCAGCTCCACAACCAAAGAATGTCTTCGAGTGTTCCTGTTGCCCTTCAACCGAGGACGCAAGCAAGTGACCTGGAGCAAAAACCCAAAGAGAGAGAGAGAGAGAGAGAGAGAGAGAGAGAGAGAGAGAGAGAGAGAGAGAGAGAGAGAGAATTTAAATCTTTTAAGCTTTTGGAAGAGTACTAAATACCATACTAACGTGAGAGTTTAAACTAACAAACGAAAATGTCATTCATCTAGGGAACATACTAACAAAAAAACAAAAGCAGCTCGCCATGCAAAATTCTTAATTTTCTGGGGCACTACTATTTAAGACCAATGCGTCAGCCCTTGGAAATTCAACACCTGACGATCGTTAAGCAAAACAACGTAGATGTGAGCGTAGCTGGAAAGACCCCACTGGGATATAAAGTGAAGCAAGGAAACGTGATGAATCTCAAAACATAAACCGGTGCATCTCAGAAGCTTAATGAAGTCAAGTCCCAACTTGACATCTGCTACACCAGAAGGGACTCATGCACTTCTTCCCGGCGTAACGTGCAGACCGCGACATTAGGAGGAACCTGCCGTTAAAAGGGGAGCTCTATATACTCGACATTTTCCACACCAATGGAGTTCATGAGTAAACATCATCTTACTTAATCCATCCATCAGCTACACTCTGGGGAGTTGCTGAAATCCCTCTGCAGCTTACTTATCACAATAACGACAAAACAACGACGGTCTGTGTACGTAATGACTAGCGTAAATTTTTTAGCAACGGATAAAAAAAACCAGTTGGATTTTATGACTCAGAGCAGCCTTGGACGACGACCAATTACTTAATTAATAAGTATCGCCAGGTTGTTTCCGATTTCGAACTCAGATCCACAATCCTCCAATGCTGAGGGACACCCATTCGTTTATTTCTCCCCACCGAAGGACAAGTGTAAAGACGAGACTTCACGAGTTAACCTACAACATTCGCTTTTAGCAATGAGGAAACTAAGGCTTATGTAAGCAATAATTATCTATGATTCATAAAAAAAAATCAATTAGTTCGGCTCTTCAAGCCTTCGGACAATTTACGCATTGTTCAGCTCATGTTTTACAAGTTACCAGTCACTACTTGCTTCTTTTTAACATTTTAACCTGGTTAAGTCAAAGGAAAATATAATATATATATTATTATATATATATATATATCATAGATATATATCTATATATTATATATATATATATTGAACATAAAAAAATACTAACTTTCTCTTCCTTAATCCCTTAAAATAAGCCGGGCCTCACTTTTTTTTTTTTGTTTTTTTTTATAAGAATAAACAAGCTCCGATGAAGAAAAATTCTAGTTTCCTCCTACACGACGCAGATTTTAGCACAAAACGAACACCGCCCAACCCTTTCATTACCCCTCAAAAGTCAACTATAATCTGTCCGCTAAACAACCAGGTCCCATAAAAAAAATTTCACCTACGTCATTCTTCACTGCCATTAGGGTACCACGCGCCAAAACCACCAGCGTAGTAGACAACAGAGTAACCATAACAGCTGGAGGCGAAGGCCATAGCTACGCCAGACTTTCATTTCAATTAACTAACTTCAACAAATAAAACGAGAGAGAGAGAGAGACCCAGAGAGAGAGACGAGAGAGAGAGGAGAGACGACGAGAGAGAGAGAGAGAGGGGGGTAAATAAACATATACGTATTAAAATTACTTAGAGCTGCCTAAACACATTTGTAAATAACACGAACGAAGTGTTGGTTTCCAGAGTTTGGACCATATTTCTACAGGAAGAGCTTCAACAAATGAATTAAGTTTTTAAGCGATGAAATCAACTGAGCCACAACCAACAAAGACTCCGGCAGACTTGTTTACGAAAAGTTCAAAATTATCACGTATTTGCATTTTAAATGTTATGTCATAAGTTGCGACCACACTTCACAATTTTCAATTTTCCCCACTGACCTAATGGTCTAATTCGGCTGGTTTTTCCCCGGCGGAAGAGAGAGAGAGAAGAGAGAAGAGAGAGGAGAGAAGAGAATGTCACCAGGCAAAATGCAGAAGTAACGTACTAAAATATGATACAATAACCTCATGTACAGGACGAAATTCTCGCTTGACCAAAGAACAGAACAGAAACAACGCGACAGACAGACAGACAGACAGACAGACCACAAGACAACAGACAACACACACCACCACCAACCTAAACAGACCAAGGTCACTTCAAAGCCAGATTGCAGTAGTTAAGGTGGGTAACAAAAAAAAAAAAAATCCAAAAAAAAAAAAGCCTCATTGCCCTTTACTCGAACTACCTAGGAAAAAAACAAAAACATAGGCATGAAATGCTTTAACAAAAACTAAATAATAGATAAGAGGGAAGATAGGCTGGAGACACGGAAGGGGGCATGAAGTGGGAGGAGAATTGGGTAGAGCCACGGAAGGGGCATGAAGTGGGAGGAGAATTGGGTATTGGACGTAGGGAATTGAAGGGGGAGGGGACTAATCAACAGGAGAGGCAGGTAGTGGATGGAAACACTGGTGAAGGGGAGAGATTGTGGAAGGGAAGGGAAGGGAAGGGAGGACCGAAAGAAAGGGGGGGAGAAGAAAAGTTACTAAAAAGGGGAATGAGGGTAATGACGAAAGGTGACGAAGAAAGCGGCAACGGAAAAACGAGAAACGGTTCGATGGGGATCACGAAAGGGAAGGCGAGGAGAGTCAAAAACGAAAAAGGAAGTGGGACAGACAGGGTAACAGAAGGGGGGAAAAGGGGTAGTACTGGAAGGGAGGTTGAGTGGAGGAGGAGGAGGAGGAGGAGGAGTTATTGATGAGAGGGGAAGGGGGTAAAAGGAGGAGCATAGAAATTGGGAAATCTGCGAATTGCTCGCTTTTCCGTGCTGGGTGTGTGTGTTGGTGGTGGTGGCAATAGTCTTCAAATACAAAAAAGCCAAATTAACCCGCGTTTGGGCTTTTAAAGAAAGTCGAGAGGCCGCTTGGATTAACGGTCTGCCCAAAATACTCTGAAACCCCCGCCCGCCCCCCCTGCCCCCCACCCCCAACAACCGCTCAACTGGAAACCCCGTCGTTTTTCGCGGCAAACTACGTACTTCGTCCCTTGACGAAGACGACGCCTACGCTTTGATGTTTCGCATTCACGCTACCGAGTGAGGAGGAGGAGGATATTACCCTATCATCATCATCCGCAGAAAATGGAAAGGCGGCAAAGGAGCAAGAACCACAATGGTGGCGAAAGCAGTAACAAGAGAAGTGATACTACTTAACTATCTAAAGGCCCACCCGCTAATCGTTTCAGTTTATGCCTTGTAACCTGAAATAACCTCAAACTTTCAGTCTTGCCTGCACAGGCATACCTGCGCAGGTATAACTGAGCGTTAGTGGCGGCCATAATACCACTACTACTTCTACTAATAATTATAATCATTACCCAGGTATCTGCATATACATTACATACATACATACATCCATTCAATGCAGAAGAATACTACTTCCTCCTTGCCTTCATCCTATTTTAAAAGTCCAAAATCGCCTTTCAAATATCTCTTTTCAATACGAAAGACCCATAAAAGCCCTTCTCAATTACCTTCCACGTTCTTTGAGAATTCTAAAAGATGGCCAAAAAAAAAAAAAAAAAAAAAAAAAAAAAAAAAAAAAAAAAAAAAAAAAAAAAAAAAAAAAAAAGATTCTGGAAGTCTTATTAAGTCTCTCTTTCATTTTAAAAAGCGGAAACTTTTCCCGAATTTTGTGTCTCTTTCAGTAAGATAAAAAAAAGAGAGAGGGGAAAAAAGTGGAGGAGACATCCACAAATCTCATCATCTTTCCCGCGAGAATAGTCAAGTCCTTTCAGGAGATGCGACGGTCTTAAAACTCGTGAGATTGGAGAGAGAGAGAGAGAGAGAGAGAGAGAGAGAGAGAGAGAGAGAATTGCTAATTCTATCAAACATATAGTAGTAGTATGAGAGAGCGAGATATTACTCATCCTATCGAGTATAAAGTACCAAAGAATTA
The DNA here is from genome assembly GCF_015104395.2 of Macrobrachium nipponense. Lineage (NCBI taxonomy): Eukaryota > Metazoa > Arthropoda > Malacostraca > Decapoda > Palaemonidae > Macrobrachium > Macrobrachium nipponense. The sequence continues at coordinate 66,633,396 of NC_087217.1, read as the reverse complement.
AGTGAGAGAGAGAGAGAGAGAGAGAGAGAGAGAGAGAGAGAGAGAGAGAGATTACTCATTCTATCAAGCAAAAAGAACAGTAGAGAATGAAATCTGAGATGATAAAATTCCACAATCTGTTTCAAGGGCTGAAAACAATGAACTGCTCTGTATATGCTTCTTGCTATTTCGATACACTTTCATTAACAATGACCTATTTTTTATATATGCTTCTTGCTATTTCGATACACTTTCATTAACAATGACCTATTTTTCAATTCGGGTTTTTACATTAAAACCCCCATATGTATCGAAGAGACATCTGAGGAAACCTACTACACCACACCCAACGCTCCAAACATGACAACTCAAACGTCAGGTTCCTCAAACGCAAAGCAAAAATGGCGATAATCGGCACCACGAGAACCGTGACCAAACACAGGTAGAAAGGAATTTTTCCAACAAATTATGACGAAGAAAAGTCTTCAGATTACATCTCTGGCGCTGATGGAATAGTTCCTTTCGCGTAATTCACATCACATACTGCGACGCTCCCTCAGCATTAGGGGTACTCGAGTCTGGGGACATTATTCTGCAACGCTGTCTATCCAGACGGTGACACCATATTTACACATCCTTCTCTCGATGTCAAGATGTATTTAGGTGGGAACACAAAAAAGCATCGGGCGAACAGCCAAGTGTCTCAAAAGCTCACTTCAGAATGTCTTTCACACAAGCGAAAAATACACTTAAAAAAAAAAAGTTCTCAAAAATACATTTTTTACAAGCACACTATAATATTCTAGCGAGTTATATCACATCCCATTCTTAATGCGGGAAATTTGCTTCTATAAAGTCCGTCAATGAAGGACGGAAAACATAACAGACCGCCAATAACTTACGTACAACGAACAATTGAATTTACATTTATCGACAAAAAGGAATGTCGTATGGATGTGCGTGGCCCTATGAACATAATCTTGTGTGTGTGTGTGTGTGTAAATGGCAAATGTACAAAAGACTCAGTGGCTAAAAAAAAATATCACTATCTCAATGCGAGTTACAATACTTGATAAGAGAACCGACAACGAAATCTGTAGCACTTTAACTTCTATTCCCGAATCTCTGAGCGAAAAAAAGGATAACAGAAAGCTCTCCCCCACACGCTTTTGAAGTAAAATACGAGGAATAAGACAGAAAGAAACAAAGATAACTAGACTACTCCGCAGGGGAGATTCGCCATATGGAAACATCGGAGTTTCGATCCAGCACCGCCTGAGGAATGGGCAGAAGCCGGTATACAGTAACCTCCTTTGGTATACAGTATCCAGTATAGCTGCTACGGCTTGGGAGACTCCGCCCTCTCTCTCTCTCTCTCTCTCTCTCTCTCTCTCTCTCTCTCTCTCTCTCTCTCCAAAGACTTAACCATGCAATATGTTCCAGATCATCTTTGTCGGTGGAATAAGGAGACGGACCCACAGTTTAAGCGTCCGCTTTAATCAAGTTGACAACTGAGGAAAAATGACATTGGGGAAACCCTTTCTTGTTAGATGACAGTATGCGCCGGAGATGACTTGCATATCCTGAGGTTTTGGGCAATATTCTTGAATTTTAAAGACATCACCGCTTCAATAAACTAACTTATATTTTGCCAAAATCACTTGCAAGTCTAGAGCACTGTCACCTCCCGCACCCCCGCCCCCAAAACCCCCCAAATATATAAAAATGAAATTGGATTTTTTCCCCACGATGTCATTACAACCTGAAGCAGCTTCGACAATATTTCCTAGTCAACCCTTTATTTTTTCATTATTTTTCAGTACTATAAAACTGATTTATTTTCAATTATAGTAATATTGGCAAAATTCATCAGTTTCTGAAGCATGATGATGTCTGCTCGAAGCATATCAATCTAGAGGCAATGAATACAAGCGTCTCATTAAAAGCAAAAATTGTGGGTTAAGAAATTCCAGACCTGATATATATATATATATATATATATATATATATATATATATATATATATATATCACATATTACACACACATATATATATACATATCGACACACACACACACACATAGAAAGCGGCGAAATTAATGTAGTCTCCCATTGTGAGTTTTCTTCAGACAAAAGATTTTTCATGCAGAAAGGTTTTCGGTTTCACAAAGAAAATAATAATAATAATAAAAATTAACTTGAGCTCATGACCATACAGAAATACAAATTGCACATACAATCGACATACAACTTGATCGAAGCATATAATACCAATAATAGGGAACAAGTTCCGAAAAGGGGTCCATCCCTAGCCTCTTATCTCCTACACAACCTTTACTGCACGTGCTGACACAAAGCTGGTTTAATCTCAACTAACCACTACCTTCTGCAAGGCTTTCATGGGCGGTCACCCGCCCAAGTACCACCAGAGTTGAACGTCCATGTTCATTTGATTATACAGTACGTAAAACACGAGCGAGTGCGTGGAACCTCTCACGATATCTGCAAACAAACGCTTAACAAGCAACGAACACGAACACCCTACCCACTTCTTCAAAAAAGCCAAATCAAAACAGTCTCTCCTAACACTGGAAAAAGCGTGAAGAGTGGATGGAGGAGGAGGAGGAGGAGGAGGAGGAGGAGGAGCAGCAGGTAGCGACAAAAGTGACAATGGTCCGACGCGACTATTTTTAGGCACGACCCCCCGCCCCTTCCCCCTTTATTTGTAGCCTGGGTAATCAGTTAAAGGGAAGGAGGCCGTTCCACCAGACTCTTGCCGTACAGCCTATACCCGGCGGGAGTTCCCGAACTCGAAAGCATAATATGCACGGCCACTGCTGCATGAAAGAAGGCAGTTTTGGCGGTACCCACACCAGACACTGGCCATTATGCTTTGTCTTATTAGACACCATTAAGAACGTCTGTAAATATGAATGTATGTTTGTTTGTATCGTGTTTTAGAACCAGTGGTTATCCAGCAACGGGACCAACGGCTTTACGTGACTTCCGAACCACGTCGAGAGTGAACTTCTATCACCAGAAATACACATATCTCACCCCTCAATGGAATGACCGAGAATCGAACTCGCGGCCAAATATGAATGTTTAATTTATTAGTTCGGTAGACGGTGACGAAAATAATGAATTTGGAATTATATTTATTATATATATATATATATATATATATATATATATATATATAAAATATCAAAGTCGCCTTTCTTTTCATGAAACATCTGGGAAGGAAAGAGAAAGTTCCCAATAAAGTGAAAGGAGGCTGTTAACAGCATTTAACGCATCAGCTGTTTTCGCCCCTTGAGATGGGTGATGATTTTCAAAATACTACTATTTTTATTCTAATAAATAATAATAATATAATAATAATAATAATAATAATAATAATAATTGAAAAAGAAACCCACAAAATCACTGTGTATGACCTGTTTACTTATGATGTATTTACACAGTGATTTTGTGGGTTTCGTTTTGTCAATTCTGAGAAAAAACCGAAAGAAGTTTGTTTTAGTTTTGAATAATAAATAATAATTAATAATAATAATAATACTAACGCCATTTTGTTGCCGGCATAATCATTATCTTTCCCATTACCTCGACTATTACCAAGAGACTAAATGCTCTTTAAAGAACGAAAATCAAGGGCCGCCTCCCCTCGCGGTTAATTAGCGCTAAAGCATTAATTTGCCGACCACACTGCGAGCACCGGGGGGGGAGGGAGGGGGAGGGGAGGGGGAGGGGTCCTGGAGGGTGAAGCCACCTGTATCTTCGGTATCCACAACGTCGTCTTCGATTAAAAGTTCTATTTGGTTAGGAGAGAGAGAGAGAGAGAGAGAGAGGAGAGAGAGAGAGAGAGAGAGGAAAACATAACGTCATTAGCTGAAAAGATGAGAAAGCTAGAAATAATACGAAAGTGAAATAACAGACTATTGTAAAGGATACAAATAGGAAGAAAAAACAGGAAAAGAAAAAAAACAAACGAAAGGAGATGTGTAAATAACACAATAATGAACAATTTGAGCGAATACAAAGAAGGAAAAGATGGCGGCAAAATAAAACTAAAAATAAATAAGAACAACAGCACAGAGAAGAAAGCTACCCACTTGAAATCATTCTAAAAACAAAGAACAGATTTTACAAAGAATTCATATGTGTAATAAAAGAATATACTGAAGATGATAATGATAGAGTCAAATGTTAAGAGAAAAAAGATTAGACAATAGAGTGAAATGAGATGGAAAGTAACTGGTGAAGAAAAGGAATATACACCAGAGGATGAGGAGTGGCAATGGAAAAAACATATAAAAAATTCTAATTCATCTCCAAAAGAAGTAGAAGGGTGATAGTATAAGAACAGAACAGGCAAAAGACAATTGTACTCAAATGTTTAGAAGCTGGCTGAGGAAATAAATAAAATTATATGACACTGCCGTAAAAAAATAAAGTACTTTAAATAACAACACAATACGCGTTATGTAATGCAAAGTTTATCATAATGCCCGTTATGTAATGCAAAGTTTATTAAAATATGCGTTATCGTAATGTAAAGTTTACCAAAATACGCGTTATGTAATGCAAAGTTTATTACATTGTCTCAAAATACGACGCATAAATTTTAAGAGTACTTTCCAGCTACTAAAGTACTGTAACATTAACTCCCAGACATGGTCGTGGTCATCCCCCCCCCCCCCCCCCCCCCCCCCCCCGCGCCAAAAAAAAAAAAAAAAAAAGTCATCCCACATGTGCGCCCAAACACACACACACACACACAGACGGGCGCGTGAAGGCTCCCAGCGAAGAAAGCCCCTTTAAGTGGGGCTAAAAAGGAGCCGGTCGATCGGGGTGTTACAGTCAATTCTTGTATGTTTCGGATTTCCTTCAGACGCAGACTGACGTCATTCTTTGAAACGACACATTTCTAATATCCGCGGCGTCTTCAATGCAGATTTGATTACGGTCATTTGCTCAACTTCAAGAACAAAAGAAAGTTTGCTTCATGATCACACCTTTACAAATAATATCCATCTACCCAATCTAAAAGAAAATAAGAATACCCCATGCAAATTAATCGCAATTTCCCTGGGTGCTGCAACAGATGGGCGAACGAAGTCAACCTATCAATCAATCAGCATCTAACAAAGATTCTCAGCACGCATGACTTGAGAGGAGCATGAAGGTGAGGACGAGGAGGAGGAGGAGGAGGAGGAGGAGGAACAGAAGCTACTACCGCAATCTTATCATTTAACCGCCACTATCTTTTTTCTTATCTAATCGAATTTCCATCAGAAGCGGACACCGCCCCGACCTCCCCCCTATGTGTCACCCACATCCTGTAATCGTGAGGGTGTATGAAGTGAGATCCTCCATCCTCCTCCTCCCGCCCTAGGGAGGGAGGGAAGGAGGGAGGGAGGGAGGCGCTCGGATGTAACACACACTACGTAATTTTGGAAGACCTCGAGGTGCTTCTGCTGCTGCCCAGCTGCTGTCAGCACGTGTCGTGTTTGCCCTCGACGCCAGGTAATCATCTTGCCCTGTTCTATCACTACACAGCGTGCATTTGCGAGGTAAGCTGTACTTGCAGTCTGCCATGTACGCAAAAGTATATATGCTTCTTAAAGGAGTTAAAAATCCTTAACATTCCAGCAATGTGAAAGATCGCTGCCTCAAGTTGAATGCTCATTTCGAATTATTTATGGAAAAATTTTCGCTGTAGTTACTTAGGTGATTCTCTGGATACAAAAACAAAATATTGTTTTCTAATAATTCTAATGAACATGGATTTGTCTACATTAAAAAAAGAAGGTCCGACAAAAGAAGTTATTGTTCAGAAATAAAAGTAAGATTCTGTTTTCTACTATACTAACGAACATGAATTCGTCTGTATTACAAAACGTAAATTCACCCGACAAAAAAACAAAATTTCTAATCGACAGTCATGTCTTCACTAAATTCAACAGATAGTTGTTAAAACCCATTTCCACAGAAATATGCGCAACCTAAAAATCACCCGACTTTTTCAACCGAAACCAATGTTTAAACAGACCATCATATGGCTCTAGATCAAAGTAAACAGAACTTTACAATAATTTGTAAATTTGTAATCAGATTGAAAAAATCAAAATACAACGGACATCTCCAAAGTAATATATACCAAATCAATATATATATATATATATATATATATATATATTATATATATATATATATATATATATATATATATATATATACGCTTCGAAATGTGATCATCCATACAAGTCACACTTGTCACACGTGTAGTTCAGTGGCTCTTATGTTAAGCATTAAACCGTTATCTTAGTATGTACACATCTACACATACCTGGATGCATATAATATCATACGTCCAAAACACGCAGGTGTGCGCTCGCGCCATAAAGAACGACAAATGGATGGAATTACCTGTCCCCTCCGCACGCCGTTGAACCCTTCTGCGACTTGAAATACCTGGCCTCAAACCCCAATTAACCAGAACGTTTGTTGGACACAACGGGGGGATGACGAACATCACCTGACTAAGACTTAAAACGCTTATTCTGAGAAATCTTCATATAATAATTTAACAGACTTCTGCGCGATTAAAAGAGAAAAAGTTGAGGGGCAAAAATGTGGTCACTCAAAGGCTAACTGCTCAGGCAGTCTCTTCGATGGAGATGAAATCGGAGAGAGCACGATAAGGATTTACTTTTTCATAGACTTTTCTGGAAACTGTCCTCTTTTGGGCGGCTGCAGTCTGAAATTACATATGTATGTATGTATGTATGTGCGTAGCATGTATGTATATAATATATATAATATTCTGTTTCATGAAGATGCAAGAATATG
>NC_087217.1:66619059-66624059 GCF_015104395.2 Macrobrachium nipponense | reverse complement strand
CTCCGAACACGACAGCAAACAAAAGACACCCATATATATATATATATATATATATATATATATATATATATATTATATATATATATATTATATATTAATAAGTTATATATAGAAATGCGCGCGCGCAGGCGTGTTGATGGGGGGGGGGGGGTGGGGGTGACAAAATGTCCCTCTAAGGAGACACAGTAAAGGGAACATAAATCACGGCAAGGATAAATAATAAACAAACACACCAAATGGTATTGACAGAAAAGAAAGAAAGAAAGAAAAAGAATGGAGTTGGAAGGGGACACTAGACGAACTGAGGGACGGGTTTGGGTAGGGGAGGGAAGGGGGAGGGGGGGAGAGGATGATACAGGGGAGAGAAGTTAATCCTTTTTCTTTGAAAAATCCCATCCGTGAGGCTCCGTCCATGACACCTAAAAATCCCTTAAAAAAGAAAGTAATCCTTCAACAGTTTGCATAATCCTCTTTGCTCATATGTATATATATATATATATATATATATATATATATATATATATATATATATATATATATCTATATATATATTTTTTTTTCTTAGTTCATTAGAAAAATAAATTGGATAGGGCGAAGAGCACGGTCGTTTAATATAAAAATAGTTTTTTTTTTTTTTCGGAAACTGGCTGCAGATCCTAGAATTCACAAAGAGAGAGAGTTTATTGATAAACTTGCGTTGGAGGAATAATACATTCGTCCAGAAACTGCTATAGATACATTATAATGATCAGTGGAGAGAGAGAGAGAGAGAGAGAGAGAGAGAGAGAGAGAGAGAGAGAGAGCGTATTTCAAAATTGTTGCATTTTTTACCCTCTTCTCCAAAATCTGTTACTTTAATATAAAATATAAGAAGAAAAGACTTAAAAACTCAATTATAAATCAAAAGCACGGTTTAGAAATACGACTCAGTGGATGTCCTGCTATTGTAAGTGACGGAAATGTACACTGTTAAAATTGCATGCAGAGGCCTCTCTCTCTCTCTCTCTCTCTCTCTCGCCTCTCTCTCTCTCTCTCTCTCGTAGTAGCCATCTTGCTTGGTGAGGACGTACCCGCGTGAAGTCAGATTAATCAACAGATATCACAAGTTTAACATACGACTAGAATTTGAGAAATATCTAGAAGTGTTCGTGAACTATCGGTGATAAGATTAGTGTGAAAATAGTAGGATAAAGCGTCTTCTAAGTTAGTTTATCAAGTGTAATACTATAAATCAGAACAAGATGGCAGTAAGTTCCAACTGCGGGAAGAGGTGGCGTAATTTGGCGTGTTGAGCAGATTCGCAATACGATGAGGTAGCAGGAAGGGAACTGGCATTTCTCATCTATGAAATCAGCAACAGTCCTAACCAAAAAGATACAAAAGCATTCATAGATATATTAGAAGGATATAATCCTTCAAACTGGAACAAATCTAATGAAAACATCTTGAAAATAATTGAAGAAGTTCCAAATAAAAATCCAAGTGGTCAAGAGACTCATAAAGAAAATATACATAAACCAACATATTCCGACAAAGAAAATGAATAAGGTGAATCTTGTGAATATCCTAATTGATGCATTAGGAAAAAGAATGCCAAAAGCATGCAAACTGTGTAAGGTTTGGTATAGCATAGTCAATCCACAAAACCTAATCAGAAAAATAGTGCTGCATGCAACATTCCGACCCATCCACAGTGTGCTGAGGTAATACAAGATTTGAGAAAAGATACAAGAATTTTTTGTTCAACATGTCATCATGGATAGACAATGTTATTAAATCAAGATTGAATGTACAAATAGTTGAGGATGAAGAAGAAGAGGAAGAGGAAGAAGAAGAAGAAGAAAAAGAAGAAGAGGAAAACGGAAGAGAAGTAAACAAAAATGAAATGACAGAAAAAATAAGAAAACAAAGAACAAGATAAAAGTATGGATGCAGAGATACTCATTGATACTACATATGAGGCAATAAGCAGCATACCTACGAATAAATTACGATATGACAAAGAAAAGCAATCCCGAAAGAGGCTCTACCCAGATCTACACAATGACGGAAAGAGGAAAAAATAGACAAGAAAGACAAAATCTGCAACCTTTTGAAAAAGAGGGAATTGCAGATTTGGAGAAAGATGTTACTACAAACATCCTAAGATATTCAAAACTATGAAATATATGGTAAATGGTGCATACTTAGATGGATATGGGGATGATTGCAGAGATCTGCATCCCAAAAAAATATGTAAAAACCTAAAAGAAGGAAAAGGATGTAAGTTCGACAAAAAATGAAAATATATGCACCCTGTAGCCATGAATCATAATCAAATAAATAACCAACCAAGTAATAAAATCCAAAATAAGAAAGAAACAAATAAAGAGAGAAATCAAGAATATCAGGTAAAAGAGAAAGCAAAACCACCACCAATGAGATATGCAGAGGTGTCAGCAAAAAATTTCAAAGCATCAGCTCCGAAATTCTACTCAAGAGATAATAACTGTATTTATTATGCAAGAGGATATTGCAGAAACGGAGGAAAATTGCAGATTCAGACACAAAATGAATAATTATGATGAAGGAAGATCAAATATTATGGGGAAAAGTTGGATTTTTTAATGTCAGAATTTCTGGAAAATGAAAAAAAAGAACAACACCAGAACAGGAAAGAGACATGGGAAAATCCTTATTACTACCATTATTAAATGAAGGAGAAAACACGGCAAACCATCATAGTGATGAATGCGCAGGGTTTAGTTACGAGTAACTCAAAAAGAAAAATAGAGTACTTAGAAGAACTAACCCCCAAAATGAAAAGAAAATAGATATAATGAATATAAGTGAAACCTGGTATTCCAAGAGACTGGGAATGATGATCAAATAAAAGGGTTCCAAACTTATAGATCAGATAGAAAAAATAGGAATCAAGGGGGAACCGCAATATATGGGAAAGACAAAAAACAAGGAAAAATATATGAGAAATATAGTAACTCAGAATGTGAACTAATAGCGGTAGAATTTGAATCTGAAAAATTGATGAACATAGTAATATATAGACCTCCTAATACTAAAGAGTTTGACTTAATAATTGAAAAATTGGATGATATAGTAGAAATCACAAGGACTGGACTATTCTCCTATCTGGTGACTTCAACTTTCCTTTCGTAGAATGGAAAGAACGAATAGGAGATTGTGGTTGTACTTATACATATAAAAAAGATTAAGTAATAGTAGTGCAGAAGATAAGAGGTCAATTTGAAAAGCTATTAGATATGCTACTAGAATACAACATTCAACAAATAAATCACCCTGCCAAACAAGAAAGGGGAAAATACTTTAGACCTAGTATTTGTGAACGAGATGAATTATGTTAAAGAAATAATAGTTTATTAATGCGAGTATTCAGACCATAATGTCATAGAATTAACAGTTCATTCCAAAGCAAGTGAAAATAGAGATAAGCAAGAAATGAAAAAAGTGGGAAGGATATGGAAAATACAACTTCTAACAGTAAAAAATATAAAATGGTCAGAAATTAATGAAGAATTGAAATAAAACAAAAATTGGGATAACATCTTCGTAAGTGATGACATAAAGGGTAAATACGGAGATATTATATAAAATATTTGGAGAAAATAGTGGAAAAATATTATACCGAAGAAGAAAAGTAAAACATCATTCATGCATACCAAGAGACAGAAGGATCTTGTTCCAGAAATCAGAAAGTGGAAAAAAGGTCTTGCAAAAGAAAAAAATGCATGGAAAGTTATAGAACTAAAAAGTAAGATAGAAAATGCAGCACAAAAGATTATACAATCAAAAGAAAATGAAAAACGGGACTTGGAAAGAAAAACCCTATTAAATATCAAGCAAAACCCCAAACTATTATACTCATATGCGAAGAAGATGAATAAAAGAAGAATAGAAATAGGCCCTCTGAGAATTGAAGGGAGATTAACGAATGAAAAAAAGGAAATTTGCAACATACTGGCAGAACGATATAAGAGAGAATTCACCCTATGAATATAGATAATGAAGATAATTGATATAGAAGTAAGGGAAGAAAATAGTGAATATTTAGCTGACATAGAAATTAATGAAGCTGATATTGTGCAGGCAATTAATGAAATTAAAATGGAGCTGCTGCAGGGCCGGATGGAGTCCCTGCTATTTTGTTAAAGAAAGTAGTTCATTCTATTGCAAAGCCACTTGCAATATTATTAAGACAAAGTGTAGATACAGGCAACGATTTATGATGAGCACAAATTAGCATATATCACCCCTACTTTCAAAAGTGGATCAAGACTAAGCGGCAAGTAATTATAGGCCCTGTGAGTCTAACATCACATATTATGAAAGTGTATGAAAGGGTAATGAAGAAAAAAAAAAAAAATTATGAAACATTTAATAAAAAAATAATTTGTTTTAATATAGGACAACACGGTTTTCGTACCCGGAAAAAGTACACAAACCCAACTGTTAGTCCACCGTGAGAACATATTCAAAAATATGAAAAGCGGAAATGAAACAGATGTGGTTTATCTAGACTTTGCAAAAGCTTTTGACACAAGTAGACCATAATATATTAGCAAAGAAAATTAGAAAACACATATCGTAGATAAAGTAGGAAGATGGTTAAAAGAATTTTTACACAACAGAAAACAGATAGTTATTGCAAACGATGAGAAATCGGATGAAACCAAAAGGTAATATCCGGTGTGCCACAAGGTACGGTGCTAGCTGCAATATTGTTTGTTATTATGATTGAAGACATAGACAGTAATGTTAAGGATTCGGTAGTGAGTAGTTTCGCTGATGACACAAGAATAAGTAGAGAAATTACTTGTGATGAAGATAGGAACGCTCTACAAAAGAGACCTTAACAAAGTATATGATTGGGCAGAGGTACATAGGATGGTATTTAACTCTGATAAATTTGAATCAAATAAATTATGGAGACAGAGAAGGAAAGCTATATGCATATAGGGGACCTAATAATGAGACAATCACAA
>NC_087217.1:66604059-66614059 GCF_015104395.2 Macrobrachium nipponense | reverse complement strand
CTAATAAAAATAGTATACCATAAAGCTAATAAAATAGTGCTTTTACGTGTACTTATAAGTACTCTTAAACTTTATGAGCAAATGAATAATAGAAAACTTTTAATTCCAAATTAACTTGACAAATAAATAACAGTAACAATAGTTGTAGTGTGTGTGTGTGTGTGTGACAATAATCACGAGCACGCAGAAACTGATTAACATAATGGACTACTTCTGTACCATTAACTTTTCTCCAAAGGATCTGTTATAACAACAATGTTTAATTCATATACTTAATGTATTTGATAGACTGTTATCATTAATAAGCGTTCTCACCATCTGGAATAAAGTATCGTGTCTCGTAGAGAGAGAGAGAGAGAGAGAGGAGAGGATGAAGAGATGGAGAGCAGAGATTGGAGAGAGGAGAGATTGAGAGAGAGAGAGAGGGGGGGGGGGGCATCTTGCACATATGAAACTCAAGACTGGCGCCACCGTCCAATGCAATTTGAAACTGTTTCTCATCCCAGAGCTATATAAAAAGAATATATCAACTGAAACCGCCTACAGACTGATTTTTAAAGGATGCAGCTCCCTTTTCTCTCTCTCTGATCCTCCCCTTGTGGGAGGGGGATGAGGGTTTGGGGGTGGATGCTGTTAGGTCACCTCACGTGGTGCACTGTAGGCATTAGTCGAGGTGCTTCCCCCCCTTTTACTTTACCTCCATTCCCGTAATCCTGTTAATCTTGCTGCCCAACCACTCCAGCTCCCTCTTTTCGCCGTTTCAGGGGCTGCATTGGACAGTCGAAAGTGCTTCGCCTGACGACCTAAATCTCGTAAAATGAAATCAAATCTCACTGGTCATCATTTCATCGCCCCCAATCCAGGGCGGAATTCTTACTCGATCTGGTTACTTCCCAAGTCAAATCTGACAACATACTGCTTTCAATAACCATCAAAAGCACCAACCCACATGGAGGTGGTCCGCGAATGATGGAACCGATCAACAGGTCATCTCCCGATGGTGTAACATCGGGGTCTACGGCTTCTAAAATAGATGCAACCTCTCAACGTATGTAGTGAAATACGACTCGCTTAAACCACTGCGCAATTCACGATTTTTTAGATGGCAGTCGACAGGCAAGAAGATTCCACTTCGAATACGAAAGCAAGTCTTTCATCGGTTTTAATAATAACCAAGATAATACTACTACTACTACTACTACTACTACTACTACTACTACTACTACTACTACTACTACTACTAATAATAATAATAATAATAATAATAATAATAATAATAATAATTAATACAGGTTCGTCTTGGTGGTTGGTGGATACCTCACACCTAAAACGACCCTAGATGCCGGAGCATCGATTTTCTTGTCATCCAATTTAAGCATCACGGTGTTTTACATCGCCTGCCTGCGACAAGGAGGTGGCAGCCTGTCCAAAAATGATGAAACACTGGACTCCTGATACGAGAACCCTGCCTATGAAACGTGAGATTCCACAGAACTTCAAATTATTCTGAAATAAATGGCACGTGTGTGTGTGTGTGTGTGTGTGTGTGTGTGTGTGTGTGTGTGTGTGTGGTAATGGTAGAAACACCATGTTCCTAAAGGCGTTTGGTCAAATTTCTAATTAGATGACTGTTATGAAAAAAAAAAAAAAAAAAAAAAAAAAGTCTGCAGTTCACGAAATTCCGAGAACCTTCACCCACACAATATTAATGTTCCGTAACGAACGTCGTGCAATTACGGTAGTGGCAAAACAAATAAATAAATAAACAAATAAATAAATAATTTTTTTAAAATTTTACAATGAGCCGAAGTTTCTTCGGCGAAATCGAGAATTCTGCACTACGTACAAAACTCCAAGACCCAGTACGTGACACTTTCAGCCACAGCCCGATGTTGGCCTGTGTTGTTGGTACCTATAGCGGTGCCAGACGCACGATCATTGCTAACTTTGGCCTTTTTAACCCTGAAAACTACACTAGAGGGCTGCAATTTGGTATGTTTGATGAGTGGAGGGCGGATAATTAATCAGCATACCAATTTGCAGCCCTCTAGATACAGTAATTTCTAAGATCAGATCTGAGGGCGGACGAGCAGACAAAAAGCAATCTCAATAACTTTCTTGAACAGGAAGCCAAAAACTGTAAAGTGTCCACAAAAGACTAAATGCAACGAGAAATTTTCTGGTGAAAAATTGAATGTCATCTTAAACGAAATTTATGGCGACGCGTTTCCTCAACTCTTCCCAAGTTGCTAAAAAACCCTGACAATTTTGTAAAATGCGCTCCGGATAACGGCAAAACTCTAATAAATTACATTTCTCTTACAACTATGCTTTAAATATAAAGTGGGAAAAAAAGAAGAAGTCGTAGTTTCACCTTCGCTCAAGGCTACGTTTCTCAAACATCCAGTTGCTTCGACTCGCTCTAATAACGCCACCCGCCAGGCTGAGGAATTCAATCGCCCTCTGCGAGGAGGCGGCAATCAAACAGGCACTTCCGGTTGGAGGTGCGTGAAGCCTTCACGAATCATAATCTTTCAGCCAACGCGGAAATGGAGGATCAATGAAGGCAATCAAAACGGAAGGCTTGTTTGTGAGGAGTTTTGACGTTGCATGGAACCACAGGGCTCATTCAGCAACGGGACCAACGGCTTGACGTGACTTCCGAACCACGTCGAGAGTGAACTTCCATCACCAGAAATGCACATCCCTGACCCCTCAGTGTAATGCCCGAGAATCGAACTCGCGGCCACCGAGGTGGCAGGCCAAGACCATACCGATCACGCCACTGAGGCGCTTTCAAAACGGAGGGAACAAAATACGCATGAACTGGGAAGGAAGAGCGCGTCCGCAAGGTTAGTATTTCTAAATGTTTGGTAAAAAATAATATAGCAATAAAATGAATAAATGCAAATAACCACGCACACAAAATTCCTTTCTCTCCTTGAGATACAACCGTAAAAGGCTAAACAGTTTCCTGGTGAAAAAAAGAAAATATCAAATATAAACACACACACATATATATATGTATATATATATGTGTATATATATATATATATATATAATATATAACTATATATATAACTATATATTATACATACACACTATAACCAATATTTAAATATAATTAACAATATATACATAAATATAAAAAACGTAATTATATACATATATATATATATCTATATACATACTACACATATATACCAATATATAGTATACCAATATGATACCATATATACGTATATAAAAATAAATATACATATTATATATATATATAGTATTATATATATATGCCTTATAGAGAGAGAGAGAGAGAGAGAGAGAGAGAGAGAGAGAGAGAGAGAGAGACTGTAATCTTTATAGCACTGGGCGCCAGCAGGCTGTGAGTAAACAAATTACCTTAAGCTTCCCTTCATAAAGCCAACTCACGTAATGCCAAGGATGCAATAACGAAATACCACGGAGATCCGAAGGTGATGATGGGAGTGCCCAGGGCAAAGGGATCGGGACTCACAATCGCCCCAGATTACGAACGCCCATTTCTCCCTAGATTTTAGGACTTTTCATTTTCAATCCTCCATCCCGTAACCTAAAAAGGAAATTTGACTACAAGCTTTATAAGCGAGAGAGAGAGAGAGAATCAAGCAACCACCAAATGACCGCCAGGAATGAGGGCGTAAAATGAGGTCCAGCCGTTAAGACATGACAGCCCAGAATTGAATACCATCATCTTTCACTGCTATGAGGGATTGCCCTATCTGACTGCGCGCCTTTATTCATTCATTAAGCAAAATGTGATAACATACTACGTTCTCAAAAAAAAAAAAAAAAAAAAAAAAAAAAAAAAAAAAAAAAAAAAAAAAAAAAAAAAAAAAAAAACTCGATGTTCGAGAGAGCAAATCTGGGCAAAGATTTATAAAAGCCGGCCACATAAGGCTCCGTTCAACAAGTAACCTCATAAAGCTCTCCACGCCATTGAAAATAGAGCGCGAATTTCTCAAGTGAAAACTGATAGGACAGGAGGAAGGGACAGGGCAACGAAGTGCCACATCCAACACATTCCTCGCTTCATAACATCCTCGATCCTACCTCGCGGACAGGGATGGCATGGGACGGGAGAGAGGGAGACCGGGCATGTCCCAAAGCAGGAGCAGCCACAGCAGCAGCACACCAACTACGAGATCGCATTCCTGAAGGGACAGATAAACGAGGTGGCGGAGAACCCGGGGGAGAGAGAGAGAGAGAGAGAGAGAGAGAGAGAGAGAGAGAGAGAGTTGGGACGAAAACCAGTCCCCAGACAAGACGCACAAGCCATAGCAACATAGAAGATTATCGCCCTAAACGACGCTGCATAAGTAACACGCGATAAGGGCTCCGATGTCGAGAGACAAACATCACACTTAAATGATGTGCGAAGGAACATAGAAGGGAGGGGGTGGGGTAGGGGGGGTGGGGGGGGAGAGGAGATGAGATGGAATAGGGACAGAAACTGATAGAAAAACATACCAGCAAGGCGAGTTTAAAACCAGTTCATCCCTGGACTAACCGGACACACATACACACACACACACACACAGTCGACTCTAACTCTTACGACATTTGATTTTTTTGTAAGAGGGTTAAGTAGAACTGTACTTCATCGTGTCCCAGTTGATAACCCGGACTAAGCACTCACAGTCACAGCGTCAGTCATTAAGAGATTAAGGTAAAAGTTACAGTCTATCAGGAAGCCACAAGCCAAATTTTTTTGCACTATTTATTTAGTAAATTCCCATGAGATTTATCTAGTATATCTTCCGTATAAATTTTTTATCACTATCTTACCCCTAGCTAATTGGTTTATTCTAAAACTTACAAAAACCTAAACATCCACCATAAAAATCTTATTTTGTCCAGCTCAACTTTTACATGCACTTACGCAGGAACATCCAAAAACATTCTCCAATACAGGTTACGAATCTGCTGCGTCAGTGAAAGAGTTCAAGACAGAAATTTCTATGGCAGTCTTAGGCGCCTTCATCACCTCATAAACAGAAACTTGTATCAGCTCTTCACATCAACGCCAAGATCATCATCGAGGAAATCGCACCAAACTTCAAGCTCTATATTCTCTACACTTTGCCAATAGAGCGGTTAATAATTTCCAATACATTGAACCACTCAGCAGCTATGCGTCCACTGTACAGGGAATATTAAGGGCAAACATCAGCGACGACGATATAACCATGCTAATCATTTTCATCTCCACTCAAATAGGAACCCAAATACTAGTATCAAAGAGGAACGAAAATAACAGCACATCAAGACCAATATGAAGCGATGTGCGATCAAGAAAATCGATATGCAAGCATCCATAAATAGGAGGCATCGCCTCTGCGATTTTGCTGCTGTCTGTAACATCTTTCCTATACCCAAGGAATCTCAACTATGAAATCAGCACAAACGCGTGGACGTTCATGAGGGGGAGGGGGACGGGATATGCCAGAGGGAGGAAGGGCGTGGAGGGGGGGGGGGGGGGGGTGGAGTGTTTAAGACTGAGGGGAGAGGGAAGGGGAGGTGGGGGGGGGGGATGAGTCGACGAGGGCTTCCAGCAAAACCGGTTTGCGTGCCTCATCTCGGCATGTTTCTTATGGACCCGATCACCCGCCGCAACAAGATGAATTCGAGAGGTCTCCTTAAACCATACGTCACATTGGGCAGACGAAATCCCACCTGGTACAAGAAGAGCCGAGGGAATAATAATTAAACAAATAGGTAAGACAATGAACGAGTAAGGCAAGATAAACGAATACATTAAAACACACACACACACACACACACACACACACACACACACACACATATATATATATTATATATATATATATATATATATATATATATATATATATATATATAATATATATATGTTCGTGGCAAAAAACCTCCTTTATTTATACATAGCATCACGTTTTATATACTTCGTGATCAAGTTATTCATGTGTATGTGTGTGTGTGTGTGTGAAGGTAATTATTCTGATAATTTTCCAGCAAGAGAAAATAACGGTCGTTCCGTCCCTTTCAGATATCAAACACAACCCCTTGCGCTACATCCGGTATGAAAAGAAAAACGGCAACCTCCGCAACCGATCTGCCGCAATCCAAACGAACGTTTGCACGAGCCTTGAATTCCCGACACAAACGACCTTGATGGCCGGAATCCCCGGCCTGATGAAGACGGCACTTCGTTTTCTATGGGGGTCTCCCAGCATAAGTTCCGTTTTCTAACCAATTTGCTTTCACTCGTAATTACTCCTCGAAGTGAGCCAATTAACCGCCGACTCGAATATCATCCATGGAATGATGATAGACGATATAAGATAATGGTGATGACGGAGAAAGGAGATGAGGCATCATGATGATGACCTGAATTATAGGGCATGCTGCACTGGGGCTGAAAAGGATTGAACATTTGACGTATAAACTATTCTTGTCATTCGAAGCTTCTATAAAGCTCAACCTGGATGCTTACGTCATAACGTGCCTGAAATAACTTCACAAAAGCTAAATGAACGCACGACTATATTTACCCTTTCTTGATCTGCATTTCTCTCAATGAAAGACAAAGGAGTTTTTATTTAACTATAATCTTGCCACTTTAAGTTTCCCCCTTGAGACATTGTTGAATAATTACAGACTACTGAAGACGCCACAGGGCGCATAAGCAAACCAGTGAAGCTTGATTCAAAGCTGGTTTTCTCACACCTCTGCCGTTGGATTTACATCTTGAGTAACGTGAACCAAGACTGGCAAGAGTTCAAATGTCAATAAATAAGTAAAACAGATTACCCTATACGAGGAACGATACCCCGTCCTTGGTTACAAGTGACGACTCCAGCAAGCAAATCCTTCAAACACTGATAATGTTATCAGTGACAGTTGTAATCAAGTGTAATCGTCTCGACTCTTGGCGGCTTCACTATCGCTTTCCTTAGATCTAATTACAGTAGCCGCTACGAGAATACAGCAGTAAATTACTACTTTTTTTTTGTTTACCTGAACACTGATAACATGAAATATTTCAGAACTTACCTTCATAAACACAGATATATATATATATATTTATTTATATCATATATATATATATATATATATATATATATATATAATATAAGCTTAAGCCACGGGGAAAATTTAAAAAGTGCCAAGTACTTTCGGGCATTTTGTGCCCCAAAGATGTGTTAAATACACGAAAGTACTTGGCACTCAGTCTTTTCTTTTTAAATCTTCCAAAATCACGTGCTTACTTTTGTGATTTCTTAATATACATACATACATACATACATACATACATACATACATACATACATACATACATATATATATATATACACATATATAGATATATATAACTGAAACACTATCATGGTAAACATATTCGCTGGACAGGTATGATGCTTTTGAATGTGGCATTGGCACTGAGATAACTGATTAATCTATAATGTAAAAAAACAAAACTTGTAAAATATCAATCTGACCAAAAATGAGTAATGCCCATAAAAATACGGATGTACAAAGGTAAAAAAGCATCGATTCCTGTAAAGACTTGAGAGAAGATTACAAAACCACCTAAAAAACTAACATCTGCGAGAGAGAGAGAGAGAGAGAGAGAGAAGAGAGAGATGGAGAGGAGAGAGAGAGAGAGAGAGAGGAGAGAGAGAGAGAACTTGTAATTCGAGACGAATACCACAGGATTCAGTGCCTTGATGAGAGCAAACCTACTTATCCGACGAATGTGGAAAATCCCATCACGATGGGAATGAAGATAATACGGACGGTTTTTTCCTACGAGGACGACATCCATACCTAATGAGAACGACGATACTTTTATGGGTACGTTACGTTACACCAGGACCACATATGAGTGGGTCCTGCGTAACAGAGAGAGAGAGAGAGAGAGAATAATCTTTGGCATATCTCATTAATGAAGAAAGTCTCTCCTCCAAAGTACGACTTTCTCCATGTCACAAAGTCAGAGGCGATGACAGTACAGATTTGCGTTCATGATAACACTGCGGCGAAAGTCTAATAAAATAATCGAGACAAAACCATTAAGCCACGGGGACACGGTCCGAAATAAATCTCCCTTAGATCCATTATACCCTGTTAGTGCAAAAAAAATTTTTACCACTGAACAATGAAGACAATAATGTTTAGCCATGTATTTTACGAATACCCTTCATTCTTTGGGTACGACAGGTCTTCAACGATACTGATAAAGCAAGAAAGAAAAAAACTAGATTTTAAGTAGAACAAAACGCCTTTTCTCTTTTATTGAAAAACCACTGTTATCATTTACAAAAAAAAATTTTTAAGCTTCTTGAATCATGTGGCCTGGAGGTTTATTTAGAGAACAAATGGCTAAACAGATATACTATCATAAGAGTAAGAGAGGGTATGGACTCCATACTTAAAAAGATGTTAGAAAAAAAAATATAAATAAAATTTCCGTGGTAAATGGACCTGCTTTCTACATATATATATCCATACAAGCTAACTTGTGGTTCAGTGTCGCCTCGGCCAAAACTGTCTGTTAGATATCTAACATTACTTGTCAAGACAGTTACTAGTCTATATATATCGCATTCTAGTAATGCAAAACGGTGTTTTATTTCTCAAGACAAACATAAAATCCCATGTCTAAGACATATGTCAAACAATGAATTACTTCATATTAGGAGCAAAGCAATTACAGACTTGTTTCTTTGACAAACTTAAATTATAAATATGGGGAATATCAAGGCTGGGACAGGAGCGTGACACACCAAACAGAATAACCACAGAACTAACTACTAGACATGTTTTTCTGAAGTTCAGTTCGACCGCTTCATGCTCTGAAAATTAGCTCTATGAGGTCCTTCTCGGTGTGGTCTTAGAAGATCAGCTGTGGTTACTGAAGGCAATGATGCTACTTCTTAACGAGGAATCAAAGGAACACTGCAACTTTAATTATGACAAGTTTTATTGTAAATATAAGGTTGTTCAAAGACAAGAATACGCCTGAACGTTTGATTATAAATAGAATAAAAGCTTCGATTATAAAAAAAACCAGAGATATCAAGGCCATTTTGAAAGAGAAATTCTTAAAGTATTTCACAAAGAATTTTTGTAACATCAAATGCAATGTATTTTAGATCAAAATATATGTAGTTCTGGATTTTTTGTAATGTTTTGTAAATAATTTATTGAATAAAAACTTAAAGAAAAAAAAATTTTGGAACTGTGTGCAAGGTGCTCGACAGTTAAAAGATCCCACGCAGAGAGAGAGAGAGAGAGAGAGAGAGAGAGAGAGAGAGAGAGAGAGAGAGAGAGAGAGAGAGAGAGAGAGAGAGAGGCTGGAGTAAGCTGAGAAAGGAAGAAAGCCAGCAGCCACTCCTGAAATACGAGTACACGCCGGCTGTTCAATTAATGCCTTACTAACACTGCAATGCAACGATAGTTACTGCTACTATGCAACCGAACACTGAATGGAGTTTGTTTGTTTGCGTGTTTGCATGGCGTTTTTATGTTGCGGGACCAACGGCTTGACATGACTTCCGAACCACGTCGAGAGTGAACTTCTATCACCAAAACACTGAATGGAGTAAAAGATACCGTGCAACTAGCTTTTAAAAATCAGTATTCACAATAATGCAATTTTTTTTCATTAAAACGTACTACTACCGTAATCTATTTAAGAAGCTACACCACTGCAGTTAATACTGCACGCTTATGTCATAACAATAAAAATTTGGTTACAGGTCCACAATAATGATGTGAGTATATATGGTCTTTTATCGATATTCAAAGCTTTCGAACCTTGTACTAGGTTCATCTTCAGACTTGACTGAAGATGAACCTAGTACAAGGCTCGAAAACTTTGAATATCCATTAAAGACCATATACTCACAAGCTATATTATTGTGGACCTGCAACCATTGGTCTTTATTTTCGACACGGAAAACTGTGACCATGACGAAAA
>NC_087217.1:66581559-66601559 GCF_015104395.2 Macrobrachium nipponense | reverse complement strand
AATCCGCGACCACCGAGGTGAGAAGCAAACACCAAATCAACCACGCCACTGAGGCGCTATGTGCTGTTCATTTCGTCTGCTGGATGATTCGAGCGTAAGAAAGAGTAGCTAAGTGAGCGGTTATTGTTCAGTCATGAATTTAGGAAGAAAATTTGGCTTTTTAAGAAGTATGCTAAAACTACTCAAGCATCGATCTGGAATATATGGTAAAATAAAACCCGTTTGCTATTTTATGCTGAAGAAAGACATCGCAAAAAAATTTTATTCATCACTAAAAATAAATAACTCAAATCCTATATGAAGTTCAAGCTCTGAACTATTCTTCTGTTCCTTTGTTAAGTGAACACTACTTCGAAAGGCTACGAATGCTTCTAATTGACGTGGTATTCGGGTCATATCCTCTCAAAAAATTTCTCTTGAGATTTACTACACGACTTTACTAGACAAATGAATGAAATACTGTTAAATTCTTTAACAAATTAATGAAGTACTCTTGAACAGTGTTAACGAATGCAGCGAGAGCTAATCTGGAAATTTAGCTTAGAGAGAGAGAGAGAGAGAGAGAGAGAAATGAAATACTGTTAAATTATTCAACAAATTAATGAAGTACTCTTAAACAGTGTTAACGAATGCAGCGAGAGCTAATCTGTAAATTTAGCTTTGAGAGAGAGAGAAATACTGTTAAATTATTACACAAATTAATGAAGTACTCTTAAACAATGTTAACGAATGCAGCGAGAACTAATCTGTAAATTTAGCTGAGAGAGAGAGAGAGAGAGAGAGAGAGAGAGTTACATAATGGACACAATAACGACTTGCGTCATGGCTGGTGGTCGTCCCTTTCAGGTGACTGACTGCCTGTGCTTGACAAAGCGGAATTCTTCACAATTTCTAATTAAATTCGTATTCCCCTCCATAATATTCACCGTCGTAGTCGGTGTGAACGCATATCTGATGTCCTTCACATGAACAGAGACCTTATTTAATGTACTTCACATGAATAACTAACCCATTGAAAGCTAGAAAAATGAAGGGCCCACCTGAACCAAAACCCCTCAAGTTGTAAAAAAACACACACACACACACACACAACAACGAACCGAATTCCTCGGGGTCAAGGGTCAATAGACACATCAGCACGTCGACAGCAAGACTCGTTGAATGTGAGGTTGCAATAATGCAATGCAACAAAATATAAATGATGTGCCAGTGTAACGCATATCAACCGTTTACTAAGAAAAATAAAACTAGATATTTCAAGCACATCCCAAGACATCAAGCAAACTTTTGGTCATCAAGGCATATTTTACCATCTTAAGACATTTGTTACAAATTTTTAACACACAATTTACCCCATTTTTGGAAGTTGTCCTGCACCTGCACTCGAAATATAAAACCCACAAGTACGAGAGAGAGAGAGAGAGAGAGAGAGAGAGAGAGAGAGAGAGAGAGAGAGAGAGAGAATCAAGTGCATATATATACCAATCCTGCTTTGAATTTTATTAATTTCCACGGGACCCAAGATACAAAGCTTTACAAAAAGCATTCAACGGCTGTGGGCAAAAGTGTAGAAGGCGACTTTTAAAGCTAAATATAAAAATTACTTATCCAACACAAGGGATATGACATCCGTACTAAATAAACAAACTGACATAGATTTTATATCCACGCAGGTATTCAAAAGCAGCAAGAGCCAGGGCTCGAACTCAAGTTTCAATTACTGTGAATCTGGAAATTTCACACGGTCAACTCCAGGATCAATAGCCCTTCCTGGCATAAGGCCACCTTAATCCAAAAGAAAAGGAACATGACGATGATGAATATCTAACATCAACTCACAGTCGGGTTTGTAATCAACATCATTACCATTATTCATATCCAGTGGATGTGGATATATTCTTAACCCATGAATAAGTATGTTTATACACTGCAAAACTTTGAAATGAATAATTCAGTATGTGCCATTACAAAGATTACTCGGTTTTATAATACATACAAACACATACAACACACACACACACACACACACAACACACACAAATATACTATATATATATATATATATATATATATATATATATATATATATATATACTACATACACTACCTACATAGAATAGATAGATACAGAGATATGAAGCCCCATGACAATGAGACGCCTTGGTGCAGTGTACTGCCCAGCCCAAGGTTTGAGAACACTGGCTACATAGTCACCACCTTACGCAAAGCAAGTAAATTTGACACCCAAGATAACCTAATTACCTAAAATGGCGGCCCTGGTGTTCCGACCTACTAAGCACAACTAAACTGAAGGAGTGGCATAAGGCGTCCCCAACTACCCTTAGAAGGATGTAATTTTCCTCAATGAAGTACATCAACTACCCCCTTAAAATAATACACAGAGAAAGCATAAACACACTCGCATAAAAATAAATTTGATAGGCAAGCAAACACTAGCAAGAAGGGCAGTTGAGAGAAAACTACAAACACACACACACACAGCAAGAAGGACAGCGAGAGAAACTACAAAACAAAAAAAAAACACACACACACACAGGCCCCAGTACCCAGTCTCTAGAGACTGCAAGGATAACAACATACTATGAATGGGGGTAATGCAGTTGCAACGACTCCTTAAAAGGCAGTGCAAGTAATGAGGGTAATGGTGTCGCTTGGGTAATGACGTTAATCAAAGACATGATTCATAATGACACTTAATGAGAGAGAGAGAGAGAGAGAGAGAGAGAGAGAGAGAGAGAGAGAGAGAGAGAGAGAGAGAGAGAGAGAGAGAGAGAAAGTTATCCCGTTTAAAACCATGAAAGTATTAGCTGACTAAACAGAAAAATATACTAATTTAGAAAAAAAAATTAAAATGGAAGATAAAAAACCAGTCTAAGCCGCTGTTTTCCTTTTTTTGAATGATCGTCACAAAGATAATAAATATATATCCTTGTAAATGGCAAGAACGTCACGCTCTATACGTACATGAAAGTATTTGCCTACATGCAATCACGCCAACCAACATACACAGATTGCGCAATACACAACCTATTCGCAACAATACGAAAATTACGATTCTGGCCACACTTTTCTCATGAAGTTGGTTCCCGTACAAAATGACATTTAGCCTACAAAACAACCAATGATGTCTTGAAACAACAAGTGGCTATATTTAGAATTTGGCTGCTTTTGCTGGTCTATCACTGAGATTCGGGAAAAATCTGAGGACTAATGTTTTTTTTAATATACAATTTCTTTTATTTGAGCGTGTATTCCATATTTCTGGACACGTGTGCTTCATAATTGCTCCATATGCATATCATGAGGTTAGCATGTATCTATGCACGACCTGCACCTAAGCTTATGATGGATAATGCATCACATACAAGACTACGAATTACGAATGTTCAGTAATGGACAAACACACACACGTACTTACACACACTTCACACATATTACATTTTTTAGGATGGGACGACATCTTCCAAAAGTCAAAATTCAAACACCTGCCTAAAAAAACATACTAATATACGTCAAACTACGCGAAAACTAGAAAGCGTGGGAGGGGGTTACATCCAGCATTTAAAATGCATCCAAAATTGGTGGAATTATGTGCCTTGTGCAAACACTCCTGACTTAGATAGTGACCCAAATATGAGATGACGTAACATCTTGGAAGTGCTACATGACATCCAGCATTCGTAGGTTCCAGGTAAAATGCACTGTATAACTACCCAATACTATTCTTCTTGCATTTGAACACATTTTTATCTATATATCTATTCATTAATTTTTTTCTTTTGTTTAAAACGTGGGCTTTCTTCGTTTTATCTTCCCCTTTACTTTATCTTCTTTATTCCTAATGAACACCATATTCTTTGGAAACTTGAAACCCAAGTCAATGGTCCCTGTGGGCTTGTTCCATATGAATAGGTTTCATCTACTGAATAACAATAAAATTAAACAAAATGTAAATACATATTTTACAATAAAAAATAATCTTCAAAATACCGGACGACCTGAACAGAAAACTATTCTGGTTATCCTAGCGGCCGAAGACGTCATAACGAAAGTCAGATCAAACTATGGTACACTCAGTAAAGAAGGCAAATCGGGACAATTATAACAAAGTTCCTAAACTAGTTTCTGTAATATTACAACACTCTTACATTCCTAAATATAGGGATGTAAAATAAAATTTTAAAAAAAATTAACCATAACTTAGAGTAGTCCGTGTACGAAAGGAATCTTTAAGAGGGCAAAATACTCACAGAGGAATTGAAAACATAAGGAACGCCTCCTGGATAGGAAACGACGATGGAAAAGAAGAAGAAGAAGAAGAATAAGAAGAAGAAGAAGAAAGAAGAAATTAGCACATCTGGAGAGCGTTCATATTATTGAACGAGGTCGTATCTCTTTCTTTTAGCATCCTAAATTACAACCAAGGATACATGAGGCGAGCGTGGCCTACCCAAGATATGAATTTATGAATAAACTTAAAAAGGAGGGAGGACATTCTCACAAGATGCAAATTTTACAGTGTACGAAGTATAAAAAAAAAAAAAAAAAAAAAAACTTTGTAGATGTTTAAAATACAGAAAATCATTACTCACGAGAGAAAGTACCAAACCTGAAGAAAAATAAATTAAAACAAAACCAAACGGGGGAAAATAAAACCAGAGAAAGGATGGTAACGAATTACGAACCTTTGCGAGAAGAGCCTTCACTACTCGTTAACCTTCGATAAAAATTGAAATAAAAGGAGAGATTTTTTGAGTCAGCTAATAACGTATAATTCAAGACACAGATAATCACGACAGAGGAAGAAGAATAAGGAAGAAAAATAAAGAATAATTCCGACAGACCGTCGTACACTAACGGACGCCAGATGCTCCAACTTTTCTTCTTCTCCTCCTCCTCCTCCTCCTCCTAGTAAGAGGTCCTTTTGCCCCAAACCCGCGACAAACGATTTCATTTCGGCAGCTAAAACTTCCCTACAAAAATGAATGAAATTCATAGACGTGCTTAGGAGGCAAAGTTTCAACACCACTCTATAGGTCTCGGTTATGTTAGGATATTGCTCAAATATCCCTGTCGCAGATTTGTGTATAAACGTGCGCGATTCTATGTAAGTACATATATAGTGTATGCAATACAGTGTATGTACACACACACACACACACACATATTGTTTTTTTTAGGTCAGTTGTCGGTCGTAAACAAGCTCAGTTATGGTTGTATTTTTACTTTTCAAGATGGTAAATAATATGTTGCACGTGTGAGGGGTGTATATATAATATATAATATATATATATATATATATATATATAAAATATATATTATAAATATAGAATATATATATATATATTCCCCCTCACACGTGCAACATATTTACCATCGTGAAAAGTAAAACTAAAACCATAACTGATCGTATTTACGAGAGACAACTGACCTCAAAACACACACACACACACACACACAAAATAGAAGGAGCGAGATCTTGCCAGCGCACCATTCTTCTTCAACCACTCACAGCATGTGTGGAAAAGTGGTGCTAGACGGACGGACTGGGCAAGATTTTATACAATATACGACCTACTCGAGACTCTAGGAAGAACCACGAGAAAAGTGAGGGAGGGAGAATTTTGTCATGATTCTCTATTTTATATAACAATGAAAAAAATGGCCGGAGTGTCTTCGGCGCAATCGTA
The DNA here is from genome assembly GCF_015104395.2 of Macrobrachium nipponense. NCBI lineage: Eukaryota > Metazoa > Arthropoda > Malacostraca > Decapoda > Palaemonidae > Macrobrachium > Macrobrachium nipponense. Next base: position 66,595,848 of record NC_087217.1, on the reverse strand, counting down.
TTTTCTGTACAGTGTATAATGCCGTATGAAACTGCCACGACCGGGCAACGCTCAGTTGCTCCCCAGATGTGGTCACGTGTAGATGTGTCGGCGGCTGCCAGACACGCGATCCATGGCTAACTTTAACCTTAAATCAAAATACTACTGAGGCTAGAGGGCTGCAATTTGGTATGTTGTGGTCAACATATCAAATTTGCAGCCCTCTAGCCTAGTTCTTAAGATCTGAGGGGGATAGAAGTAGCGTGGACGGACAGACAAAGCACTCTCATTTTTTTTTTTTTTTGTTTTTTTTTTTTTTTTTACAGAAAGCTAAAAATGGTTTATTTGTTGAGACTTCTTTGCCTTTTTAATATCCCCAGATCATTTGCTGGAACTTGTTATTCATGTTAGTTGGGTTCATGACTCCTAGTACAACAAAAGTCATGAAAAAAAAAACAATTATACGAGGCCATGCCATTAAAAAATCTACTTTCACATCTGGATTGAATGGAAACACAAGCACACACACACACACACACACACACACACATACACACACGTAAATCGCTGGGTTACTTACAAAATCAAAGGCACCGACGGTATGAAAATACACACAAGAGGCTTACTGAAGCATAGATCAAGAAATAACCAGTAATAGTATGGAGATGTGAGACTTGAGAATAAAGGAATAAAATCAAAAGAAAAGAAAGGAGTTGAATGCGATACTCCGGCAGAGAACTGAAAAATCATAGGAGCAGGGAAACCCATCAGGTTGGACAGAGAGAGAATATGCATAGTAGTAATAGTAGAAATACTGGGAACGAAAGTCTCTCTCTCTCTCGGCGACAGGATACTTTTCATTAACATGTGTTCCATCCATCCTCTCTCTCTCTCTCTCTCTCTGTGCCTCCTATGCTTCCAAATTCTTCAATTTACTTCAAAACCCTACGCTGCACAAATGGCTCTTGGATGCACGAAAACGAAAACACGGTATTACGAACGGGCGTTCAAAGGACCACAACTTAGTGGTAAATCTATATGGATGAACTTCATTCATAAACAAATAACGCATGCATAGGAGCGTACCTGGCTATTTACCATGCAGTATACACTCTCCAGGTTCAAAATACTGTATCATACTACGCACTGGACCTACATTGACAGATATAAGTTCAAATGAAGGAATTTTTTTTTTCGTTTTTTGAAGAAGACAGATACATAAACTTTACAAACACATGCAACATAAATAGAATATTTTCTTATAGAGTAGACAAGAGGTATACACTAGTAAAATGGCCGGCCTTAGGTTAGGTAAAAAAAAATGTAAATTGTATCAAACTGTGATACTGTCGCCTTACCATCCAAAAATCCACATATCCGACTACTGACTCTTGCACAGAAGGAGAATTAATATACACAACAATCAACTGTATGGAATTTCAAACCATTTCGAAAAACCTAACCCCGACAAAAACTGGTTTGTCAGTGACAATGGACCATTGATTACGATAGGAGGAATCAACGCCAGCATCACGTGATGCTCGTCTGTGGAAGATGCTACCACAGACTTAAAGGCATATGCCTGGTTGGCAAGATGTGCGATTGTCGAGTACTAGTGTGTGTGTGTGTTAGTGTGTGTGTGTGTTACATATATACACGCAGAGAAACACATCATAGTTGTCTACTAATAATTAATCCCACACATACACAGTCAAAAGTGTAAATGTGTAATGTAAGAAGGATTACTCATATTAATACAACTGTAAAGAGACAAATAATATTTAACGTAGACTTCTTTCATCACAATCTAGCAAAACCAACTCAATATCATCCTACACTCCTGTTTGTATCTTTTCAAGTTGCAGAGCAATAAGATAAGTGACTTGGTCAATAAATAATTATGTAAGACTGATTATTGTGAAGACGAATGACTTTTGATGTCCGAATAATGGCATTTGTATACGCTACAACACTGAACTGAATAAACATACATAAAAACGTGACCCTAAAATTGTAGGATACTGAGGATACTGACGAGAGAGAGAGAGAGAGAGAGAGAGAGACCTGTCCAGCATTTTCAAACATAAGGAATGGTTACAAAATGTACAATCTAATGAATGAGTCACTAAACCACGTCACACGAAATATATTGTATGAATGACCGATTCATAAAACCCACCTAGATATAAGCAAACATCAAAGCGAGGAGCGTCACTATCACCATTTGATCTTCCCACGTTTAAGGTTATCTGAACGTCGGGAGTGCCAATGACGTCATAGTGACGTCATCCGTTGAACTCTCAGATTTTTTACGACCTCGAGAATTCTTTGGGAATTCAGGCGACATCACAACTCAACCCCCAACCATGCAGGGGCAGTCATCATACCACGTCATTCGCAGACAACGCACGCGCGCGCACACACACACACACACGCGCGCGCTACTGCAGCATCCCCAAAATAGAGGCGGCTTTGCAAAAGGGTTTTCCCTAATCTGCAAAAGGCTCTGCAACACCTTCCCGAGCACGTCTGGACCTCTTACCAGTCAACCACCAATGACCCGGGACACCCCCCCCCCCCCGCATCACACCCATGACCCAGATGTGCCTAGCCAAGGAACCCCCCTCCCCTTCCCCCAACCCCTTCCCACATGCCAACCACCCTTTCCAGCTCCAAGCCACATGAGCCAATTACAACACCCCACCCCCTCCCCCCCCAAAACCCCTTTGGAATAAAATGGGGGGAAAAAATATATAGGCAGCAGTAAGTGCCACCGGATTTTAACCGTAATTTTTGACATTGGAGCGAAACGACGCTGCTGTACAAGAAATTACCTTTTATTTTCAAAACTTTGCAAAAATTATAAAATCCCATTTGTCTGCATTGTGGTAGGTTGATAAGGAAGGAAAAATTACTATGTCACATAAAAATAAATTAACAATATTAATTCTGATTATTATCATACTGAAGATCCTCTCCCTCTTTTCCGGGGTAGAAGAAAAAACTTCCATCATACTGTTTGCACCTTGGAAAAAATAATGGTAATTTACAGCCTTGGAAAACTGAACTAGAGTAATTTAGCAGAGGGACGCTTTTTCTTTGTACAGCAACAACGTCAACATTGATTATAATATGAAAACAAATGACAAGTACATGGTATTAATTAAGTCCTTGCTGACGGTGTTTTATCATGATTACAGTAGTGAATAGAAATGTGTTGTTGTCATGATCGTCACCAATTTGACGCACGATACATACCCACTGACGGTTGCAAGGAAGGGACTGTACCGTCTCGCAGAACTCACCTGCAAAAGAAAATGATTCATATGTTAAACATTTACTTAATGCTTCTATTTAGTTTTATAATTATCATCATTATTAACATCCTTACTCATCAAAATGAGATCAAACCTATACGCAGCTAACTTATGTAAAGGTTCCTTAGTATAAAATGACTATATAAAAGAAAATAAAGTAGAACTTTTGGTACAAGTAAAACGTGAAACATCAACAATACTCATTGGCAGAATTTACTGCACATTACTGACATTGTTCTAATGGGTCCCACAATGCATTAGACTGAAGATGAAACCAGAGAAGGGTTAGAAAGCTTTCTTAGGTTACAAATTATACACGAACTTTTAACATTTTTATTATTGTGGACCTAGAACATTGTATGAACTCTAGTGATAGACAATTTTTCCCAATTGCTGACATTATAGGTGTAGTGAAATTACTACTACATACCAAAGGGCAAATCATATCCATACATTTCCTGTTTTTCAGAGTTGAACAACAACAGCCTATGGGCAATTAACTCCACAGTACAATTGTACTACACATAGATAAAAAAAAATGTTCACAATGTTACATTTTAATCTACCTGAAGAGGGTTGCATAGAAAACAAGAATGAGGAATTATGAAAGACATCCTTAGTATCTAAGAAACACGAGAGGGCGTACTATAAGAGTGTGTGTGTGTGTGTTTGTGTGTGTGTGTGTGTGTGTGTGTGTGTGTGTGTGTGTGTGTGTGTAAGCAAGCAGGAGCCCAAAGAAGAGGACAGTCAACAATGCAGTTACATATTTATTGTTAAAAACGTGTCGTGTTACTTAAACACATCATCGGTCTGTACAAAAAATACATATCAATTCTCTTATAATTCAAAATAAAAGCTAAATTATAAATTGTATTTGCAGTCTTTAAAATTACAAAAATTTATAAGAAGCAAAAGAAAAGAGAGAGAGGGAGAGAGAGAGAGAGAGAGAGAGAGAGAGAGAGAGAGAGCTAGCACGCCATGATTCATCACTGTAATAACTTATAAGATCACCATTAAAGTACAAGAATCCCCACAACCATATCCATTAACTCTACAAACCATATTATCAATACATCCATCCATAACCACGCTCCCTGTCGCCTGTCAATGCTAATCGTCCATCTCTCTCTCTCTCTCTCTCTCTCTCTCTCTCTCTCTCTCTCTCTCTCTCTCTCTCTCTTACCCAGTGACGGCATAAATAACCCGGATAAATGCAATTTTTCCCTTAAATTATTCGCCTGGATAGTGCGCGTGTGTGTGTGCGTGTGTCTGTATACAGATATAATTTTAAATATTGCAGTAGTTTCTACGCACATTACCTTTTCTTATTCCCTTATTAATTTTGTCTTACTAATCCTCAGTGGTTTATGAAGCAGCATTGATGGTGATAATGCTGTAGGAAGAGGCAGAGACGTAGTACAAATTTGTGGCCACTCACATATTCAATTGAGGCGCAACGCAAAAGGAAAAAATAAAAACTACTATTACTATCACATGATTATTTGAACGATCGTCGATAAAGAAACTTATTTTCGATTCATGTTAATCGCCAGTATCATCGTTTCGAAGTCAAAGACATATTCGGTCGCTCACTTTTATATATTGTGCAGATCCTATTTCTCAAATAATTTCATACAATCACATACCACGACCTGCATCACGAAGAGTACTTAAGAGGTTCTCCTATGAATGGTTTCTCCCTGGTGGAGAGAGAGAGAGAGAGAGAGAGAGAGAGAGAGAGAGAGAGAGAGAGAGTTAAACTTGTTTACCATTAACATCGATAGATGGCAAAAAGGTCAAGATTTTAAACCCCAATGCACTTAGTTATCTGCACTCGATTCCAAACAGCATTCCCTTCCACTCGCAACACAACATAACGTATCTTAACAACCCCCCCTCCCCCCAACCCCCACAATCTTATTACCCCCACAGCATTTCAGTTAAGGGCTAACGGTTAAATATCCGCCAGGCGACACCGGCATTTTTTACACTGCCATCAACAAATATAAACACTTGAAACTTTATCGATAGTTGCCTTTGCTGTAAGCGTCACACACACGTGTTCCTTAAGGGGCAATGTGGACCCTATGAGCTCCAGCCGTCCAGCGGTTATTCTTATCTCGTCGTCTGCACAGATATCATGGCTGGATATACGCGCTCGACAAACAACTTTCCCTTTCACATGCTAAATATGACAGCGTGTAACATATTACGAAATTCGTAATGCTCTTTCAAAATCCGATTACAGCTCAAACCTTTCATGAAAATGAATCAAATGCAGAATACTTCTTATACTTAGAAGAAAAAGGGACAAAGTAATATACATACTAATGTGAGCTTTTACAGAAAAATATTAACTGCTTTAGTTTATTTAAGTACGAGCGCACTTATATCACACTTATCAAATATAAAAGGCTGTTTACTAGTTTATACTTCTGATGGAAAACTACCATGATCATAATCGTCTAAGTACAAAAAGAATAGTCGAGGAGGAAGATGAGAGAGAGAGAGAGAGAGAGAGAGAGAGAGAGAGAGAGAGAGAGAGAGAGAGAGCCCATCAGCAGCATCATGAGAAAATCTAATAACTAAACACCAGCTGAAGTGGTGACGCAGAGCCTGACCCTCTCTCTCCAACGCTCCTGAGCTTGTGACACTTCTGGGGCGTTCTCTGAATTCTATTTCATTCAAGTTCCTCACTCGTACTCAGAGATATTTAAGCACGCACACACGCACACACACACACACACACATTGATGAATAATGTTTATGTGTATATGTGTACATTTTAAATACCCACATTGACTTTCTCTCATTTTCTTTAGAAGTTTATCACACCCAACCTATATTCGAAAGGAAAAATAAAGTTTTCATTTAGTAGCGGGATTGGAACCAATGCTCACAGGTTCAACCGAGAAGTCAATATATATGATTTCCGCTGGGATTCTGGCTTGTACTGACAATGTATTAAAAAAATGCGGGGAAATCTCTTGAGGTTAAGATGTGAAAAATTATGTTATATTATATTCTATATATATATAATATATATATATATATATATAATATATATATATATATAGTACTATTTAGTAATCTTTTTGGACACTAACATGTGCCCAACAGTTTCGTCCTCCAACGGACCTCTTCTTGGAAAGTTTAAGGAAAAATATTTTTTCATTTTCCTTTGTGGAATACAACTGATATATATTATATATATATATAATATATATATATATATATATATATATATATATATACACTTCTCCTAGAATCGACTTATATCTTTAACAAAGGAATCAGATGTTAAATAGAAATAAGTACGGTATTTGACTAAGGCATCCCGATGTCATTTTTATTTATAACGAATGTAATTAGAATGAATGACTTTCACTATACCTACTTCTCCAGGGATATATATATCTGTCTGTAACAAAGAAACCAGATGTACTCCCCACATAGGATACACAATTTTAAACACTATTACTGTAACCTCTTCATCGTTGTGAAATATTTTTGTGATTATGCTTTGGTTAGCAAACCTAAATAGGCCTCATCTATAGAAACTGCCACGTTCCTAGAATTAAACATACTTGGATATTTATCCAAAATACCATTTTGTTTCCTCAATAAATAATAATCAACAAGTATATAAGTAGAAGCAAGCTGAATGTATGAATATACATTGAAGAAGAGCTCCATCACTGCCTATATTTGCAGAGCAAAACAGACATTGAGAGAGTGATGAGCAATGAGGAATTTCAGTCAACATCAACTGCAATGACAGGTATAAGTCAACCTCGCTGTTGTAGTAACACAGAATACAAAAAGTCCGACTGGTAGCAAGTAATACGCTCAAAACTGCGAGGACCTGTGATCAAGCTGAAATCGCTGACCCTTTTGTACGAAACTAAAAAAAAACACACTCCTGTCACCCCATGACACATGCACACAACTTGAAATCTGGCTTACAGGAGATAATAAAGGGATACGAACAGACAAGCTCCACAGAATTGTAAACGCGCAGTGTCTATCAAGGATGGGCACACTTCGGCCACTTGAATGCGGAAAGACCTACTACCTCTGATAACAAGAAACAAAACTTAAACTGTATTTTTCATGTTAGCTATGTAGAACTGTAAACACGCCATGACAATCTGCGACAGGAGCATCAAGGCCTCGTTCATACAGATATTTTATGAATAATGTAAAATACTTCAACACATCTATTTCGTTTTACTTCACTGAACAATCCCAGCAACAAAAGAGTATATACAGGCGTTTTCCATCAAAACGGCATCTATCATGTATGAGGAAACATTTCAGAATAAGTTCTTCTCATCAAATCCAATGCAATAATGGAACTGGGATAATCTCTCAGTGCAGTCACGTATCACCTGTCCCCTCGCCCTGCTTTTTAATCTAGATATTCATTTTTAATGTTCGCATGAAAAATCTCATGAATGAAGTCGAAAGTGGGGGCGACACAGTGACAAAACCTTCACCCGTTAGAAACATAAATCAGATTGTATTTTCATCGCAAATATATTTGTGGATGAGTGGAATCTCAACAAACATTTCGGTTACAAAACAACCACTTCCTGACATTCCACATTCCCTTCTATAGGCTTAAAATTAACACGGAAAATAATAAAAATAGCAGCGCTTTAATTCATACCATTACCTTCAATGACAAACTACGAGTCATGGTAATTTCCATACCACAAATATTACGTCTCGTGTGCTAAAAAAAAAATACATATATATATTTTAGTTTTACTAATTTCCTAACAAGGGCATTTGTTCTCCAGGGTAAAAAAAACAAAAAAACAACTACACATCCCAGCAAGGAATTTGACCCAACCAACATCCAATAAACCAAACGCTCTCTCTCTCTCTCTCTCTCTCTCTCTCTCTCTCTCTTCTCTCTCTCTCTCTCTCCCAAGATTCCTCTCTCCTCATAACCCACATGACCACAATCACACCCCATAAGCAAAGAGCAATCGCCAGCAGCCCAAGCAAATTCCACTGGCCTTCCAACAGCCAATTAGGAGGAATAGCCCAGGGGCCTGATTCTACCGTTACACTGGCACCAGGGTACGGACGGACGGGGAGAGAGGGGGGCCGTGGGTATCAAGGTAGGGAAGAGGGCGTTTGAGTGGTTTGTGATCATTTAACTGATTATTAACTCACTGATGTCCTCCAGTCTTTAAATGATATTAACAGCAAGCTTTGAAGTAGTACTGATCACTCACTTCTAAAACTTATACACCTCTAACCCCCAACGATTCATATAAAAATTCAAAGCATACACTTTCACTGATTTGATCAATTGCAAACTATAAAAACAAATTTTCGTTCCTTTCTTGTACAAAGATCAACACAGGTCTTATGGGCTATAATATACATAAACCTCTCTCTCTGTCTCTCTTTTATATATATATATATATTATATATATATATATATATATATATATAATAATAATATAAGAGAGAAAGAGAGTTAGACTTCCTTATGACTGGTTTTACTTCAGAGGTGAGGAATACCTCGTCAACGTCCTTAAGTTTTGACAAAAAAAAAAAAAAAAAAAAAAAAAAAAAAAAAAAAAAAAAAAAAAAAAAAAAATCACGGTTCAATGAACACTTATATTCTCTCTCCTCATTCAAGCTGCGACCCACACGATTCAACTAACAGAAACGCACACAGTTCAATTGTTCAAGTCGACAAAGGCAAATTAGCATTTCAAAGAATAAACCCATTCGCCTTCCCCATCCAAATCGAAAATCGAACACTGCGCTTCCAGTTGTGTGTGTTCGCGCGCAGAGAGAGAGAGAGAGAGAGAGAGAGAGAGAGAGAGAGAGAGAGAGTTTACACAATGGTGCAGCTACAGCAGCAGCAGCAGCCAGCAGCATCCACACGTGAGTTTTTGGACACCACACCGAAGATGGTGAAAATGGCAACGTCAAGCAGAGAGGTGTAGGGGGAGGGATAGGTGAATGAAAAGGGGGAGGGGGAATATGAACCCCCCTCCCCCCCAACATCCATCCCCCAACCTAAAGTGACGCAGTGTTTCCCAATCCTCCCTCCATCCCTCCACTCCGGAAAACGTACCCTGCTGCTCGTGACTGAATGCTGCCAGCGTACAGACGCTGCCAACGTGCGTAAATTTGCTGCAGAATGTAATGCGAGTCACAAGGAACGAGTTTTTTCTTCTTCTTTTTCTTTTTCAGAGGTGAGGAGAGATTCAGTTACGGCTAAAAAAAATTATTCTCAAACACCTATGTCATTATATGTGTGTATATGTTTGTGTTATGCATGTGTACGTATATATATATATATATATATATATATATATATATATATATATATGTGTGTGTGTGTGTGTGTGAATATATATATATATATATATATATATATACTATATATATATATATATATATATATATATATATATACGTACAATACAAATATAATGACAGACACACACAAATATATATAATGTTAATTATACCATTTACCTTTGCCGAAGTACAGTAAATAAATTCTGCATTTAGCTTACAGTGCACATACAAAAAGAAGAAGAAGAAGAGGAAGAGAAGCACTGATACATGCTGGTATCACATGGAAGTAGCACGTACGATACTCTGCTCAACTACTACTTATCTTCGACTGTTAATTAAGTACACACTTCATTTACAGGACTCAACTACTCTCAACCGACCATCGGAAACCAGAAAGAACTACTACTGTTCTGGCAAGGTCACCTGAAACAAAAGCCCGGTCGTAACGTCAGAGGAATTCTGTTTTTCCCTTCGTCTCTAATTACAGTGCTCAGGGTCAACATGAATGACTGACCTTCCGAAAATACGAGCTATACCATTCAAGTATGTATGTACGTATGTATGTGTGTATGTGTATGTATGTATGTTATTATATATATATATATATATATATATATATATATATATCTATATATATATATACATACTATATATATGAGTCATATCACTTATCGTGATTCATATACATACATCGAGCTAAAAATGTGCTTAAATATCTAATTCAATCTGACTCGGAATTACTAAATTAACACACACACAACATTTTCTATATATATATATATATATATATATATATATATATATATATATATATATATATATAAAGTAAATGGCGTTCTATGAAAGAACAACACGCACACAAAAAAAAATGGATTCATCCAAATTTTAATTTTTAAAACATAACCTTGAACACCATTTTTTTCTGGGAAATCATTGACAACAAGGTTCCCACTGCCAAGTCTTGTCCTTTTTTAAAAAAAAATTTATCTAGCCGGAAAATAAAAACCTTATGAAGAGCACTTTCCCCTTTGGCCTTCATAAAACTATAAAATTAATTAAGCCTGTGTGATTTAACAACCTTTTTCCCTTATAATGGCAACATTTATAAACGAAAGTTAGGTTGCAGTATGGGCAGCTGCCTTTGTAAAAATTTCCTTAGAATATTTCGGAGGGCAAATCCTGCCATTCATTCATCTTTTGAAAAACACGATCTACCTAAGGTATGTTGATATATCCACGTCCTGAGACTATGTATGAATTCCCACTAAACTACGGTTCTATGTAATTCAAAACTGAACAAAAAATAGACGGCAAAATGCACCTTCTAAAAGTTTTGATAAGACAACAAACAAGTTAAGCTTTTGCCGTATACAAGAAGCCACTCTCCAATTCTTATGTGCATTTCTCAAGTTATTACGATGTCTTAATAAAGACCTTGGTTTGTTTGTATGGTGTTTTTACGTTGCATGGAACCAGTGGTTATTCAGCAACGGGACCAACGGCTTTACGTGACTTCCGAACCACGTCGAGAGTGAAGTTCTATCACCAGAAATACACATCTCTCACTCCTCAATGGAATGGCCGAGAATCGAACCCGCGACCACCGAGGTGGGACGCAAACACCATATCAACCACGCCACTGGTTGGATGCAATCTGTTCCCAAGGGTAGTAAGGGACCCACTGTTTCCTTTCAAGGGCACGGGGGAATCAAGATGAATGATTAATAGATAAAGGATCCATAAGTACAAAAAGGATATCCAAGAAAGTTTCGCGGTCTCATGAAAGAAAATATTTCCGAGTCAAGGTTATTCTTGCAGTTTCTGAACTTTTCTGGAAGCTTACAAGACCTTTAAATGACGCAGCCAGCAAGAGCCATACTAAAACCAAGACCACTAACTAAGCCTTAGAGGGTCCTGCCAAAACCCAACTACCTACTAGTGAATGCCGTGTTGCAATCGAACATCGACCACTGGAGCAACGAGAGCACATATGGGGTTCTTTTCTGACTGGGGATACTCCCATATACCCAGACACTCGGAGACAACATTAACATTTTACACTTCTTATCAAATAATTACCACAAGTCTCTTGACATTTTGCCAGAAAATTCTTGACATGTCTGACGATGGGAATGCAGTGGAAAATAATGACGCCTACTTTGCCAACAAGTGGTCACATGCAGATGCGTCCAAGCACATAAAAGACACGGAAATAGGGAGAAAATGAACATATAAAATATACTAACTAAAAAAAAGACAGTTTTGGGATATATCTTTACCTCCTTCAAGACTAAACAAACTACTGACATTATTATTAATAACAAAGGTTTTAACTATCAACGTCAAACCCGAGGTCATTCAAAGCTTCGTTCAATAACGAATAAATCCACAAACGATTTCCAACAGGGGATTTTACTTGTGCAAGCCAGAGTCGCATGGAAAGGCTGGGGGGAAGAACGGGGGAGGGGGAGGGGAGACGGGGAAGGGAACGGGGGGGGAAGGGGGAGGGGGTGTGGTATCAAATTACCATCACTTCCTATCTTTCCCCGCCATCCATCACGAATTCCCTTCAATAGCATCGCACCCCATCCTCGTGTCCCCCCCCCCCTTTGCGAGAGCCATTTCCCCCCCCCCTCCCCCAAAGTATCTTTACCTCACATCCTTTGCAAGGAAAAGTGCGGACACGCAGGCGATCTGACGTAGCCGTCATTCACTCACCGTGTTGCTAAAATCATGAATTTTTTCAATTTCATCTTCGGATGGAATTTAAACTTAAGGTTCCCTTTGGCTACGATATTCTCTCTCTCTCTCTCTCTCTCTCTCTCTCTCTCTCTCTCTCTCTCTCTCTCTGAGGCAATGTGCTTGTGAACTTCAGCACACTTCAGGAATTCCAATTAGATCATCATTCAGAATACAATATTCCTAATATACCTGTCGCGCACATCAAACTTTAACCCTGATTTTCATTTTCAGCTCACATCGACCTTCATGGTTACTCCTCCAAGTCTCAGTTACTATGCTGGGCTGATTGACGACACCACTTCGGCAGTGAACGCCTTCTGGTGTGCGCGAGTGCATGCATGCCTTGTTTGTGGGCGTCATTCGCCGTGATCGATACAGTGACGTGATATTGTAAACGAGGCAGCTAGCCCGTCAATGGCTGGGTTTGAAAGTGTCGTGTAAAAGTGCTTTTAAACTTTTAGGTGCGTGTGTATTAATAATATATATATATATATATATATATATATATATATATATATATATATATATTTACTATATATATATATATATATATATATATATATGTGTATAACAGAATCACGAAAGTTAGGAACGTGATAAATCCATAAATAAAGATAAATGCCACGAACGGAACAATAAACGAAGGAGTCTGCGAGATCTTTCGGCTGAAAAGCCCTTTACTGAAGCAGCTACTGACAAAAATACGAGAAAAGACAATAACAAGAAGGTTCGTATAACTGACAGATAGGGATTATAAAAGGATTAGTGCTAGAATCCGACACACCTGGAAGATAAGAAACCTTCCCAAACAAGCATAAACAAAGGGTGCAATTAAAGGTTTTAAGACAATCATCTCAGATACAATCTCCAGACAATTAAAGGATTATAGGTGACAGCTATACGGAACCTGGTAGACAAAACCATATTCACAAAAAATGACAGACATACATTACAATAAAATTTTTTTTAATAACTCTAAGGCAACTGATTTTTCATTTAAGTCAGTAATTATATATTTGAGGTCATTCTTAAACATGTTACAGATACAAGGGTCTAAATGAAAAAGGCCACGACTAACATTGAAATTACAATGAAAGGTTTCTTATCTTCCAGTGTGTCGGATTCTAGGCACTAATCCTTTATAATCCCTATCTGTCAGTTATACGAACCTTCTTGTATTGTCTTTTCTCGTATTTTTGTCAGTAGCTGCTTCAGTAAAGGGCTTTTCAGCCGAAAGATCTCGCAGACTCCTTCGTTTATTTTTCCTTCGTGGCATTTATCTTTATTATATAGATATATATATATATATATATGTGTGTGTGTGTGTGTGTGTGTGTGTGTGTGTATGTATATATATATATATATATATATATATATATATATATATAATATATATATAAGAAGTATTGCTTTTTATCTGCCGTTCTAGTTACCTTTATAATTTTTTTATTTTTACTACCAATGTCAGCAAAGTTTCAGTTATTGTCACCTATGGGATTTTTAGCTGTTATGTTGGTAACGGATACACTCGATACCTAAGTTACAAGTTTATTTTGTCTTTATTTTTTTCTTACCGTAGTCAGTTCACAAACACCCAGCAGGCAAGCTGGCCTAGGTCTGGATTGATTTACAACAACTTGAGAGAGAGAGAGAGAGAGAGAGAGATAATTTTTAATGATCACACAATATATCACTATTTTCAGCAGCAGTAACCAGATAATGTCGTGCATAAAATTAAAGCACTCATTTGATTTTCATTTTGGACTAAGCATACCAAGAAATAACAGCTCTCTCTCTCTCTCTCTCTCTCTGTGTGTGTGTGTGTGTGTGTGTGTGTGTGTGTGTGTGTGTGTGTGTGTGTGTGTGCAAACCACAGTCGCAACTCTACCACAACCCCAGGCGACCTCATATGCGA
>NC_087217.1:66571559-66574059 GCF_015104395.2 Macrobrachium nipponense | reverse complement strand
GGGTAAACATATAAACATATACAAAACGTGGTATATATATATATATATATATATATATATATATATATATATATATATATATATATATATAAAGTGGCTCCTAAAGGCTCCACAATTTCCTATTAAACAGTACTTTTTCGATGAAGGTGTTACCTCCAGCTACACCTAGCTGCGACCAACTACCGTCGTCTATGATAACTAATTCATTACCGAAGGTCAAGACGGGAGCAATAGGTTTTCAGAGAACGTACCCAAATCGCTGCTTCCTCCCCAGGAATGGGAGCTAGGATTCTTTTATTAGAAATGGAAATCGGCTTAACTAAAAAACAAGACACAAAATTATATGTAATATTATATACATATATATATATATATATATATATATATATATATATATATATATATAAAGAGAGAGAGAGAGAGAGAGAGCGAACATCAAATAGTAGAAAGGCTCTAGTTGCTGATTGAACCACATAGACGGACAAAGAGTCCTAGAAGATGTGCGTTTGTGTCTGGGGGTAGGGGTAGGGGTAGGGGTGGGGTGGGGGTGGGGGTGGGGGTGTTAAACCGAAACGAACCCCGATTGAAACTGGAGATTAGAGACCATGTTTACTCCTGCTTTCAGTGTTTACCAGGAAAATGGGAGGAAGCTGGATTTTGGGTCTTCTTCAAATAATACGTGGTTACCCAACGTGGTGTTGCCTGTTTGTGTACACAAACGCGCAAACAACCATACGTATGTCGCAATGCCATATCAATATCGCATTGCAAGACTACAAACACAAAACATAATACGGACAAACAGGCATACGCACACACACACACACACACACAACAGAAGGCGTCTTTGTACATTAAATGTCACAGTGAACTTGGAGGCAGAGGAGGAAGGGAGATTGTTACTCTCCTGCTGTCACGAACACTTGATTTCTAAAGGTAACTCATCATTTTCCCTTGATTATTCACACCTGCATCCACTCAAGTCAAGGCTAATTTAAAAAAAAAAACAATGATAAAAATCAGGGAAGCCCCGTAAGTTTGGGAAAAAAAAGTACGTGAAACAAAATTATTTTCTAAGAGAATATACTGCTTGGTTTAATACTATCAATAGCACGTATTTGTCGTGGATATATATATATATACATATATACATATATATATATATATATATATATATATAATATATATATATATATATATATATGACAAGAAAATCCCCCCCCCCCCTTTTTTTTTAATGTGTGGGACTGCTACTTATTGATTTCCATTATTACTGATAAAGCCAGTTCGATGCACATATCTCCCGGGTGTCCAACAGTAAAACCTATACCACTCTTGTACTGAATAAATGAAGAAAAATTGGGAATTTAGACAAGGACCATTCGATATTGATGAAGTAGTGCGGAACGCATGACTATAAACTTCAAGGCTATACCTCTAAGGACAGACGTCATGAACGATATTATTACACATGTATCAACAAATTTACATATACAAATATACATCCATACATTTATACACACACATATATATAATTATACGCATATGTTATATACTGTGTGTGTGTGTGTGTGTGTGTGTGTGTGTGTGTGTGTTGAGAAACGTTTGGTAAAAACCAGAAGAATCAATAAAACACATGGAGAAGTTCTCGACGCGATGCCAGACACAAGTTCCCTTTCAAGATGAAAGGCCAAGACGAGGACGCCCGAACTCAAGAATGATGATGATGATGATGAAGACTATAATGATAGCAAAAATGAAAAATTGACGAAGGGAATGATGACAAAAATGATAATGATGAAGATAATGAGGAAGGGCGGGAGAGGATATTGACAACCATTAATGACAATAATGACTATCATTATAAAAGTCATATACAACAATGATGGTGATGGCGATGATGCTTCCTAAAACGACATAAATGACAAGCATGATCATGATTTTCACTATAACGACGAAGATGATGCAAGAGCAGGCCGTGATTTCTGCAGCCCCAGAATCAACGCGAGACTGGCAACTGCACATTTAACCAAACTCTGTTCGTCCCATCGACCTGTTCACCGAACTCCAACTTTCGAACTTCTTCGGAAAAATAAAAAAATAAAAAACGATTCACATAATACGTTAACCTGGAGGCCACGAGGCGAAGTGAATATTGGATCAACGTCCGTTGCTACGGACAGCATGTCGCTGGTGTTCATTTACTTTGGATCGCGGGCAAAAAAATAATAGCCACTTATGAGCAAATAATAATTATAACTACAGACACTTTAGAATAAAATCGTCTTCTGATTTAAGAATCAATAACGGGAATAACGTCTGCAATAATAATAATAATAATAATAATAATAATAATAATAATAATCTATTATAATAATAATAATCGTCAAGGACAAATTCCTTGATCATTCCCCAAGGAATTAAACTTTATTTTCAGTGATAATCTACATAAGTGTTGTTTGAACATTATTTGAAACTTGCTTATCTCTCTCTCTCTCTC
>NC_087217.1:66546559-66566559 GCF_015104395.2 Macrobrachium nipponense | reverse complement strand
CTCTCTCTCTCTCTCTCATACATAAACAACATAAATGCATGAGTGCACATTCATGAATAGGATATAATATTCAAAACATTGCAGAAAGCAACGAAAGCAACTGTACAGCCAACAAGAGAGCAAACGGAACGACAACGAAATTAAACTTCCAAACAATGAATAAAAAAAAAAAAAAAAATTCTGGTGAGCCACTCCTCAAATTAAACAGGATTTAGGTTAGCCTTTCCTACTCATGAGTGAAAATAGGTTTTGCCTTTCTTACTCGTCAGAGAGAAAGTAGCCAGATTTAAGATCTAAACATCTAGAGAACCACAGAATAACAAATTATATATATATATATACACACACACACAAAGAGAGAGAGAGAGAGAGAGAGAGAGAGAGAGAGAGAGAGAGAGAGAGAGGACAATTGTAATAATTTTTTTTTTTCAAAACTTGCGAAAATACTGTATTTCCACACCAGAACTAAATACTAAGAATTGAATATGAAATTTATGCTTGAAGCCAACCACTGGTATCCCACAGGGATTATTCAGTGCTAACTAAATACTATACTGTTTTTTTTTCCATCTGTCCATCCGCATGTGGTGTTTGCGCATGGTAACACTGCGTCCCGGTCTTTAAATAATATCCTATTTCGAATATTAACGGTGTAATTCGCATACAGTAAGATATCCTTTTATTTACTTAAAACTTACACATAGGGTAACTATTTAAAGCCCGGGACGCAGTGTTACCATGCGAAAACACCACAGGCGGATGGACAGATGAAAAAAAAAACAGAGTATAGTCGTTTACCAAAAAAAAATCACGCCCTATAAAACTGCACTTGACAAAATGCTACAGTGAATCTGCTAATTAAAATGAAAATCGAACAAAACTGTGGTAATGGCAGGTTTCATTGTAAACTTAGAACTTCATGAGGGCAGCTATTAATTTGATATTGCATTAACTATAGGAAAATTCGTTTTTACTGTTGATATATAAGTGTAATATTTTATAAAGATACAGATTGCTAAAGAAAATTCATTTGCGTCAAACCACACCTAGGAACAGAAAATGCATTTGTCAAAATATATTAACAGAATATATTGTAAAAAATTATGTCCTTTATGCACGCAAAGTAGAGCATATCCATAAATGCCAACCATTCCATAGACATTCCGCAAATTTAAGCAAACAAATGAGGATGTATTATCCAATATAATACACGGATCTCCTCGAGTCCCAATATACAACAACCAGCAACCTATAATACAAAGGGAGAAGTTTTTCAAGCCTTACTATAATACTGCAACGTTAACCTAAATTCCTATGGAATAGGGGTAACGCCGCGGACAATCAACGGTCAATGACGACAGTGCTACCAATTCCACAAGGATTCGAGTGACACTATAGTATTACCAGGTAAACAACAGACCTTCTACACATTCTACCGCGACGAACGTTGTTCTGGAAGCAGCAAGAAAGGATTTGCAGCTGGGAAATGTGCCTGGCTTGCTTTCTCTGTTCAGCAAATCTAATGCATTCATTTTCAATATATTTAAAATTACAAAACGGTATGCCCGTGCTACATTAATACTGGTACAACTGACCCTTCTGTAATTATAGCCATTCACAACACTCTATACACTTACATTATCATCAAATTTAAAACTAAATTCGATGCGAAAAGCGAAAGACTGACTATATAGTAGATACAACCTACCCTAACACATTGGTGGAATCTAACATACGAGGGAGCGAGCGCGCAAACTCCACAAACGGACAGAGGGACCTTGGTGACAACTTACTGATATCGAGGCAAAACAGCCACATCACAGACACATCAAAAACGCAGAACAACAAATGGGACGGAAGTATTATTATAAGCCCGGCGTCCAATGACACTCGGCCAGGTCGTCGTGTTGTTGTTGTGAGAGCTGATTCACCACCAGTCACGCACGCAACCATGCTACGCTCAGTGTGCGTCCCGTGTCAAAGCGATATGAGCTGCGTGGGAGGAACAATAATAATAATAAGTATAAAAAGTATACTGTCCGGATGAACTGAATGCACAAACGAGGTATCTGAAGCGGTTTGGCGTTTGAAGGTATCGGAACACGGCTCAAACGAAGAGAGAGAGAGAGAGAGAGAGAGAGGACTAAAATAACAACCGGTAAACTTTACATTATTTCTCATACGAGTCGACAAGAGAATGAAATACCATACGCAGAGAAAAATCATCCACCAGAGGCAAAGTCCATCTGTGTCAATAAAACACGTGGGGTTCACGAGCGCTCACACGTACAAAAAGGTAAGGGCAGCGAGACCAAAGGTTAAAAAAAAAGTTACTCGTTTCAATGCATTCGATTCATTTTCATTCCTCGTAATTGCCTTGACTTTTAACATGAAGGAAACGTTGATCGGGTTGGACGTGGATTATCGCACAAGAACAATAGAGGAGAGAGAGAGAGAGAGAGAGAGAGAGAGAGAGAGAGAGAGAGAGAGAGATTTGTTATCTCAACAAGTGACTCTCATCAAAGACTTGGGACGTCTCTAACTAAAAGATAAACAATACATAACAAAAAGACTATTTCTATTTACCACAATGATGTCTGAGAAACACGATGCGACGCCTCGATGAGAACGAAACACGTGGCATAAGGGACCTGGAACACGTAGCCCCCAAACAACACGTGGCCAAAAGAAAACTTCTGACAAATGTTGCCTCACTTCACGAGGAACAACACGTGGCATATGGTGTTGCTTGGTAAAGTTGTCCAAGATGATGTTCAAAGACATGTCTCATCTTTCACGTTCACTTTCATTTAACATTATTCATTAATTAAGAAAGCCATTCATCCCGACATGGCATCGGGAAAATTGTACCTTAGTTATATTCAAACCCAATTGTTGTCTGTTTGTATGGTGTTTTGACGTTGCATGGAACCAATGGTTATTCAGCAACGGGACCAACGGCTTGACGTGGCTTCCGAATCACGTCGAGGGTGAATCTCAATTGTTGTGATCAATCAGTAAAATGTAATAACAATAATATGGGAAGTCTGCTGCATTATTGTTTGAGTGAGTGGACAAAATACCATACAGTCTGCTTCCCAGAGAAATTTGTCTGCTTCGATACCGAAAACCCAAATTTAAATTAAAGAACAAAATATCCGTGAATGCTTTTGGTAGAAGACTTAACATTATTATTTCTATCATCCATCTTTTACTGCTACTATTACTAATACCGATAATAATAATGAAACGTACAAAGAATATATTTAGTTCACAAAAACCGTATTTAATTTAATTCTCGTTGTTGAAGAAGGCAATAACGGGAACCTAATTCTACAGAGGGGCTTAATAAGAAGGTCTGGCCTAATCATATGATTTCCAACACCCTCTATACAGAGCGTAGTAATAAATAAATAAATGAATGAAAGAATTCAAGTTGTACGGCAATAAAAAAAAAAAAAATAAACGTGAGACGGTGAACGCCACTTCCAGCACGTCACCTTTTAAGCAGACATCATTACACACCTTAACCTTCATGTTTTCTACTGCTTCCTGGACACCAAAGACACTGAAGTTTACAATAAATAAATAAATAAATAAAAACACAACTGTCATTAAATTCTGTTTTTTTTTTTTTTTTTTTTTTTTTTTTTTTTTTTTTTTTTTTTTTTTTTTTTTTTTTTTTTATACTGACTGATTGATCGGCATAGATTTTAAGACATACAAGCCCAAGCACTGGGGCAACTAAGGCCATTCAGCGCTCAAACGAAAACTGACATTTAAAAGGTTTAGAATTTTTTTTTGAAGTTTTAACAGGAGGAAAAAATCGCAGTTACACCATGAATCAATTGTTAGGAGAGAGTGGACAGTAAGATGGAAGAAAGAGAACATGAACGGAGGTACAATAAAAGGAATGAAAGCAGTCGCAGCTAGGGGCCGAAGGGACGCTGCAAAAGAAGCTGAAGTAAGGCCTACATTACACCCCATGAGGTGCACCGACGGCGCTAGCCCACTACGGAGGGCATTTCTAGGAGCTGAACACGCAAACACTCAATCTAACAGCTTGAAACGCACCCACAGTCCCAATAATTCCAACCTTGTTGACGTCTCTCGTTTCTTTAATCATAATTATCAGTTGCTACTTGAATCAAGGGAACAGACAAGACATGAAAAAGCCACACAAATTGGATAAAAATATACTATATAATAAGAGAAATTCAAGCAGAGTTTCGGAGCGTCGAGCTAACTTTCTTAATGTGGAGACAATAAAACCCAACTATAAAGACACTAGTGAAGAGAGAGCATGTCACTCCGAGAATCTATGTGATTTCAATAAGAAATTTAGGCCACAGGCTAAGCGCAGGGACCAATGAGGCCATTCAGCACTGAAACGGAAATTGACATTAAAAGGTTTGAAAGGCGTAACAGGAGGGAAACCTCGCAATCGCATTCGTACTTAAAAGTTCAGTATATTTTAGTTTAATTAACCAGACTACTGAGCTGATTACCGGCTCTCCTAGGATTAGATATTTTTACGTGGCTAGGAACCAATTGGTTACCTAGCAACGGGACCTACAGCTTATTGTGGGATCCGAACCAATTAAGTCGAGAAATGAATTTCTAATCACCAGAAACAAATTTCTCTGATTCCATGTTGGCAGGGCGAGGAATCGAACTCGGGACTACCAAACTGGTAGGCGAGCACGTACTATGAATCAATTGTTAGGAGTCGGTGGGAAAGTAAGACGGAAGAGAATATGGAAGGAGGTATAGTAAATAGGGACGAAAAGGGTTGCGGTCTAGGGGACTAAGCACGCTGCAAAGAACCTTAAGTAATGTCTAAAATGCACCATCGGCTTGTGCAGTGATGGCTCTATAGTAGATTCACATCAACCGTGCATTTGATGTCTAGCCCAGCCCCTTACGACGCTCCTGATTGGCTGTTAATAAGCCAATCACTGGGCTGGAAGCTCTCAGTCTCTCTCGAGAATTCAAATGCAGGATGTATGTTCCACTTCTCCTGAAAGACGTATCCCCTCAGGAGGAAGTTAGAAAACATAGATCCTACCCTTGTGAACTCTCAAGAGATTCACATAGGCAGGATGTATGTTCCCCTCTCCTGAAAGACGTATCCCTCAGGAGAAGTGGAAAGATAGATCCTACCCATTTGAACTCTCGAGACGAGAGACTGAATTTTCCAGCCCTATGTTGACTGGCTTTATCAATAGCCAATCAGGAGCGTCGTAAGGGACTGCTGGCCTATACATCAAATGCACAGCTGAGGTGAATCTACTATAGGCACTACGGGGCGAAACTGTTTGCTGGATTTAAATATATTTGCTCTTCGATCAGCGGTTTTTATCAAGTTTCAAAGTTCCATACTGATCTGTTATCATCACGAACAGACAAGACAGCAGACGCACAAACACACACGGTATAAATAAACTACATCGAACCAGATATAACCTCATAAAACAGATCAAATGTAAAATGAGATAAAAAAAAAAAAAAAATCCCTCCAGCCTTTCTGAACTGAAAGACTGAAGGTCAAAATCTCTCTCCAAGACAAAACATGTCTGCCGTTGGAACAATTGCAAACAAAATACGGAAGGGGAGTACTACATATAACAAGAGGCTCACTTCCGCCTCTGGCAAACGGCGTTTTGTATTGTTGAGAAGACTGGCGCGTCTATAAAATAACGCTAAACAAAGTGTGTGAACTGAATGTTAAAAGAAAAATTCTTGATCAATTTATTCTTTTATTACTTCCGTACAGAGAGAGAGAGAGAGAGATGAGAGAAGGCGAGAATCGAGAGAGAGAGAGAGAGAGAGAGAGAGAGAAAATTCACACATCCTTGAAGCCAGCCCGATCAATCTTTAATACAAAAAAGGTCCCACAACAGGCAGAACAATATCGGGCATGACAAGACGTCATGAGGAGGCCCGTTATAAGACACCAAAAAAAGACAGCAAACCTCTGGGGCTACGCGCACGCGCACTTCTGTGGCGGGGCTGACTCAGTACAACGAAACGTTTAAAGATCACGATAACCTATTCCAGGGTTGGCCAGACTTTTCGACTCCGAGAGATTATAAAGAATGAAACACTTTTTGCGATCTACCGTACTACATAATCACATATTATGACGTGGGGGAAAATATTTTCAAAATAGCACCATAGTACGATAAATCATGAGTACAACTGCCTCACTTTATATACATACATAAATACATATACATACATACATACAAACAGAAGTGGCCGCGATGGACTGTTTCGCCACCTCTGACCTATTCAAACACAACAAAAAAGCTTCAACAAACAAATGTTATACAACTAATTGCGTCCGCTGTTTTCATAACTGGAGAAGAAACCACACTGAAAGACAAGCAAGTTTACGTAGTTCCATGAAGGACGATCGAGGGCATAGCATGCCCACAACCAACATTACATACAAAGCTGAACAGCATTCTGGGCACGGGGATGCCCGTGACGTCATTTCCCACGTGCAACACAACACATCCTGTGTGCCGGGATTCCTCCTCTGAAGACAGCGAGGATTTCGACATCCAACTCCACCAACCTTTATCATATCTCTAACACAACCTTGAAAGCCGTATTGTTACGAATGCCGAGAGACCATTCACCAGCCTTTAGAACTCAAAAATGGCTCTGTCTTGACATTCGTCGCTGCTAAATAGTTCTGTATCGGCGAAGAAACCCAGTAAACGTTCTTAATGGTTCTGTATCACCGACTGACTTTCACCCTTCGTTATTCTTCCTATCTCAGATGCACGCCAGAGATAAACACTAAACATAAACCGACTAAATCACTTGAACGTTCATACTTTCCTTATACATGAGAATTCATAGGGAAAAGCCTTACTTTTTAATCTATGTCAACATATCCTACCAAGAGTCCGTCTCTTATCTGCATAACAAATGGTCACTTCAACAATCACGTCGTTTTACGTCTACAACACACTAACTGGCAACATTCAAATCCACAAGTTTAATGCAAAGATATTCAGGCAAAAAATAAATAAGTAACTAAAAAATAAATAAAATCCGTATATCTTTTATCCGCCACAACCACAAAATAAGCAGCATAAAACACACATTTAACAGTGAAATCCTTCCGGTGAATCTCACATCCGTAAAAATAAAATGATGAAATCATGTAAACTGTCATTTTGTTGAACGCCAACCACAAGAACCTCATATATACGTACGTCAGCTCCATGACCGCAAAACATGGACCACAAAATATCGTAACAATTCTAATAGCAGCTCAGGAAGCATCGATAAAAACCTATCTTCCAGGCCACTCTCACCTCAGAAAATCTGCCGACACGAGAACCATTAGCTCTTTTTATTCGATCCGTAGCTTCCTCGTTTAGACCCTTTCCACAATCCAGGCTCGTATAGATCCCGCAACGTCCTGGGAGTCTGCCAGAGGGCGGCAGGATCCCAAACCTGCCTGGGGTAACGTCCCGGCAAGAAAATAAAAATATATAAAAAATAAGAAATAAGAACAAAAATTCGGCTGGTGGAATGGCGGACACCACCATGTGTGGGAGGAAAAAATAAGAAAAATTTAAACTGGGGGCCGAGAGGCTACCTGACACCCGGGATAAGCAAGATTCGAAATATATATATATATATATATATATATATATATATATATATATATATATATATATATATGTTCTGTTACAACAAAAATTCCATCTAATAAACGGAGCCCATAAAAACGCCAACATATAGAAAGGAAGTAACTATATTTCAGAGACTGCTGTCTCTCTCTCTCTCTCTTCAGGTAGGTAATGAGTGAGAAGTCACAGAAAAAAGCGGTAATTTATACCAAGAGATCCATCCATCCACAGGTAGCCGTTTTACATGGTCACCCCAGCTGATAATTTCTCTTTAATCTTCTTAAGCGTTGGTTGAAGGAAGATTTTATCAAAGATATCTGAATCCCAGACGCCCTTGAGAGATTGTTTCATTACCAGTCTTTATGTTTTTATAATATACATATATATACTATGTATAATATATATCTATATATATATATATATATATATATAATATATATATATATATTTAATATATATATATGTGTATATATATATATAATATATATATATATATATATATATATATATATATATTATATATATATATATATGTATATGTGTATATATATATATATATATATATATATATATATATATATATATATATATATATATATAATATATATATAATATAATCTTATCCTGGAGAATCAACTGCAACTGCCAAGATTCACAATTCAAAAGGAGGAATGAGGCACCAGATATGAAGAGGTGCACCACTTCTGAGGGGAAATTGACATCAATGATAAATAAAATAAGAAAGTGGATGGCTTAACTAAGGTTAAAAATAAAAAGCAATAATTCGACTGAAGGTTGCATTACAATATATATATATATATATATATATATATATATATATATATATATATATATATATATATATATATATACACCAGGGTTACAAAACCAACTGGAGAAGTTCTTTACAAGAAACGCCATTGCTACACAATTCGAAAGGGCTGCAGGGCGCGGATACCAGTAATTAAAAGAGTCAAATACGAGTGGCTCACTCCACTCCACGGATAAAGTAAAAAAAAACTTTCACGAGGTCATTTATGACATCAGAAACTGTTTGTTTTACGCTGAATGGCGTCACAATCCCTATAATAACCACTGATGGGAATATATCTTTCTATACATAATGTTAATTAAAACAAAAGTCAATCGTCCATGCAAGATCATTAACGCTCTCTCTCTCTCTCTCTCTCTCTCTCTCTCTCTCTCTCTCCTCTCTCCTCGTCTCTCTCCTCTCTCTCTCATCTCTCTCTCTCTCTCTCGTTATATTATATTTTTATATATATATATATATATATATATATATATATATATATATATTGCAGGAAGCCCGCTAAAATTTGAAAAAATTGAAAAGTTTTCATTATACCTTTCGAAAGAGTACATTCTCTCCCTCTTTCAGAAAGAGAAATAAAAGTTAAAAAACAAAAAACTGAAAACAATGGCCAAGGTCAAAGAAATAACATACAAGCATAGAGCTGTGGTTTGCCAATCTTGCCAAACTTTCATTATTTTCCAAATTTTAGTGGGCTTCCTACAACATAATATTCTAGTACACGGCGATACATTGTAGAGTATATATATATACTATATATATATATATATATATATATATATATATATATATAATTGATATAAACTACATATCAGCCAGAAAAATAAGAACATTTAAAACAAAAACGCTATAAAAAGCCGAGGAAGGATTCAAGCCGACTCGAATTCTTGTCCTCTCTCTCTCTTTCTCTCTCTCTCTCTCTCTCTCTCCTACCCTTCCAGATTAAGTCTTGAAAAAGATAGAAAAAAAAAGAAAAAAAAAACCTTTTACGTCCCGTTCCTCCTTTCAGGTGGAACCCCAGCCCAAAAAATATATGCGAAGGCATTTGCATAGGAACAGTACACTATATATTCGCAAATGCCTCTACTCAAGGAAGAGAGTGAGACGTCGAATTGTCCACATATTTCAGCGAACGCTGTGGAAACTAAGGCGTTTTCCCCCCTCCCCCTATTTTTTAGATTTTTTTTCTTTTTTTGTAGTTTTCCTACCTTTTCATTTTAATTCTCTGCAAAGAGCTAAAACTAATCCCATTAAAAATGAGTTATGTAATAAACATTACTGCAATAGGTATTTAAAAATGTATAAAACTAAATGAAAGGATTATCTTAACATGGTCGAATTAATATTCCAAATGAAGACTGCAAAAATCGTTCGGATTCATCTCATTCGAAGATGTGCATCTAAAATAAAAACTGCATACTTGTAGACTTACCAACGGAACGTCCGACACGCTAGCGTGCGTAACACAAAAATGCGCATTGGTGCACAAAGGCATCGAGGATTGCTTGCGCATTTCCTGCATTCAATCACTGGCAGAAACACAAAGGGGAAGAACCAGTGCGTCAGCATCATTACCGTTCAGGACTTCTCTCCTCCAAAGGCTGGACTCAAAAGACCGTAGGGCCATTCACGAAAAAGGAAGGCGTTAGTTGTTCTACAACCACCAGAGAGAGAGAGAGAGAGAGAGAGAGAGAGAGAGAGAGAGAGAGAGAGAGAGGGGGATAGGGGGGGAGGGGGACGGATCAATGACCTTTTACATAGCATCTGGCAAACCTTCAATTGCAAACTCTCCATCTGAAATGGAGATGCAACTTGCAACCCAAACTATACCTATGACAAAGATGTCCCATCGTGACGTCATCTCCCCTTCCACAACAAAGAACAAATTGCATTGCCAACATCAATTGCCACCATCGCCAATTGTCTTGAGAGAGAGAGAGAGAGAGAGAGAGAGAGAGAGAGAGAGAGAGAGAGAGAGAGAGAGAGAGAATTTCATCACACTTTCATTCCGCAACTGTCAGGAACCGTCCGGTGCGTATCAGATAAAAAGTGGTTTACTGTACTGAAGTAAAAGCGTAATCAATCAAGCATACCTATAGACAACGGCGCCCCCCCCTTCTCTCTCTCTCTCTCTCTCTCTCTCTCTCTCTCTCTCTCTCTCTCTCAATATCTATAACAGAAAATACTCAAAGGAAACTTACTTAACTTTCTCAACCCGAGATACGATTACACATAAAGACACAGTAACACTCTTAGGATACATTTTCAGGAGAGAGAGAGAGAGAGAGAGAGAGAGAGAGAGAGAGAGAGAGAGAGAGAGAGAGAGAGAGGACGAAAATATAAATCCGGGTCCATTTTTCCCCACTTCTTTCGCCATGTTAACTTTTGCGAAGCGACGCCCTGGGTTTTTAGGGCTTTGTCCATTCGAACCCTGAGGAAGCTCAAGGGAACCCAGTACACACCCTGGGTTCGGTCATTCCACTACATTTGCAAGATTGGGTTCAAGTTATAAAAAATGCATATTTTTTTTACTTGTGCAAGGAGCTAACAGTGTCTTGTAGCAATGAAACAGTACATTCAAATAATAATAATAATAATAATAATAATAATAATAATAATAATAATAATAATAATAATACTATGACGCTTTCAATTTACGTGCTTTGTATAAATGAAATCAGATAACAAAATTTATTCACTAATTCATTTTTCTTTTTTTTTAATAATAAAATTTTTAATATATAATATATAAGTTATAATATAATTATATATATATATATATATATATATATATATTAGATAGATAGATATTTAGAGAAAAGAGTTCCTTCTGAAAGTGCCGCTAAACAAGAAAGAAAAGATAGTTATCATTACGCATTTCAACAAATTTATTACCGAGTCAATAAATAACCTCATGGAGAAGTGACCACCTCACGTCTTGGATACCGAATCCTAGACCTACAAAGTATACATATCTGCAGACATCCCATTCCCTACACCTCAAACTTCTGCTGCACGACTGCCTTTATAATTTGCACGCACACCTGAGCCTTTTTCTGGATACCGAGCCTTTTTTTTTTTCTTTTTTTTTTTTTTTTTTTTTTTTTTTCTTTCCCACCAACTACGCCCCTCGTCGACCTCTTGTGTTGCTATTCCGAAAACAGATAATTTGGAAGCTCCTTATTTGGAAAGTCTTCATCTGAAATAAGTAAAACAACTGGAACACTTTGGTCTTTTCTTTTCAATAAGTCACTTAGTCTTATAGCACTCAGCCTTGTGAAATTATCTTGTCACAAAAATGTCATCATTCAAAAAGAACTTTTTATCATAAATAAAAAAAAATAACTGATGTTTTTTTCTTTCACAGAAATCATAAGCTTTTTAATAATACCTTCAGCATCATCCTTTTACTGAAAAGGCCGCCACTGGTAGCAGCACTTAATCCCTGGGCATGCGCAAACAAGACGCAGAGTTGAACCCAGGAGGAGATCCCTATCTAATATACATTGCAACCATTCTGTTCATAGTTCACTTGTCTCGATCATCCCACCCACTCTTTCGCAATATTCTTCTCCTTCCTGTCTTTATCTGTAAAATATACATCATCCCGCCCACTATCTTGTACGTTCCCTTCAAACACCCTCAACTTCCTCTGTCAAATATCCTGTTGCGCAAGTCATTTATTCTCCACCTATCTGATTATTTATATTTCCCCCATCCACTTCTTTTATCCTTCCCACCCGTCCGCTTCTTCTATTGTTCAGTCTCCCTTGGGGCTCCGCCTCGCTCAATCTCTTTCCCCTGGGAGAGTTTGGGAAGCTAATTTGCCACACCGGTCAGACTACGATTATATTATAAAGTCAAAACGCCCAGGCACCGTTATCTTTAAATGTCGTTTATTCATACACAGGCATCAATTTTTTTAAAATAACTTATGCCTTATGCCTCTGTTCCTGAAGGGTAATATATATTATATATATTATTATATATATAGATAATATATATATATATATATATATAATATATGGTAATATATATAGGGAGCTTTGTGGAATTCCAAAAAGGTCATAAATGAACCTAGAAAAAGATAAGAGTTCATTTACTCAAGTCAAAATTTCACCTAACTTTTTCCAATGTAAGTCAAGTCACACTATATATCGCTTCACTGGCGTTGATAAAAATGGAATATCTTACGATGGAGAGAGAGAGAGAGAGAGAGAGAGAGAGAGAGAGAGAGAGAGAGAGAGAGAGAGAGAGAGAGTGCAATTCCTTGAAAAGGACCGTACGACACACGCCCATATATAACGTAAAGCACCGCTAATTTGAGAAGTGAAATGACTTAGAAAAATCCAGGAGTTGGGAGCTCAGTCAAGTGTAAGAAGGAAAAGCTTTTATGAATTTTGCCCTGAAATAATTTTAGTTTTTAAGCCTAAAAATAGCACCAGAGCTCTTCTTGCACAAATACTGAACACTTGCAGGTTAGAATGACATATGAGAGAGAGAGAGAGAGAGAGAGAGAGAGAGAGAGAGAGGAGAGAGAGAGAGAGAGAGAGAGAGAGAGAGAGAGAGAGAGAGAATTTAACGAAAAAATGATATCGGATACCACCCACTGATGTACGGTTACTTACTCGAAATTCTGCTTCCCAGGCATCAACATTTTGTCACAACGTACCTGAAAAAAAAATAAGTACAAGTAAATTAGTCTTGCTCTAAGCATTAAAATAAAAGCATAGAAAATATACAGACTACGTTGTTAGAAAAAGATCAAATTTACACCAACTAGGCTATTACCCCTCCGTAACGACCACCAAAAATGATAATGAAGGTGATAACGATTTTTACTGTGAACAATGTCACTATGTAGAATATATCACAGCAAAACCACTATTATAAATACAAATACTTTATCGACAAAATACATTAAGACAAAAAAAGCTCTCAACATACGTGTACAACCACCCGTAGAACACTTAACAGACTACTATACCCGTATTGTAGTGACGTCACTAGATGCAATACCCAACAGGATCAGGATCAATGTAACGCCAGGAATGTTTCATGTCGAGATAAGTCAAACGAATGTAACATCTATGAAAAACAATCAAGGAAAAAGATAATATACTAGGTTTATATATATATATATATATATATATATGTATATATTATATATATATTAAATGTCCGCCTCTAAGTAAATGGGGATACAATCCACAATGAAGCAAAATCCTTCTGTAGTTTAAAATATATATTTTAAACTACAGAAGGATTTTACTTCATTGTGGATTGTATCCCCACACACCACAAGATATATATATATATATATATCTATATATATATATATATATATATATATATAATAATAAATAAAGGGACATGGGTTCTAAACCCGTTAGATTACCATTATCATCATAATGCGAAAGCAATGAAATCACGAACCGCCTTACGTCACCCACAGAGGTGACATCGCCTCCAATAACGCTGTCACCACATTAAAGTCAGAAGTCATTAAAGCGAAAGATGGCGCACACAGGATTAAGAAACTATTTATCATTACCAGCCGTGACAACATCGCTAGGAACCAATAAAGTCTGGGAGATAAACAGAGATCAAATGTGTGACTGTACCCTGAGTCATTGTCATAAGGTCTCTCTCCTCTCTCTCTCTCTCTCTCTCTCTCTCTCTGGCGGCCCATACCCATACTCGCACCGTACATGACCAACTCATTTGGCAACAATAAGAGCGAAGCTATCTTGCTGTCATCGATGAGTAACCTTCGTGACGATCAAAGGGATTATTTATTATATTTTTCTTTTACTCTGATGGTTTATTTTGTTTTCTTAAAATAGAATCTGTTATTTTTTTTCATTTCGATTGTGTAAGTTGATAAATTTTCTTTATATTATAACGGGTTATTTATTAATTTTTCATTTAAGGTAATCAGTTTATTTTTATCAACAATTCTTTCATTTTCTCTGAGTACTTTAATTTTGCGTCGAAAGGTTATCCGTTTATTTTTATTATCAATTCTTTCATTTTCGAAATGCATTGCAATTTTTTTTAAAATGTAGCACTACAATACAACTGGGCCCTTTACAAACTGGTTTTAAGAAAATACTCGGTACTAACCGCTGGCGCCCATGAGTACCATCATTTAAAGTGGCATTCTTAACGTAAATAATAGACATTAGTTTGCTTTGTACATGAAACAACAGCAGCAACGTAAAACCTAGGTCAATTATTAGATGGTTGTACATCCTTTTGCACCGATAAGACTTCTGTTTACTCTCTGGCCCCATTCTCTCCAGTGTTATAGGTAGGTTTAAAAGAGAAACCTCTATTGACCAGTTCTTGTTTAATGTCCTTAACCTACTCTTTTGTTAATCCAATAAAGGAGTAACTATGTTATTCCAGACATCTGTTCCTCATCTGAAGATTAACCTAAAACGCGATGAACTTTGCATGCACTAAACTAATTTTCACTTCTTTTAATTTTAGAATTTTTTTTTTATTTTGTTTCGTGTAGTTTGCTTGAGAATGGCTCAGAGACAAATGTAGAAGATCTGGCACTCTGCTGTTTTACTTTCCTCGTAGTTATATACCATATATATATATATATATATATATATATATATATATATATATATATATATATATATATATATATATATGTATGTATGTAACTATAACTGAATCAAGAAAATTCGGAATGTTTTCATATAAATAATGAATATGTAAAGTAAAGGACGAGAGTCAAAAGAAAAGCCTTGCAGCAGTATATATATATATATATATATATATATATATATATATATATATATATAATATATATATATATACATATATATATATATATATATATATATCTATATATATATATATAGTATATGAGAAAGGCTACATTGAAAGCTGGTCATGAACTGCAACTAACCAAGAGGGGACGTAGATCGATGCAACACTTAAAGTAAACACGAAAAACCGACAATCAATTATGCAAAGTCTTTCGTGGGACAGCACACACGATACCACTACTAAAACATTATTCGTTCCATACGTTAACTAATGGTTATGATACTGTAACTGAAACTACGTTAACAGGATGACAAATTCAGATAACGCTAACACCCGTTGTTGAGCAAATATATGAATAAATTCCTATATTTACATATTTGCACAAAAAAGTCCATTCCCTTCAAACATAGCTAGAGGACATTACTGTCATAACGGCAATATCAGAGATCTCATTAATGCAAAAATATGTGTGAGAGAGAGAGAGAGAGAGAGAGAGAGAGGGTGTTTCAGCGATTTTTTTTTATAAAAGTATAATTTTCACTTCGAGAAGGAATCTAATATAATATTATCAAAATTCTTTTATACTGAACAAGATGAATGCATCATTTAATTACATCTCTTATTGAAGGATTCGAGAAACTTATAGAAAAATTCTACAGAGAAAGTAAAAAAAGTCATGAAAGTCTTAAAAAATGAAAAAAACAAATAAAAAATAAAAATTAAGGCAAAGAGAACTAACTTTCAACTCAAACAGCTTCAGTTACAGTATCATAACCATTAGTTCGGATCATAGCAATAATGTCCATAGAAACCTCATAATCACATGAGTTAATAAAATAAAATGGAAAAGTAAATCCACAGTAATATGTCTGATCTGTTATTTAAAATACAAAGCAGAGAGCTAACCTTACCATTTAATCCCAACTTACATAATATTAGAAAAACAGTAAATGAAAAAGGTGAAGAAAAGGTCAACCTGGTATTCAACTATAAGAATACACTCAAAGGCTGTCTCATGCAAAATAATAACTCCAACCAAAGCTTTAACAAAGAAATTGGTGTTTATGAAATACCTTGTCTGGATTGCGATAAGAAATATTACGGAGAAAGTGGGAGGGGACTACCAATCAGAATCAATGAACACAAAAGAGCTTATAATTTGCATGCTGAGAATAATGCACTAGTCTCACATAGTTTAAATGACGATCACCGCATTAATTGGAACGAGTCAAAAGTAATTTTCAATAGTAAGGATACAGGTATTAGAAGGTTAGTTGAAGGAGCAATTATTAACAGGGGTCTCTCTATGGAAGGCAATAAAGCCTTTACGCAAGATGATTTTATTTTGAATGAAATAATTTGCTGTCAGTTTATCAGAGATTATAACAGATATAGGTTGCATGGTAATAACACCAATAATCTAGCCACCTCTGATACTGCCGCTGCCTCATCTTCTTTCGTTCAGGTAACAGAGACCCATCCCGTGTCCCTAGTTGCAGGCGCCCAAGCTGCTATGGATAACATATCAAACGATTCAAGAGACGAACCGCCACTTCGAAGATCTAGGCGATTAGCTGGTTTGCCGTTGGAGAACGAGGGGATAACGTGAAGAGCCAACTACATCATCAAACAGGCTATTTGTAAACCTAGTCGAAAACAGAGTTCTTGTATGGTCACTGTTAGTAATTGTATTCAGATTGACAAGGAGGACCGTGCAGGTCTTCGAAAGCTCTCTGCTTTGTATTTTAAATAACAGATCAGACATATTACTGTGGATTTACTTTTCCATTTTATAATAATGTCCATGATTAAAACCTATAATTACTGCACTAATCACGAAGAACGAAAACCAGTGAGAGAGAGAGAGAGAGAGAGAGAGAGAGAGAGAGAGAGATGCAATTTTTATAAATTAAAATATTAATTTCGGGAAAATATATAAAAATTGCTCTTATTGAGAGATTTGATAAAAATTATGGAAAACGCTGTATGCAAGAAGTCAAACAACAGTCATAAAGAGAACAGAACAGAACTTCCAACTAAAACAGTCAAGTTACAATATCATAACCATTAGTCTGGCTCTCAGCCATTATACCCATGATAAAAACCTGCTGTAATGGACTGCACTGAACGCTACGACCTGAAACCGGAGGCCCTTTCAAATCCCTTCGTTCAACGGCACTTCTATCGCTTTCTTTGAAGGTGGCACGTGACCTTAACGGCCAAGAAGGCAATGCCCAGGTAATGGCAACAATGCAGCAGCGCCTCGAGTTTATAACCAATGGCGCTCCGTGCACAAACGTTAAGTACCAATTAAAACGTCAGTATAAACAGCCTACGTAAATATGGTCGCACTTCCAGTGAGAGCAATAATGAAGTGAAAGGGTACGTGATACTTTCGGACACAAAAATGCGGATATCGTCCCAATATAAATAGGATTCGTGCTGATGCTTCGCTATGCTGTCGGAAATCGAATCGGTCACACGTCAAGGGAACGACACACTGAGTTTCGTCCTTCCTAAGGATAATAAGGGAAATGACGGGGGTTTGTGTTGTCATGAATACAAAATTCTAGTTAAATCATTCCCTCCCCCCCCCCCCATCTCTCCTCTCCGGTCCCCCCCTCTCCCCCCCCCCTTCCCCCCATCCTCCCCCTCCTCATCCGCCCCCCTCCTCTGCTCTCATCTCTCTCACCTATCTGGTTCTCTCCACTCGTCTCTCGCTCTCTCTCTCTCAAGTCACCCCTCTTCCTCTCTCCCCTCCTCTCTCCTCTATCCTCCCCCCCCCCCTCCCTCCCTTCCCTCCGGTCTCCAAACCCTCTCCTCCCCCTCCCCCCCCCCCGTCCAATACTCCCCCTCCCTTCCCCTCCCTCATCGCCTCCCCTCCCCTTTCCCTTCCCTCCTGCTCCTCCTTCCCCCTCCCGCCCCCGCCCCTCATCCCTCCACCCTCCGCCTCCCGCCCTCCGACCTTTTTCCCCCTCCCTCTATCGCTTAAAAAAATCCTCCTTACCCCCTCCTCCTTCCGCTCCCTCCTCCCCCTCTCGCCTCCTCCTCCGACCCCCTCTTCCTCCCCTCTGCCCCCCCCCTCCGCCCTTCTTCTCTCTCTCCCTCCTCTCCTCCCTTCCTCTCCTCTCTCTCTCCCTCTCTTCAAGGAAATTACGAGGTTTATTTTTGATTGGCGATGAATTATAATGTAATCATTATAAATGCAATTACTTATTATTTTGTAGGTTGTTCAAAAAAAAAAACCGCCCCCGCCTCTCTCCTCCTTTTTCACTCTCTCTCTCGGCCCTCTCACTCTCATCTCCCTATCTCTCTCGTAGACTCAACCAGATCTCGCCGCCCAACACACCCAAAAAAAAAAAAAAAAAAAAAAAAAAAATAAACAAAAAGTCTCCTCTCTCTCTCTCTCTCTCTCTCTCTCAGGAAATAACGAAATTTTCAAAGCGATTGATCCATAACTATTATTAGGTAGTTCAAACCATTCCCCCCTCCCATCTCTCTCTCTCTCTCTCTCTCTCTCTCTCTCTCTCTCTCTCTCTCTCTCTCTCTCTCTCTCGTAGATAAAGCTATCACTGATTTGGTATCTCTTTATCCTGCAGTGAATCACCCTCGCGGTACCTGTAATTCTCAAACTGATTCATTCAACATCACGTACCCGCGAGGGAACGAGCGCGCGCACAGACACACACACACACACACACAAGAGGGGGAGAGATCGAGTGAGTCATTCAGCCGAACTTCGATCTCCTTTTCGTAGAAATTCATGCTCCAGAGGTATGAGCAGGTACCGGCAACCCCTCAGTCGTCCCCTTCTCATTTTTTCCCCCATTTCCCTCAAGATGATCTCCTCCTTGAGAGTAATCCCTCTGGTCTCCCTTTCCCCTCTTTCCTGAATCTCGGCCGTTTTGAAGATATCTCTGCTGCAATGTTGGATAAACGAAATACGTCCTAATCGACAGATACTAAGTAACTACAAATGATTAATTACAATGAAGAGGGTTCCATATACAGGGAGAAGACCTTCTATGATGCACTATTTGTTTGAAATAATGGCAGTTTTTAACGAATTAATCTCATCCGCTAGATTTGCTTTGATCTAATAAACCCTAACTTCTGATGTTTATTTCACGAATAGTCCCTGCTGACGTCTAGTCGGATACTAATCGACAAATGCAGTCCATTCGTGCATGCTATTATCATCATATTACATTGTCGGAGAGTGATTATAATGTTTTAAAGCAAGTTGGACTGGCTTGGTTTTGATCTATCGAACACCACATTGCGAAATCTATTATATCAGGATCACTCAGAGCACACTAGCTAATCGAGATTCTGCAGATTCATTAGAGTAAACCCAACAAAGAGCCGACCGCATAAAGTGAGAATTTTCTGGGTCGCATAAATACCAACTGGCGCTTAGCATTTTCTCCTGCAAGTGGGAAACGAGAAGGCGCGGATTTTCATGTGTGCAAATCGGAGTGACATTCAGGTTTTCAGGGACCTAGTGGCGAGAAAGCTAAGTCGTTTTGGACCATTATAATTGTGACACTAAAATCGGCGAATAACTTGAAGCGTGTTGAGGACAGTTCATCGAGATGATAACATTTACAAAACGTTTAAAACCTTTAAACAGAGTTGTTCGATTCCCGGCTCAGCCAACGCGGAATCAAGAGGAATTTATTTCTGGTGATAGAAATTCAATTCTCGATATAATATGGTTTAGA
>NC_087217.1:66536559-66541559 GCF_015104395.2 Macrobrachium nipponense | reverse complement strand
TTCCTTCAAGAGTGGCTAACAGGTCGAAACGCTAAAAAAAATTATATATATATATATATATATATATATATATATATATATATATATATATATATATAAATAACTGCTGCCTGAAACTGCTTAACTATACAAAAGTATCCCATGGAACTAAATTCTTATTTTCGAGCAGAGAGAAATCGCCTGCTGAATATTGACTTTCCTCAAGTTTTAAAGAATTTTCGAAGCGACATTATACTGACTGATGAAATGTGTGTAGTGGTGGTGGTGTGTGTGTGTGTGTGTGTGTGTGTGTGTGTGTGTGAGAGAGAGAGAGAGAGAGAGAGAGAGAGAGAGAGCGAGAGAGAGATGAGAGAGAGAGAGGTAGGGAGAGAGGGGGAAGGAGAGGAGAAGAGAGACTTTTGTGTAAATAAACTTATTTCAAAGGAATGGAATCTCTTCAACATACAACCAATATATACAATATTTCTACATATCATAAACGGATATTGCGTCCTTTAGATGTTAACAAGACCTACATCCAACTCCACAAGATGGGGTCATGTTCAAAATTAATAATAAAAAATAAGGGGGGGGGAGAGTGCATTATGACGCAACATTCTACAGGAACAATACAAGCGAACAGCCTAAAAAAATCACATATCACAGAGAGAGAGAGATAGAGAGAGAGAGAGAGAGATGAGAGAGAGAGAAATAGGAGAGAGAGGGGGGGGGGGGGGTGAGGAGAGAGAGAGAGGGAGGGGGGGGGGGGGGGGACGGTGCATTAGGCACTTAATCTCTCCGGATAGTAAAATCCTTCGGCGTGCTACTTCCGCCTTTTTCGACTATTCCCTTTTGATCCTTCCCGAGTGAAGCCGCCTAAGGACTACAAAGGAGGCTGAGGAGCATCATCAACCCCTGTAAAATCCCCTTCTCTTCTTTTCTTTTACCTCCTATTCTTCTTCTTTTTATTATTATTTTCTATGAGCCTCTGACGCAGCCGAAGCTTGGGATGGTGGGGGACATCTTACGCAGATGAGTTGAGTCGAATATAAAATCTAGGCCAATGGCCATGCACTGGGACCTATGAGGTCATTCAGCGCCGAAATGGAAATTGACAGTAAAAGGTTTGAAAGGTGTAACAAGAAGAAAACCTCAAAGCAGTTGCACTATAAATCAAGTGTTAGGAGAGGGTGAAAAGTAAGATGAAGAAAGAGAATATGAAAGGAAGTACAGTAAAAGGAACGAAAGTGGTTGGAGCTAGGGTCCGAAGGCATGCTGGAAATAACCATAAGTAATGCCTACAGTGCACCGCATGAGGTCCACTGACGGAAATACCCGCCTGCGGGGCTTGTGCAGATGCGATCAATGAGGCGAGTTAATGGAGCCCTACGTTAATAGCACGCCCATATTTATGTTATTTCTCCTGGCACTCTGTACGTGCGTGCGTGCGTGCGCCTGAGAGAAAGAGCGCACGAGCATCGGTTTTCCGAGTTCTGATATTAGCTGCGCTTTCATTTAACTATGGCGCTAGGTTTGGTGTAACAGTCATGACTGATTTTTCAAAAAACTAAAGAAATTTTGGGAAAAAAAACAGACTGTGTTACCAATAAACTGTGGATCTGTTTTGATATAATAATCAATATTACAATTGGAGAGAGGGATCTCCCATTTTGATAACAGGGAAATACGTCCCGTTCTTAGGCAACCGAGATTATATTTCTCAAAATTTCCATTAAAAAATTCCATCCCTTTTGATAACATGGAAATACACGGCCCGTTTTTAGGCAATCGAGATATTACTAAAAAAATTTCCATCACTTTTGATAACATGGAAATACACGCCCCGTTCTTAGGCAATCGAGATTATATTTATCAAAAAATTCCATCACTTTTGATAACATGGAAATACACGTGCCGTTCTTGGGCAATCATACGAAGTATGATACTGGAAAACACATTAGTCATTTATGATTTGAAATGAAGATATTCAAGAATTCACTTACCAAGCTCCTGCTTTGCTATGGGTTAACCTCGATAACGCGTGATGAGCCAAAAATTCACTTAACATACAATCCACTACACCACTGGTATTCCCAAGGTATAGTGAATTCGATATTGATATGTGAATCTTAATAGTTGTGTGCATACAATATGTCTCAGGCGTGTGAGCGACGAAACTTCAGAATGACTTTCTCTCTTGGCAACCAAATGAGAAGTGGACCAAACGTTTAGCCCGGGTCCGAATTCTTTGGGTTTAAGGCAGAGCAAATTTGATACTGAATGATGATTGAGGGGGTTAATATTTGTCCGCATAAAAATCTAACGCATAATATATATATATTATATATATATATATATATATATATATATATATATATATATATATATATATAGCAGGTGAAAAGGCAAAACAGCTCAATACATGATTTGCTTTATTGATGCCAACGTTTCAAGACTATGGTCTCATTTTCAAGGCTATAAAAAACAAAAATACATAAATTACAAACTTGTCCAGTAAGATTAACATAAATTATTACATACGAATAAGCACGAGAAAAAAAAATATACGTATATAGAAATTTTAAATAAAAATCAAATTACTAAAAACACACAATGTATTAAACACTAAGCAAAAATTGTTAAAAAAAACCTTTTTTTTAAATAAATAAAACAAACCTTACAACCCGAGGTTCGGTTGCTGAAAGGCCTGCCAGAGCGAGGAGTCGATATAACCAAGGAAAGAAGATAAGAGTGGGCGGTCTAAGCAATGTATAATGGAACTGCTGTGATGTTGTTATTCAATGTTGGAACGAGGTGCTTAATGGCCAAGGATTCGAGTATAGGGAGTTGGTTTTCATTAGGGCTGGATAAAATTATCTTAAAATCATCGTAGTTGATTCTGCATTTGTATGTTTGTGCATGGTTTCTTATATTTGAAAGCTCTGGACTAGAAAGCTTCATCCCTGTGCGGTAACTAATGCCTATGTGTGAGTCACATCGTACTTTGAGCAGTCGGCGAGTGCTTCCAACGGAAGTCTGTTCGTTGCACGAATAGCAAGTATACAAGTAAACTAGGCCAGACCGCATCAAAGTAGGCTTATATATATATATATATATATATATATATATATATATATATATATATATATATATATATACAAACATGTGTATGTGATTTTACTAAAATGTAAAAATACAAAAAACTGTCAATTTCACAATGTGTATGTGATTTTACTAAAATGTAAAAATAATAAGACTCAATTTCACAATGAGTATGTGAATTTAACTTAACTAAAAGTATAAAAAAAACTGTCAATTTCACAATGTGTATGTGAATTTTACTAAAAAAGTATAAAAAAAACGGTCCAATTTCACAATGTGAAATGTGAATTTTACTAAAAAATATTAAAAAAAAACATGTCAAATTTGTCACAAATGTGTATGTGAAATTTTTATACTAAAAAATATAAAAAAAAACTGGTCAAATTTCACAATGTGTATGTGATTTTACTAAGAATATAAAAAACTGTCAATTTCACAATGTGTATGTGATTTTACTAAAAAGTATAAAAAAACTGTCAATTTCACAATGTGTATGTGATTTTACTAAAAATAATAAAAAAACTGTCAATTTCACAATGTGTATGTGATTTTACTAAAAAGTATAAAAAAAACTGTCAATTTCACAATGGGTGTAAATGTGATTTTAACTAAAAACAGTAATATAAAAAAAAACTGTCAATTTGTCACAAATGTGGGTATGGTTGATTTTTTACTAAAAAAGTATTAAAAAACTGGTCAATTTCACAATGTGTATGTGATTTTACTTAAAAGTATAAAAAAAACTGTCAATTTCACAATGTGTATGTGATTTTACTAAAAAGTATTAAAAAACTGTCAATTTCACAATGTGTATGTGATTTTACTAAAAAGTATAAAAAAAAACTGTCAATTTCACAATGTGTATGTGATTTTACTAAAAAATATAAAAAACTGTCAATTTCACATAGTGTACGGTGAATTTTACTGAAAAAATATAAAAAAAACTGTCCAATTTCAACAATGGTGTATGGTGAATTTTACTAAAAAAATTATAAAAAAAAACTGTCAATTTCACAATGTGTATGTGATTTTACTAAAAATATAAAAAAAACTGTCAATTTCACAATGTGTATGTGATTTTACTAAAAATAAAAAAAACTGTCAATTTCACAATGTGTAATGTGAATTTTATAAAAAGTTAAAAATATAAAAAAAAAACTGGTCATTTCACAATGTGTATGTGATTTTACTAAAAAGTATAAAAAAACACTGTCAATTTCACAATGTGTATGTGATTTTACTAAAAAGTATTAAAAAAACTGTCAATTTCACAATGTGTATGTGATTTTACTAAAAAAGTATTAAAAAAACTGTCAATTTTATACATGTGTACTTGTTGATTTTAAACCTAAAAATAAAAAAGTATTAACAAAAAAACTGTCAAAATTTTTCCAACAATTGTGTAATTATGTGGATTTTAAAAAAACTAAAAAAGTATTAAAAAAAAAAAAACTGTCAATTTCACAACTCCAATTACCAACACATCAATGCAGTCGCATCAGTGTCACTGCGTAGGAGCTGCGTGATGATGTTTATCTGCAGATATTAAGTAACCCCACAAAGAATAAAAAAAAAATCAAGGCAATCTGTGACGTCAATAAAGCAACAATAACCAGCGAATTCGGCCAAAATCACAGTGCTTGCAACCGGTGAGATACTTGAAGTCAGCAGCTGCGCATAAATACCCAAGCAATAAGGTAGGACTTGCCCCATTTCGTCGTTCAAGCAAAAGACAAAAGGAGGTCACTCAAAGCAGAAACGGAAAATTGAGGATAAAGAGGTTACAAAGGTGTAGCAGTTGCACTACGAGACAGTTGTTAGCAGAGGGTGGAAAGCGTGGAAATGAAGATAAAAGAAAGAATATGAACGTAGGTACAATAAGACGAATAAAAGGAGTTGCAGCTAGGGGCCGAAGGTGC
>NC_087217.1:66469059-66531559 GCF_015104395.2 Macrobrachium nipponense | reverse complement strand
ACTTTCAACCACAGGTTGGTGGTGCCCTGCGTTCTTGGCCCTATAGCGATGTCAGACGCACGATCATGGCAAACTTTAACCTTCATAAAAATACAAAAAACCTCTGAGGCTAGAGGGCTGCAATTTGGTATGTTTGATGACTGGAGGGTGGATGATCAACATACCAAATTGCATCGCTCTAGAATCAGTAGTTTTTAAGACCTGAGGGAGGAGAGAAAATGTGCGGACGGACAGACAAATAGCCAACTCTATAGCTTTCTTTTACAGAAAACTAAAATACAAAAAAACTATATAAAAGATTAAAGAACATAAACTGCAAGTGGAAAACAGCGTGTTTTATTGCAAAGACAAACAAGCTTAGAAGTATACAAGAATCAATTTCAAAATTAATAAAATCCAACCGCAATAACTTCATGCAGGACAATATATTTAAATTCAACCATTCCTAAACTAGAATTCCAGCATATTTCTTTTGAGACGGCTCAGGTCGCAATATTTGCAGCTATAAAATATAATGGGAACCATCCTTAAGCCCTTATGGAGAAACCCCGAAGCATTCACATATATATATATATATATATATATATATATATATATATATATATATATATATTATATGCAATATAAAAAACACCGTATCGTAATATCCTTCCTTGTTTATCCGGATGAAAAATATTTGTAAATATTTCCACGAATGTATTTCATCTGGATAAACAAGGATATTACCGTGGATCCTTCTATTGATTATATATATATATATATATATATATATATATATATATATATATATATATATATTACACATATACATACATACACATTTATGTGCCCGAATTAACAGAGCTTATTTTTCGAAGAAAAAAATAAGATTTCTTTTGGGTGTGTAGAAAAGTGACCAGAACTAAGAGCCCAGCCATTCATTCATCCCTCGTCTGTCAAACATCAATTCTCAAGAGCGACACCAGACCCCACGAGCCGTGAACAGACAAATTCATCTGGCCGTGTCTTCGACCCTTACCCTGCGAGGGGTCTTCGAGGGCACACAAACATCTGGGAAGCATTAAACGTGGGATAACCCCACCCCCTTTTTCCTTCGAGGACAATTTCCAAAAAGATAAGCTCCTCCTCCAGGGCTAGGCTTCGGTGATTTAGCCAATCA
Organism: Macrobrachium nipponense; assembly: GCF_015104395.2. Taxonomy (NCBI): domain Eukaryota; kingdom Metazoa; phylum Arthropoda; class Malacostraca; order Decapoda; family Palaemonidae; genus Macrobrachium; species Macrobrachium nipponense. The sequence continues at coordinate 66,530,400 of NC_087217.1, read as the reverse complement.
AACGCCATCAAGGCCAGAGTCCTAACAACCTCCTACAAAGGGCCAGTGCCCAATGCCCAACAGGAGTTCCTGAAATCACACCTCCAAAGGTCGGGATGAAGCAGCGGAGGAGGTGCCACAGAATATGGGGCATGCCCAGAGACGTGACGTCACGGCAGACACAGAGTAAGACGGGTGTTATAAGGAGAAACACTCGGAAATTCAGACAGTAGAAGCAGGGCAATAAGGAGGACAGTTGAAACGGTAAAAACAGAGACGAGACAGCGAGTGTGTGTTAGTGTGTGCCACCTCCCTCTCGAGTCAAAGCTTGAGGTCTCGAACCAATTAGTAATAATGAAAGGTGGAACCAGTTAAAGATAAGAAGTGTAAAACAAACCATAAAAACGGATTGATAATCTCTTGTCCCCGCAAAACCCAGAGTCGTTTTAAACCACGAACCTAATTGAAGGATGACTTGTTCCTGAGAGAAATCAATTACCAACAGCCTCATCGGACACTCTACCTTAGTGTTGTTCTGGCAGCTGGTGACAGTTACGTGGGATAAACAAGTGAATGTGGGATAAAAAGTGATAGAAGAAGATACGAAGAACGCCGAGGACATAAAGAACATAAGCCACTCTGCAAAGAAGAAGAAAATACGAAGACCTCAGTCCGCAAGAGAGAGAGAGAGAGAGAGAGAGAGAGAGAGAGAGAGAGAGAGAGAGAGGAACATACATCACACCATACGCAAACGCACACCACGCTAAAACAAACGGACAAGAGATTGAAAAGTTTTCCTCTACACCGACGATTCTCCAGTGAGGGAGAGAGAGAGAGAGAGAGAGAGAGAGAGAGAGAGAGAGAGAGAGATCCCTACCAACGTTACAGTGACAAAAAGACATTTATGAAAATTTAGTGAACAGTGCATCCAGCATAAAGCTAAAAGGCGACGAACGACCCCTCCGACAAACGCAGTCAAGCAGACGAGAGAGAAGTCCACGAAAAAAATAGGGAAACGCACCATCTTCACAGTAAGACAAAGAAGTCTTCACACTCATAGACACATACGTAAAAAAAAAATTTTAAGACACAAAAATAAGTTTACCATGAACAGTTCCATTGTTTGAAACGCAACTCTTACAGTACATTTAAATTAAACAGACTTGGTAACAACAGTTTTTCTCTTTCTTTAACTAAGCCCGTACTACTAATTTTTACCAAACTTAATTCAACATTTGGCATTTACTAACCAGTAATTTCTGAGTTTTATTAGTGTCATTCTACTTTAATTTGATTATGTAATTTTCTTATTTCACGCCGGCTGAAGGTTGTATTTTTGATTCTCCCTAAATTGAGAATTACCTCATAATTTTATTTTCTTTCGCTTCAAGGGTAATTAGAATTTAGGTTTTTTTAAGCCTATTGTTTCTTCTTGAAGGGAGGGCTATTCTATTGTTATTTGCTCTACCGTCGCCGTTAAGGGTAATTAGAAGTTATGGGATATATTTTGTGATTGATTTAACATCGTCAATCGGTCATTTAAAATTTCAAGATTTATTTTTTCTCTTTATGTATTTTGGGGTATAATTTGTCCCATTACTCTAAGTCAATCGTCCCTGTGACTAGTAGAAGTCCAAGGAGGGGTATCCACAAATTAGGAAAGCAGAGCCCACTGTTCTTACAGAAGCCAAAAACAAATAAGGTGAAAATGGCTACAGCAGCACCTCCAACTTCATCAAATACACCAGACACAATAGACGAAACAGACCCTGTTGTTATCGGCCTCGCAAAGATATTTGAAGGTTCTAAAGAAGAGAGAAGAAACTTTCAAGGAATGAGTCCCCAGTTATACACCAACGTAGATGAATGGGGACATTTACTTTCATCCTCTAGTAAATGGTTAGCGGAAGAAGGAGACGAGCATACAATGTCACTTTGTCGGATCAAAACCATGATTAGATTATCAATAATGATCGGAAGTTTACCAGAAGAAGTTATTGGAAGGATGACCCGTACATGGAAGCCGACAGATGACATAGCCGAGCTGGAAGAGGAAGTAGCGAGAATCTTAGGTAGGAACCCCGATGGGACCATCAACTGTAGACCTTTAGAAGTCACCACAGGACGAGGAGGGAGGGGACAGAATAGAACTACACCAGCTAGAAATCAGAATGGGACGTCAGGGGACACCCCTCGGGGAGAATTTTCGACAGTCACGTGTTATAACTGTCAGAAGAGGGGACATTACGCCCGTGATTGCCGCGGGATAGCTTATTGCCCTTTTCATATGAGAACAGGACATAGCGCTCGAGACTGCAGAAGCAGACCCGCCGCTTCCGCTCCTAGATACAGATCTCAGTCGAGAGGCAGAGGCAGCGGCCGCAGTCACTCTCCACAAAGTTAATTTAGGGGTTGTGTACAGTTATAGACCAGTATTTCCTGCCCATGTTGTTTTAGAGAAGCCTATTGCTGCATTTTTTAATGTCTGAAAAGGTGTATCAGGTATATTTTGCTCACTTAACTTTGACCCCAGTAGTAGACTGTAGAATCAAAGACGTTCAGGGTAACGATATCAAAATAGTAGGACAAGGTTCTAGTAGAAAGATATATACAATTAGGGTTTGCACATTTGCTAATTAGTTATCCAACTATGGCGAGACAGGGAATTTCTATTGATGCACCTGGAGAGTAATTAGTGATTAAAAGGGGTCACATAACCTCTAGAATACCCTTATGTAAAGTGCTAAAATAAACCGGACACGGAAACCTCATCAGTTGAAAGTATTCTAAGGAAGGAAAATACCGAGGGAGGGTAGCAGGTAAGCAACACGAGCTCGCAACAACAGATGAACAACAATTTAGAACCCAATAAGTTTAACTTCAAATTATAAAAAGAATTAGGACTCAAATATAGGAGTATCACGTGGATAGAATGTACAGTACATCCAATTTTTTAAAGGAAGGAAATTCTTACAGTTACTGAAGGACCACAAGCAAATGGGATACATTACACTTCTAGTCTACATGAAGTTAGACAGGGTAAAATAGGTTTACATGTTATAAATAGAGGAGCAAAAGTTAGGCTAACACAGGGCACAGAAATAGGTCTCAAAAGATACACCATTACTATTCAAATGGTAGAGAAGGAAAAAGTAGCAAAAGTCAATAAGGAGAAGGAAAAAGTAGCACCAGTCAATAAAGAGAAGGAAGAGGTAGCACCAGTCAATAAAGAGAATGAAAAAGTAGCACCAGTCAATAAAGAGAAGGAAAAAGTAGCAAAAGTCAATAAAGAGAAGGAAAAAGTAGCAAAAGTCAATAGAGAGAAGGAAAAAGTACCAAAGTCAATAAAGAGAAGGAAAAAGTAGCACCAGTCAATAAAGAGAATGAAAATTCGGCGCAGGACACACAACTGAGAAGAGCTAAGATAGGGGCTCACTTGAAAGGAATTTTAAGGGAATTCATAAGCAATTACACAACAATCCAGAAGAATATGATAGACAAGCATCAAGCAGGACTAACTAAAGTCAGTAGATGACAATACTGAGATGAAGTTTACATCAAGAAGGAAGTAAGGAATGGCATTAACTACAAAACAGCCACTAAATTCACAGGACCATTCAGAATCACAGACGGGCAAGAGACAAAAAGTGAAAGTGAAAAAATGAACGAATTAATTAATACCTTCCACGTATGTTGAATCGTTAGAAGAAGAAGGTTTTGGGTCAATAAGGACAAACTCAAATGAACTAAGGAAGTTAAGGAAAAAAAAAGGACTGAAGAAATAGAAAAAAAAGTCTAAAAGGCCCCATACACTGAACGATTGTATGAACGACTGTCGACTGACTTTATCGCTGGCAAAAACATTGTATGGGCTTTTCTGAATGCAAAAGTGGGCGGAGTTTCGTGTCTGAACGATCTCGGCTGAAATCTGTCCCGACCAGGTTGCTTGCTTGCGATTTATGTCTGTCATACACAGGTCGTTCAATGTATGGGTTTGTGTGCCGATATAACGCTTTCGCGCACGACTCTGTATTTGTCGATAACAACAATCGTTCAGACAATCGTTCAGTGTATGGGGGCCCTAATTAGGAAAGACTAGATGTAATGTAAGAAACAGAAGAGTCACCTTTCAGTAGATGTTATGGGAACAGACCCATTTAATCATCCTATTATTTCCTACATTTAATTTCTTTATTGATAAGTTTGCTTTCACTGGTTGACTTAGTAATGAACTTTTTTTTTTCATGTGATGTTGCAATTCTTACTTTAATTAGTTGGTTTTGTAGCAGATTTCCGGGGTTAAGCTAGTGTAAAGTAAAATTTCTGACATGTAATATATTCAGTTCAGAGGATTTATCAGTCATTTTTTGGGATTTCTAACCAAATTGTAACTAATAACTCTTTAACGGAGAATCTCGTAATAGAAGGATAAAGAAGGTTTAGACAGATATTAAGATATTTTAATAAGGAATTACTTACAAACCGTGAATTTCTGAAATATAATATATTCAAGTCAGAAGGTTTAGCAGTAATTTTTAGGGATTTTAGAGCCAACACTAACAGTAGAAGAATAAGATAGAAGTTTAAAATAAGTAATTGGGTGATTTTAACGAGAATTCTATTTCCAAACCACCAATTACAATTTCATTACAATAACCCTACAATTAGAAGTAAAGGAACGATAGAGGCAGCTTACGAAATGTTGTCAACACTTTAAGGACACCTTCTCGAGGGAAGGTCTCCTCATAACCTCCCGCCACTGAAAGACGTGCGTGAACTAATTATAACACTAAAAGTAGAAGTAGTAATTACTTTATCTTTCCGTAGAACTAACACGCTCACGCTATTCATTTCTTAGATACCTTAAGTAAGTAAAGAATTACTAATTACTGTTCTGCTCTTTAACTTTTAATGTACTCAAGTTGCCAAGCATGACTTCGTGTTGGACACTGAACATACATATAAACTTCTTATACAAAAAGGACGTTTATGCTCACACTGTAATCAAGCAAAACGTACACAAATATACGCATTTCAATTACATAATGTCTGTTTACACCCAAAATACCAAACAGGACACACATAATCGAAAGGGAACGCCCAGCAATCAATGAAGAAAATAAGAAGAAATGAAGAATGTCCACACTGGATTGTTTGTATAAACTGATTAGTCTTAAGAATTCAAATCCACCTGATAGGTAGCTATAGGTACGAGGACTGTGTAAATTCAAATATAACTTGGATAGATATATATTGCCGATATTTCTTTGCACTTTTAGACATCATCACAGGTGAAGATTTTAATCTTTCCGGTCAGATTTACAAAAATGTAGTTATGTAGTTATTACTCCTAATGAACATGTTAGAAGTCCTCATAGTCCATGCTATTTCTTGTTCACTTAGAAAGATGCCAGGAGTCAGCTAGGCAGCTTGGTCGAGGCTATGACTGGATTAGCAGAGAGCTTAATTTTTCGAAAGAAAAAATTGAATTTCTTTGGGTCTGTAGAACAGTGACCAGAGCCCAGCCCCACATCCCTCGTCTGTCAAACAACAACTCTTTAAGAGCGACACCAGACCCCATGAGCCGTGAAGACAAATTCATCCGGCGGCCGTGCCTTCGACCCTGACCCTGCGAGGGGTCTTCGAGAGCAAACACCTGGGAAGCATAAAACGTGGGAACCGCACCCCCCCCCCCCCCCCCCCCAACCAACACCACCAGCTTTCCTTCGAGGGGAAATTCCAAGAAGATAAGCCTCTCCTTCAGGGGTGGGCTTCGGTGATTTGGCTAATCAAATACAATCACGGCCAGAAACCTAAAGACCTCCTATAAAGTGGTCAGTACCCAGTGACCAACAGGAAGTCTTGAAAACACGCCTCCAAAAGTCGGAATGAAGCCGTAGAGGGGGTGCCGTAAAACACGGAGCATGTCCAAAGACGTACCGTCACGGGTAACAGAAGAAGACGGGTGTTATAAGGAGGAACACTCGGAAAAGCAGACAGAAGACCGCGAGTGTGTGTTAGTGTGCATGTTAGCTCTCTCCAATCAAAATTTTAAGTCTCGAACCAATTAAGAAAAAATGAAAGGTGGAACCAGTTATTGTTAAGTGTAAAATAAAAAGTAAAACGGAATTAATACTCTCTTTTCCCCGCAAAACCCTAAGGCGTTTTAAATCACGAACCCAATCGAAGAATCACTTGTTCCTAAGAGAAATCAATTACCAACCGCCTCAACGAACACTCGGTGTTGGCTCTAATAAACACAAGAACGAACGAGCACCGACAGCATATAATATATATATATATATATATATATATATATATATATATATATATTATATATATATATATATATATATATATATAGTTTGTTGTAATGAGAGAATGATCTATCTATCTCTCTCTCTCTCTCTCTCTCTCCTCCTCTCATCTCTCTCTCTCTCTCTCTCTCTATCTCTCCTCCCTTTCTCTCCCTCTCTCCTCTCTTCTCTTAATATTATATATATATATATCATATAATATATATATATATATATATATAGTATATATACTATCTACTATATATCTATCTATCTTCTCTCTTCTCTCTCCTCTCTCTCTTCTCTCTCTTCTCTTATCTCTCTCATCTCTCTCTCTCTCTCTCTCTCTCTCTCTATATATATATATATATAGAGAATATATATATATATATCTATATAGTTCATTATATCTATACATCTATATATATATATAATATATATATTATATATTATATAGATATTAGTATGATATATATCTATATATATATATTATATAGATATATATATTTATATTTTATATAGTATATATACATATATATATATATATATATATATATTAATATATATATATATATTCTTGTGTATATGAGAGAGAGAGAGAGAGAGAGAGAGAGAGAGATCCGAGGCCACACACGTTTATGCAAATACAGTGAAATTAAGGTTGGGCATCTGAGTAGTTTCGTACACAATCCATTGTGTACAAAACAGCTTAGTGTTTTGTCGCAATACAAGTACAACTGTGGAAGTATCAAACGCGAATGGAGTTGCACTTCCGGCAAACCCTTCAATTTCAAGCAAATATACAGTTATACCACTAAATACATTTCTGTCAATTAGCCGCGGCCACATGAATGCTTTCGTCTTTGACTGACTCATATATATTCCCTTCCTCCATATTTTCTAGGCACTCTCACACACCATTTTTGTCAGATGAATGAATCAACATTTAAATTATCGGGTAACACTTTTCTTACATGAAAATATCAATTTTCTTTACTACTAAAAAAATGACTGTATTCAAACTATTCTTAGGCGCTAGCCTTACTACAAGACAGAAGTAATTTCAGGAATATAGCAAAACGGTACTACAGTAATACAAATTATACTACAGCAATACAAAAACAAAATAGAAATTCAATGCATTTACTCTCACACACACACACACTCGCATACATACACATTTTCACGAACAAATATAATTATATATCCATAATCAAATTCACCCAAAAATGCATACATGCAGAGAGAGAGAGAGAGAGAGAGAGAGAGAGAGAGAGAGAGAGAGAGAGAGAGTTCAACCGGACAGTTAGTTACAGCAGCTGTTACCCTCCAGACATGACAGGTGCATATCTAATAGATCCCTTAATCTGCTTCCCCTCTACTTAAAGTTACCACCACAGAGAGAGAGAGAGAGAGAGAGAGAGAGAGAGAGAGAGAGAGAGAGAGAGAGAGTCCAGCATCCAATGGCAGAAAAAGAACCCGGAAATATTTCTAAGTACACTGAACTTGTGGTCAAGGTTTCTGCCTAGTCAGTCAGATGGTACTTAAATAAGTCGCAGCAGAAAAAAAAGCAAAAAAAAAAAAAAGTTTCACTTCAAAATTAAAACACCGGAAAATTTCTTATATCATGACAAACAGAAATGGGAGAAATCTGGACAAAGATGATGGTCGAGATTTGGAGAAAGAAAAAAAAAAAAAAAAAGTCAATACAGCCACAGGACGTATCTCTCTATCTCTCTCAGACACAGATAGATAGTTAGATAGATACACACTGCAAACACACACCGTCATGAATAAAGCACCAGAGAGAGAGAGAGAGAGAGAGAGAGAGAGAGCTCCGTAATAACTTTCTCCTTCCACGTATTGCTCCATTACGATCAAAATAACAAATAAAACGCAAAAGCCAAAATGTTAACAGAAAAATTTAAAAGGAAACGGGCAGCCAACGTCATGATATTCAAGGACCTTTAATATAAACACTTGAACGAATCCTGGAGAGGGGGGGGGGGGACGCTTGAATAGAAAGTATTAACGAGTAACTCTCAGAAATTATATGATTGCATCATAAAGAGTGGGGGGGACGATAATATTTATGTTAAAATTACACTATCAAAAAGTGCAAGGAAGAAATCTATGAGAGAGAGAGAGAGAGAGAGAGAGAGAGAGAGAGAGAAAGAGATTAAACATTGAGGAAGGGTGGGGGAGTTAAAGTAACAAAGAGAAAGGGAAGGATAACAACGGACGAATAGATAGAGAAAACAAAACGAATAAAAGAGGCGGTGGCAGACCTTACCTTACAGACCTTACAGTTCGTTCGGGTTGCCCCAGGTCCCTCAGTGTGAGGCGCCTCTAATGTCTACCAGAGAGTTGCTAGTACATCTTCCGGTATATTTTGCATCTTCCAATCTTGGATGGTCTGGGATGCAGTTTAGATATTTGTCGAGCTTATTCTTAAACACATCTACGCTCACTCCTGATATATTCCTCAGATGAGCTGGCAACGCATTGAATAGACGCTGCATTATCGATGCTGGTGCGTAGTGGATTAATGTCCTGTGTGCTTTCCTTATTTTTCCTGGTATAGTTTTGGGCACTATTAATCTACCTCTGCTTGCTCTTTCTGATATTTTTAGTTCCATGATATTTTCTGTTATTCCTTCTATCTGTTTCCATGCCTGAATTATCATGTAGCGTTCTCTTCTCCTTTCTAGACTATATAATTTTAAGGATTGTAGTCTTTCCAGTAGTCTAGGTCCTTAACTTCTTCTATTCTAGCTGTAAAGGACCTTTGTACACTCTCTATTTGTGCAATATCCTTTTGATAGTGTGGGTACCATATCATATTGCAATATTCAAGTGGATACGAACATATGTTTTACAAAGCATAATCATGTGTTCAGCTTTTCTTGTTTTGAAGTGCCGTAACAACATTCCCATTTTTGCTTTACATTTTGCCAACAGAATTGCTATTTGATCATTGCATAACATGTTCCTATTCATCATCACACCAAGGTCTTTAACTGCTTCCTTATTTGTGATTGTCTCATTATTAGGTCCCCTATATGCATATAGCTTTCCTTCTCTGTCTCCATAATTTATTGATTCAAATTTATCAGAGTTAAATACATCTATTTACCTCTGCCCAATCATATACTTTGTTAAGGTCTCTTTGTAGAGCGTTCCTATCCTTCATCACAAGTAATTTCTCTACTTATTCTTGTGTCATCAGCGAAACTACTCACTACCGAATCCTTAACATTACTGTCTATGTCTTCAATCATAATAACAAACAATATTGCAGCTAGCACCGTACCTTTTGTGGCACACCGGATATTACCTTGGTTTCATCCGATTTCTCATCGTTTGCAATAACTATCTGTTTCTGTTGTGTAAAAATTCTTTTAACCATCTTCCTACTTTATCTCGATATTGTGTTTTCTAATTTTCTTTGCTAATATATTATGGTCTACTTTGTCAAAAGCTTTGCAAAGTCTAGATAAACCACATCTGTTTCATTTCCGCTTTTCATATTTTTGAATATGTTCTCACGGTGGACTAACAGTTGGGTTTGTGTACTTTTTCCGGGTACGACCGCCATGTTGTCCTATCTTAAACAAAACTAATTTTTTCTTATTAAATGTTTCATAATATTTTTCTTCATTACCCTTTCATACACTTTCATAATATGTGATGTTAGACTCACAGGCCTATAATTACTTGCCTCTAGTCTTGATCCACTTTTGAAAGTAGGGGTGGATATATGCTAATTTGTGCTCATCATAAATCTTGCCTGTATCTACACTTTTGTCTTAATAATATTGCAAGTGGCTTTGCGATAGAATGAACTACTTTTTTTAACAAAATAGCAGGGACTCCATCCGGCCCTGCAGCAGCTCCATTTTTAATTTCATTAATTGCCTGCACAAATCAGCCTCATTAATTTCTATGTCAGCTAAATATTCACTATTTTCTCCCTTACTTCTATATCATTATCTTCATTATCTATTCTAGGGGTGAATTCTCTCTTATATCGTTCTGCCAGTATGTTGCAAATTTCCTTTTTTCATTCGTTTAATCTCCCTTCAATTCTCAGAGGGCCTATTTCTATTCTTCTTTATTCATCTTCTTCGCATATGAGTATAATAGTTTGGGGTTTTGTTGCTTGATATTTAATAGGGTTTTTTCTTCCAAGTCCCGTTTTTCATTTTCTTTTGATTGTATAATCTTTTGTTCTGCATTTTCTATCTTACTTTTAGTTCTATAACTTTCCATGCATTTTTTTCTTTTGCATGACCTTTTTTCACATTTCTGATTTTCTGGAACAAGATCTTCGTCTCTGGTATGCATGAATGATGTTTACTTTTCTTCTTCGGTATATATTTTTCCACTATTTTCTCCAATATTTTATATAATATCTCCGTATTTACCCTTATGTCATCACTTACGAAAATGTTGATCCCAATCTTTGTTTAATTCTTCATTAATTTCTGACCATTTTATATTTTTACTGTAGAAGTTGTATTTTCCATATCCTTCCCACTTTTTCATTTCTTGCTTATCTCTATTTTCCACTTGCTTTGGAATGAACTGTTAATTCTATGACATTATGGTCTGAAATACTCGCATTATAAACTATTATTTCTTTAACATAATTCATCTCGTTCACAAATACTAGGTCTAAAGTATTTTCCTTTCTTGTTGGCAGGTGATTTATTTGTTGAATGTTGTATTCTAGTAGCATATCTAATAGCTTTTCAAATTGCCTCTTATCTTCTGCACTACTATTACTCTCTTTTTATATGTATAAGTACAACCACAATCTCCTATTCGTTCTTTCCATTCTACGAAAGGAAGTTGAAGTCACCAGATAGGAGAATAGTCCAGTCCTTGTGATTTCTACATATATCATCCAATTTTTCAATTATTAAGTCAAACTCTTTAGTATTAGGAGGTCTATATATTACTATGTTCATCAATTTTTCAGATTCAAATTCTAACCGCTATTAGTTCACATTCTGAGTTACTATATTTCTCATATATTTTTTCCTTGTTTTTTGTCTTTCCCATATATTGCGGTTTCCCCTTGATTCCTATTTTTTCTATTTCTGATCTATAAGTTTTGGTGGAATCCGTTTATTTGATCATCATTCCCAGTCTCTTGGGAATACCAGGTTTCACTTATATTCATTATATCTATTTTCTTTTCATTTTGGGTTAGTTCTTCTAAGTACTCTATTTTTCTTTTTGAGTTACTCGTAACTAAACCCTGCGCATTCATCACTATGATGGTTTGCGTGTTTTCTCCTTCATTTAATATTGGTAGTAATAAGGATTTTCCCATGTCTCTTTCCTGTTCTGGTATGTTGTTCTTTTTTTCATTTCCAGAAATTCTGACATTAAAAAATCCAACTTTTCCATAATATTTGATCTTCCTTCATCATAATTATTCATTTTGTGTCTGAATCTGCAATTTTCTCCGTTTCTGCAATATCCTCTTGCATAATAAATACAGTTATTATCTCTTGAGTAGAATTTCGGAGCTGATGCTTTGAAATTTTTTGCTGACACCTCTGCATATCTCATGGTGGTTTGCTTTTCTCTTTTACCTGATATTCTTGATTTCTCTCTTTATTTGTTTCTTTCTTATTTTGGATTTTATTACTTGGTTGGTTATTTATTTGATTATGATTCATGGCTACAGGGTGCATATATTTGCATTTTTTGTCGAACTTACATCCTTTTCCTTCTTTTAGGTTTTTTACATATTTTTGGATGCAGATCTCTGCAATCATCCCCATAACCATCTAAGTATGCACATTTACCATATATTTCATAGTTTTGACAATTATCTTAGGATGTTTGTTGTAGTAAACATCTTTCTCCAAATCTGCAATTCCCTCTTTTCAAAAGGTTGCAGATTTTGTCTTTCTGTCTATTTTTTCCTCTTTCCCGTCATTGTGTAGATCTGGGTAGAGCCTCTTCGGGATTTGCTTTTCTGTTGTCATATCGTAATTTATTTCTTCGTAGGTATGCTGCTTTATTGCCTCATATGTAGTATCAATGAGTATCTCTGCATCCATACTTTTATCTTGTTCTTTGTTTTTCCTTATTTTTTTCTGTCATTTCATTTTTGTTTACTTCTCTTCCGTTTTCCTCTTCTTCTTTTTCTTCTTCTTCTTCTTCTTCCTCTTCCTCTTCTTCTTCATCCTCAACTATTTGTACATTCAATCTTGATTTAATAACATTGTCTATCCATGATAGACATGTTGAACAAAAAATTCTTGTATCTTTTCTCAAATCTTGTATTACTCAGCACACTGTGGATGGGTCGGAATGTTGCATGCAGCACATTTCTGATTAGGTTTTGTGGATTGACTATGCTATACAAACCTTACACAGTTTTGCATGCTTTTGGCATTCTTTTTCCTCTAATGCATCAATTAGGATATTCACAAGATTCACCTTATTCATTTTCTTTGTCGGAATATGTTGGTTTATGTATATTTTCTTTATGAGTCTCTTGACCACTTGGATTTTATTTGGAACTTCTTCAATTATTTTCAAGATGTTTTCATTAGATTTGTTCCAGTTTGAAGGATTATATCCTTCTAATATATCTATGAATGCTTTTGTATCTTTTTGGTTAGGACTGTTTGCTGATTTCATGGTTAGATGAGAAATGCCAGTTCCCTTCCTGCTACCTCATCGTATTGCGAATCTGCTCAACACGCCAAATTACGCCACCTCTTCCCGCAGTTGGAACTTACTGCCATCTTGTTCTGATTTATAGTATTACACTTGATAAACTAACTTAGAAGACGCTTTATCCTACTATTTTCACACTAATCTTATCACCGATAGTTCACGAACACTTCTAGATATTTCTCAAATTCTAGTCGTATGTTAAACTTGTGATATCTGTTGATTAATCTGACTTCACGCGGGTACGTCTCACCAAGCAAGATGGCAACAACCCACAGAAAGAGAGAGAGAGAGAGAGAGAGAGAGAGATATAAAACACAGAGGAAGGGTAGGGAGTGAAAGTGACTGAGAGAAAGCGAAAGAAAACAGCGAACAAATAGACAGAAGAAAGAGGAAAAACAAAACCAATACAAGAGACGGTGGCAGGTTGAAAAAGAAGAAATAACAACGCACAGAGGAAGGGGTGCATAAAATGAAGTTAATAGTTGGAGAAAAGAGGGGTGGGGGAGAGGGGGGGGGGGAATGGGTTGGATGAGCTAACTGCATTAATCCCTTTAAACACACACTCGGGCGAAGCCAACGGCAGAGGAGTCAGCAATATGGCAGTAATCTAGATAAGCATCGGAGGAATGCGGTACACGGACACACAAAATCTGAGAGAGAGAGAGAGAGAGAGAGAGAGAGAGAGAGAGAGAGAGAGAGAGAGAGAGGATGTTATTGCTAAGCATTTGGTGCACGAGAGCGTAGGACCGCCTCACACTTTGAAGCCACATTCTGTAGTATTCATTCACTCCCTTTGAAAGATCTCCTCCTTCTTAGCAACATTGGCCAGCACCCTTTCCTTTCCATTCCACGAATAAGTGTACTTACAAGTGCTTCTTCTTCTTAAAAGTAGAGCCTCAATCACGCCTGGCAGCGTTTGCTATCTCAAAATATGATGTTACATAGTACCTAAACTATTCGCGAATATTAGTTTCAGGAGAATCATAAGAAAACTCAAGTGACAGGAGAGGATGGGGATCCTACGACCGAAGGAGGAATATACGAAATGAATTTGTTAAAATCCAGTAATTGCTCCGTCGAGCGAATTTACCTTGAACTAATTAATACAGAAGGGTATCACTATCATTTTCCCGATACATACTAATTTTACTATGAAAAATCTGCATATCAAAGTAGTGATAAATACTGGATATCAAATACATAAAATTGGTTCATAAAACTCAAATACTAATAATCATGGCATTTACTCTGTATAATCGCCAACTTAATTCAGGAGATGGAAAAAGTAGAAAAAATAGTTCGGAGAGAGAGAGAGAGAGAGAGAGAGAGAGAGAGAGAGAGAGAGAGAGAGAGAGAGAGGAATGTCAGGTATTTTGAACCACAGGCCAGGCCAGTACCCGGAGGACCATTTAGCAACGTAATGATATTTAAAGAAAGGTTACAATGGTAGATGAGAGAGAGAGAGAGAGAGAGAGAGAGAGAGAGAGAGAGAGAGAGAGAGAGAGAGAGAATGTCAGGTAGTTAGGTCCACAGCCCGGATACAGGAAGACCATTCAACACGGTGATATTTTTAAAGAAATGTTACAATGGTAGACGAGAGAGAGAGAGAGAGAGAGAGAGAGAGAGAGAGAGAGAGAGAGAGACGAAGCAGATATATATATGTATATGAAGGTTTCAACGTTTTTAAATCACGCAACCAGTTTTGGATTCGGAAAATCCGGATTTTCCTTCAGAACCTCCCCCGGATGGTGTCTTCCGGTACTTCCAAGGACTTTGCCGATTTTGTTTTCCTAAAGTAAAAGAGAAAAAATGGCACACAGGAAATTAGCAGGTGCGGCAATGTCGTAATGTTTCCGTTTATGACTTTTTGTAATCGGTTACAAAAATCGAGACCATTCAAGGCAATGTAAGAAAGTGCACTAGACATATTTCAGTCCCTTCGTCTATCAAACGTAAGTTTACGGATAATCATATGAATAAAAAATGTATGAAAATAGTTATTTCTGATATCGTTTATGTTTGTAATTCATATCCACTTATGCATCATGAACACTGCAGAACAAATACCAAATAATAAAATCTACAAACGAAATATGAATTATATGGAATAAATCATTAGAAACGTCAAACAATTACAGGGGAAGAAAAGGCAAGACCGTTGAAATAAACAGTGTGAAAGAAGAGATCACGATAATGTGTGGGACCACTTACGAACGATAAATAATCCTGAAAGAAAACAAAAGTGTTTTGACCGCACTGCACAAATATTCGCACATGAAGAGTAAACAAAAAGATAAACATAAATAAATAAAAGAAAGAAAACCTACTCCAACACACCAAAACAGTTACGGTAGCAAGAGCCATAAAAACCACACACGAAAACCACACATAAAAAAAGGAGAAAAAAAACACACACTACACAATATGGTGAACTGTGAGTATTACCGAAAAAAACACACACACAAACATCAGAAAACCCGGCAAACATACGTCCAAAACAATTACGAATTAGGCTACAGATGAAAACAAGTGGGTAAAAACAGGCACCCAGCGCCGCGATTATTAGCCACAAACACTGCTATCAGGCAGTCTGGTAACTCACCCCCCCCCCCCCCCCCCCAAGGTGGTCCCCCCTAACCCCCAAACCTCGTATCATACACAACCACTTCCTTGGGGCCCCTGCATCAGCCTCCAAGGTCGTCCTCAAGGTCGACTCCGACCAGTATGCAACATCTCTTTATGACAATCTAACTTCAATCAGTGGGAACCACTTGCATGCACGCAAGGAAGTCTCTCTCTCTCTCTCTTTTCTCTCTCTCTCTCTCTCTCTCTCTCTCTCTCTCTCTCTCTCTCCCGGAAGATTTGTGCTGATTACCCTACCACATACTATCACAAGCAATGCGTATATATGGTATGCAAACGTATAGTAGTTATAATTACGGCAATGGATTTTGTTTATTACAGGAATTATTCAAATTAAAATTGATTGTCTTGGGATCAAGCGTTTGGAAGTAGGGATCTATATCTAACGTTACCGAAATGCTCATAGTTATGAATATTTATACATACACAAAAAACAGAAAATATTATATTTATATATATTACATACATATATATATAACATATACTAAAATATATATATATCTAATATAAATATATATATACTATATACATTATATATATATATATATATATATATATATGTATATATATATATATATATATATATATATATATAATATATATATATATATATAATCAACTACTCTGGATATACGGACTAACTGGTAACATAATTTATTCGAGTTCATGATAATGCTATATATATATATATATTAAATATATAATATATATATATCTATATATATATATATATATATATATATATATATATAATTTCACTGATGTAGTACTTTTTGCGTTCAACGAAAAATGCACTTGAACAATTTGTGTCCACTACCTGACAAATCTCGCCAATTATGCTTTATAAGCAATCATATAACGTGTCAATAATGTCAACGTCGTCAGAAGCGAACTATAAACTATGAGGGAACATACACACACACGCACGCACAGAGAGAGAGAGAGAGAGAGAGAGAGAGAGAGAGGAGAGAGAGAGAGAGATGGTCAGTCTCTCATCCACCAAGACCGTAAAAAGAAAAAAAAAAAGTTATGGCAAACATTTCAAGGGTAACCTTATTCATACTGAAAAACTACTACTACTACTACTACTACTACTACTACTACTACTACTACTACTACTACTAATAATAATAATAATAATAATAATAATAATAATAATAATAATAATGATATGCATACAAGCAAAACACACATCGTTTCTCAAACGCAGATGGGAATGGTAACCTTGTCCTAACATGACCCCTTAAATGTTAAGCCATTTCCCGGAAAATCCCGATCAAGATACAATATCATGACAGAACCAACATGAAGCAATTAATCAAACAAGAATCCCTTGGGTCCCCCTTTCCCAACACAAACCATTCACAAATTCACACTCTCCAACCACCATAAAACCGCACCTTCACCACTTGGAAACCGCTACCATATAAAAGTCTCGGTTAATGGCGCGTCCGTGCGCATGAATGTGTGTTTATTTATTTATTTATTATTTATTTATATCTGTGTATATATATTATATATATATATATATATATATATATATTATTATATATATATATATATATATATATATATATATATGTGTGTGTGTTAGTATAAATCAAACTCACGGACAAGATAAAAGCATCACACGTAAACAACAACATACAAACACGAGCACCATTACTCAGGAACTCAGGCTAATTATGCCCTAACCAGAAATACGCTGGAGCATCATTCACAACGCAAAAATACGCGCGTACATGATCATCGTGCGTTGACAATTATACATAGTACACGTCTGCTCTCTCTCTCTCTCTCTCTCCTCTCTCTCTCTTCTCTCTCTCTCTGAGAGCAGCTGTAGCACAATTCCATCCATCTTCATTTTGGCAGATGCCTTATTCACTTTTCTTTGCTTTTTCTGAGTAATGGAGATTAACTCGGCGACCATATCACGTTCCCAACTACACACTTAGCATTCCTCCATTAGACACACACATTCTCTCTCTCTCTCTCTCTCTCTCTCTCTCTCTCTCTCTCTCGTACAAAAACACCTGCGAAAGGTGGCTTGGCAATTCTTATGGAACTCTTTGATTGTGAGTAACCAGGAAATGCAAATTAGCAAATCTGTTCTCGCAAGTAGGTGGGAAACTGCTATCTATTTGTTTGTTTGTATGGTGTTTTGACGTTGCATGGAACCAGTGGTTATTCAGCAACGGGACCAACGGCTTTATGCGACTTCCGAACCACGTCGAGAGTGAACTTCTATCACCAGAAATACACATCTCTCACTCCTCAACGGAAGGGACGCAAATACCATACCAACCACACCACTGAGGCGTTTGGAAACTGCCATCTGCTCTTGCTGCTGTTTGCACCCCCCCCCACCCCCCCCCCCCCCCCCCCCCCCCCCCCCCCCCCCCCCCCTTGCCCCCCCCCCCCCCCTCTTGACTGCAGGACATTCCGTGGTCGAATTTTCTAGTGGTGGGAACTTCACAGCAGTACTTTTTCTCTCTGCAAGTGCCGGATGAGGATGGTCATTAACGTCTCTCCAGAGTTAAGAGAAAGAATGATTTATTAATCAGCACCATTTACGGTTCTCTATTGCAAAGGAAAACTCCCGAGGAACATTGCGAAATGAAGGGCATTCAATATACTAAATCGAATATGGCATCTGAAAATTAACCTAGAAATAAATATACAATTCAAGCTTTATGCATATATATGTATATACACACCCAAGCAAGGGCACACTACATTAAAATTCACTAATGCCATAAGACTGCAAATAGGGCGTTTCTAATTATCTTGAAACGAAGAGAAACTTGAAAGGTTACGGTATGAATATTTTAAACTAACCGGCATAAAGTTATATTTGTCACGGTAACAATTAGTTCTCTCTCTCTCTCTCTCTCTCTCTCTCTCTCTCTCTCTCTCTCTCTCTCACATCGTACGTCACAGGAAAAATGAGGAGAGAGAGAGAGAGAGGACCCTTACCTTACCTTACCTTACAGACCTTACATCTTGTTCGGGTTGCCCAGGTCCCTCAGTGTGAGGCACCTCTAATGTCTACCAGAGAGTTGCTAGTACATCTTCCGGTATATTTGCATCTTCCCAATCTTGGATGGTCTGGGATGCAGTTTAGATATTTGTCGAGCTTATTCTTAAAACACATCTACGCTCACTCCTGATATAGTCCTCAGATGAGCTGGCAACGCATTGAATAGACGCTGCATTTATCGATGCTGGTGCTAGTGGATTCCTTAATGTCCTGTGTCTTCCTTTATTTTTCCTGGTATATTTTGGGCACTATTAATCTACCTCTGCTTTTTGCTCTTTCTGATATTTTTAGTTCCATGATATTTTCTGCTATTCCTTCTATCTGTTTCCATGCCTGAATTATCATGTAGCGTTCTCTTCTCCTTTCTAGACTATATAATTTTAAGAATTGTAGTCTTTCCCAGTAGTCAAGGTCTTTAACTTCTTCTATTCTAGCTGTAAAGGACCTTTGTACACTCTCTATTTGTGCAATATCCTTTTGATAGTGTGGGTACCATATCATATTGCAATATTCAAGTGGACTACGAAACATAGTTTTGTAAAGCATAATCATGTGTTCAGCTTTTTCTTGTTTTGAAGTGCCGTAACAACATTCCCATTTTTGCTTTACATTTTGCCAACAGAGTTGCTATTTGATCATTGCATAACATGTTCCTATTCATCATCACACCAGGTCTTTAACTGCTTCCTTATTTGTGATTGTCTCATTTATTAGGTCCCTTATATGCATATAGCTTTCTTTCTCTGTCTCATAATTATTGATTCAAATTTATCAGAGTTAAATACCATCCTATTTACCTCTGCCCAATCATATACTTTGTTAAGGTCTCTGTAGAGCGTCCTATCTTCATCACAAGTAATTTCTCTACTTATTCTTGTGTCATCTGCGAAACTACTCACTACCGAATCCTTAACATTATTGTCTATGTCTTCAATCATAATAACAAACAGTATTGCAGCTAACACCGTACCTTGCGGCACACCGGATATTACCTTGGCTTCATCCGATTTCTCGTCGTTTGCAATAACTATCTGTTTTTCTGTTGTGTAAAAATTCTTTTAACCATCTTCCTACTTTATCCACATGAATTGGGGTTTTTTCGATATTGGGGTTATTCTGGCTTTACCGAATGCTCATTAATGCTAAGAGAGAGAGAGAGAGAGAGAGAGAGAGAGAGAGAGAGAGAGAGAGAGAGAGAGATTAATTCATTACTTGGGGTTATTCTGGTGTCACCATGAGGTCACTGACACCAGGAGAGAGAGAGAGAGAGAGAGAGAGAGAGAGAGAGAGAGAGACCCCTGGAAGATCTTTGCTGTTTCCCTTGCAATGTTGTCATGTTGGGAGAGCGCGCTTCTCTGTAATTGTGGAATACACTGAAAAGGGAGGGGACTGAAAGGGAGGGGGGGGGAGGCGGGGGGGGGGGGGTGTGGGGGGGGGGGTAGAGTAGAGTGGTCGGCGGTTAGTTGCAATACTCAATGACAGGTTCCTATTCCACCGAGTGGGAGGGAAACAAACGAAAGTGAAAGTTGGATGACGGCGACTGTTCGCTAGTGAAATGACCTCATCTTTGAACTCTGCATATTTGATTACTTGAAAGTGTGCAGTCATCAGCAGCAACAACAAAAAATTATAATTACAAATAATTCGCAGAAAGAAGGGGATTTCCACAAATACAGACATACATACATATTATATATATATATATATATATATATATATATATATATATATATATATATATATATGATATGAGAGAGAGGAGAGAGAGAGAGAGAGAGAGAGAGAGAGAGATTATGTTTACGTAATCACTTAATACACGTCTTTGTTCACAAATAAACGACGACTTGACGCAATCTAAAGTGAATAGTTCATGTACAACTCTAACTATACACTAAAGTTTTACTATAAGATGCAGTATTATCATTTAATTAAAATATTTGACTGTAGTACTTCTGATCATTGTAGTTAAGATCTTCATATATAAAAGATGCGTAAGAACTTCTGAGGACCTGGCACCTTTAACAACAACAACAACAACAATAATAACATCAACTCAAGTGAACAATGCAAACTAGTTGAAACATCATTTTAATTGAAATATATGAACAACAAAGTTTTGAAATAGTTACTCATCGCCAGACTGTCTTGAACATTACATTGTCTGACACGCAGAGGATCTTGAAGACGCATTATTTACAGAGATATCTGTTATGTAACACTCCGAAATTATTCTCATTTCGGCAGTTCTATTTCGCAACGGTCATATTTAATTCAAGGTACGTACTGGCCATTTTAATCATTTTAATAGAAAACGCGACAAGACTTAGAATTTGAAATGCTCCCAAAATCTTAACCTGTAATTCCCAACCAGCCTCAACAACAACCCCCCCCCAACACCACCCCGCCCCTCCAACTTCCCTTAAAAGAACAGCGGGAAAAACTAGGACAAATGTTGCATAACTTTATTCATCTATTCTCGAACGGTTCCAAAGCAGGCTTGCAGTGTGATCTCCCATCGAATCCTCCTACCCCGCCTGAGAACTATATACCCAGGTTGTGACAACGACAACAGTCATACCCATCACCCCTTCCCCCCTAATTATCGTGCCCTTACCCCATCCAAATTACTACGCTCGTCATCCTGGCACAAATAATAACACTTTCGTCTTCCGGAGGAAGGCATATTTCGCGGGCATAGATGGGACTGAACTCTGTTCATCGCAAAATTACCAATCAGATTAATAAATGAGCCGTTTTGTGTGTTATATAAGGCAATTCAATTATACTTTATAAACTTAATCCAGTGCATCACATCACATTTTTCTCGCCGTTAAACATTGTGAAAACGAGAGAGAGAGAGAGAGAGAGAGAGAGAGAGAGAGAGAGAGAGAGAGAGAGAACTTTGACTTCTGATGCTAACTTTCTCTGCACAGTCAGGATCACCCCAATCGTCCGAACGAACTCACAAAATTTAGCTTCAGTTCTGAAAGGCTTCCACCAGGCGTTTCAGAAACCCTCTATACACAGCACAAGGCAACGTGGTACGAAGTAACAAGTTCAGAGAACACGATCGAATCAGTTACTGAGAAAAAAATGCAAGGATGTTTGCGGGCATCTACATATGAACACATTGCAATGGAAAAGTAACACTTGGCAACAAGATAATTATGCAATATACATACAAAATCAGCGGGACAAGTGGACAAAATACATACATGATCCACCACATATTTATAGACGAGCAGTGATCTAAATAACAGCAGGGAATAGAAATGACTTTGAAGAATTAACACCAGACTGTTGATACACATGAACAAACTCGAACATATACGAGTATATAATCAGTGAGGACACTGCGTTTTAATAAGGGCAGAAAACTAGAGCAAACAAAACTAAACTTCAAATTCTCTCTCTCTCTCTCTCTTCAAGTTAGGTCACCCTAGACGTATAAATCTCCCAACATCACGCTCTCCCAAGGACTGAAAGGCAATACAAAAATGCCATATTACCCAACGCTGTAACCTAATACATCAAGTCAAGGTTCACAACATGGAATGACATGGGAAAAAGGGAGCTAGACATATGGAACGCATCCCGTGAAATTGGACATCCTCTCAACTATCTTGCGATTCTGATGCACTAATTCTCTCTCTCTCTCTCTCTCTCTCTCTCTCTCTACATGCATATATAATTATATATATAGTATATATACATATATATATATATATATATATATATATATAGTACAGAAATATAATTGTAAAATGTGTGATAAATGCCTAATAATAAAAAAATATCCATATTCTCTGACCTTGTATTTGTAACTTGTTCCAAGACCAAATTATCATCAACCTTTATCTTGTATTCCACCTGTCATCAATATACATAAAAGCCACAACTGGTTTGAGGTATATGTAAGTAAAACATAACCAAACATTCATTCTATATTTATTCTTTATGGCAGAACACAAACCTCTCTTGAAAACAACTGATATGATCAACACTTTTTTTTTTCTTTCCTGAAACTAAGATCACTCATTACCAAAGAAACACAAAGTAAGGTTTGGCCGCTGCCCAAACAACTGGCAAACAAACACAAACAACCAAAAAAGCTCGTAAACGTAATTGCAATCAAAATAAAGTGCAGGCATAAGAGAATGGCACTTGCAAGCTAAACTATCCTTAATGAATGCCCAATTAAGCATCGTTAATGGGCAGTTAGACAACAGCAGGTGATGGGAGAGTTGCTTTTATTGTTTGCTCCGAGAGAGAGAGAGAGAGAGAGAGAGAGAGAGAGAGAGAGAGAGAGAGAGAGAGAGAGAGAGAGAAATTCCCTTCCCTACAGACTTCCCCACACTAAACCTCCTGTTCAGCCCACAACTAGTTAAGGGAAGATATATTTGGAATTAAGGGGCCCCAAACAGAAGCAACACGACCGTAAAAGGGGCTACGGGAATCGAGGGGAAAAGGGAAACGAGGGGATTTGGAGGGGAAAAACAGAGCTTAATGAGG
Organism: Macrobrachium nipponense; assembly: GCF_015104395.2. Taxonomy (NCBI): domain Eukaryota; kingdom Metazoa; phylum Arthropoda; class Malacostraca; order Decapoda; family Palaemonidae; genus Macrobrachium; species Macrobrachium nipponense. Next base: position 66,507,225 of record NC_087217.1, on the reverse strand, counting down.
ACGCAAATAGCCCAGGGATGAGTCAAGTTATAATGGCACCAAAATCAGTTGACAGATACGCGTAAAAAATATGACCGGTTATACCATCTAGCTAAATTGTATTTTTAAATTCATTCATTAAAGGCCAGATCAAAATTTAGTCTCCATAATAGGACCGTCCTATTTAATGTCAAGACGAAATGAAGGTTATTTCACTTTTCTGAATGGCTAAATTATAATTAAAAATCTAATGCATTATTGCATTTATTAGAAAAACCATTCAATTTCATTAAATCAATTTTGTTTACTAAATACTATTCAGTAACTACAAAATACCAACTGATAAACGTAATTCATTCGCTGAAAATATATAAATGAAAACAATTTATTCGACAAAAGCGGAAACTCTCCGTAGAATGACATGGAATAACGTGACAAAATCTAAACAATAGTATTGTTCAGCTTCCATAAAAATGTGAAGATCTTTTGGAAACACGATCATTGTGAACCTGAATGGAAAGCAAAAAGGACTACCAAATATTTCAAAATGATTACTTTTCCCAAAGTAACCACACCGATAGCTTTCGCTATCAAGATTCCGGCATTTCTACTACGTATTTCTGTTTCATAAAAAGAAAAAGTATGTATGAATGTATACACACACACACACACACACACGCACACACATATATATATGTATATATATATATATATATAATATATATATAATGTGTATGTGTGTGTGTGTGTATAATTTATTTATATTTATATAATTACCCAGAACAGGCACAGACTAGGCCTAAAACTCTACTGTGTAACAGTGTGCCAGTGAGGTGCCTATCGCCAGCGTGTAGCCTATTAACAAGAGGTTGAATGAATGACATGTGCGTTGTGCTCGGCTCCCAACCCTCCCCTGCTCCCCCCCCCCCCCCCCACCCACCCCCCCCCCCCCCCCCCACGTCAACAAAACAAAAAAGAAGAAGAAGAAGAAAAGCAAAAAACACTCAGGAACACTGAACAATAACAACATGCCCTCCCGCCATCCAATTCCGCACAGATGACTCCACTCCAATGCCTGTGTTAACACAGGTTACAACTTCAATGCTGATAGATAGATCATAAATCGAAGTATGTAACGAGCACCGATTAGCATATGGCCAAGTATGTCATTCACATACTTAAACATACCAACAGATACACAAGAAGATACACAAGCCTCTCCAGGATCTACCAGAGGACTAGGATGATCATGACAACCAAATACGAATTGGATGCAGTTATGAATTGTGAACGTTTCCGGTAATTTACATGAAGAAAAGAAGAAGAAGAAAAAGAAAAAACAAACACACACACAACTTGACTATTTAAACTTAAAGGTCTGCCGTCGACGAGGCAACCGGAGGAAAAATAGATATAAAAACTTTTAAATTCTTTCTGCCTCTTGTTTCTCTCACTTAAAATCTTCCTCTCCCTTGTAACCTTTCTTTGACTGAAAAGAAGGGTCTTAACACTCCCCATGTGGTACGTTTCCATTTCATCTTCTATTCCTTGATTTTAGTTTCGGAAAGGCGTTAAACTGTTCGGGTTAGACGTCACTGAAGTCCTGATTTCTCCTCTTTGTGCTGGTTCGAATCCACGAGAGGACGAGATTATCATCAACTAAAAAAATCCCCATCGGCTAACATATAAGAAATGGTATTCATTACGAGGCAGAGCGAATTGGATATTAAAAGACAATTTACGACATTCTATAAACCGGACTGATTAAAATCCCTCTCACGTTACCCAGGACATTTCAGCTGTCGACTATGGTCGAAATCCTGAGTCCTTATGCCAAGGGAGCCGTTAAGCTCACTTCATTGTAACCAGAGATCCAAAAGTACTGGATATATATTTCCCCTTTCAACTTCAGCGACAGATCCAAACTTATGTTATTTCAATGTTCGATTTCAACCTCCACACTTTCAAATATTTCTCTTTTCTGATATTATCTTGTTCCTAAAACCATTCTCATATGAATTCAATGTTCGGTTCCAACCTCAATAACATGAAATCTTTCTCTTTTCACATTTGATTTTGTTACTAAAACTCTTCCTATGATACTTCAATGTTCGCTTTCAACCTCAACACAATCAAATATCTCCCTTTTCATATTTTATATAGTTACTAAAACTATTCTTATGCCATTTCAATGGTAGCTTTCGACCTCAAAACTGTCAAATATTTAACCATTTTTTATGTTATCTTGTTCCTAAAACTCTTTTTCACGGTCAAATACTTATCTCGCAATCATTCGCCACACATTTCACATAAATGCATTCCCCCGACAACGCTATACGAGGCATCTAACTTACAAAAGCGCAACTTCTACGTAAAAAAAAAACAGCAAATGTGATTTCTCCAAGCAAAATACAATCACAGCACAAATCCAAATGCAATTGCTCCGGTGGGGAAAGTCAGGAAAAATGCAAGATGTGTTTAGCTGCAATGATCATGGATATTGCATGTTGCATAAGACGATCGTGACTACGATGCTTAATGGCTGATTCCCAGACACATGCTCTCTCTCTCTCTCTCTCTCTCTCTATCTCTCTCTCTCTCTCTCTCTCTCTCTCTCTCTGAAACAGATCGGCGTCGACGGGAGAATAAATCCGAGAGGGGAAAAAGATTTGCATGCAAAGACTGGCGGATGAATTTCAAAAGCACCCGAGCTTTTCCAAAAAAAAAAGGAAGAAGAAGAAGAAGAAGAAGAAGAAGAAGAAGAAGAAGAAGAAAGGAAGTGTGTGTAAAGAGGATGATGATAAAAAGACGTTAATAAAAAAAAAATGGGTAGGAAGATTGTGTAGAGTAAAAATAAAATAAATAAAAATTGGGAAGGAAGAAAGCACAAAGACAGCAATAATGAAAAGTTGAATAATAAAAAGGGAGGGGGGATATGCGTGTGTAAAGTGAGTAATAATAAAAAATACGAATGATAATCAGAAATGGGTAAGGAAAAGTGTAAAGAGAATAATAATAAAAAGAAAATTAATGGAAAACAATGGGGAAGGAAGACAGCGTAAAGAGAATAATAAAAAAGATAAGTAATGGAAAACATTGGGAGGGAAGAGAGCGTAAAGAGAATAATAAAAAAAGAGAAAATTAATGGAAAACAATAGGAAGGAAGAAGTGTAAAGAGAATAATAAAATGAAAATCAATGGAAAACAATGGGAAAGAAGACAGAGAATAGTAAAAAAAGAAAAGTAATGGAAACAATGGGGAAGGAAGAGAGCGTAAAGAGAATACAAAGAAAAATAATGGAAACAATAGGGAAGGAAGAGAGTGTACAGAAAATAATGGAATCGAAACAAGAAAAATAAAAAAATGACATAAACAAGCAAAATGAGATTAATCTCGACCCGATGATTTCTGGAATAATTCGCTATACGTCAACTATAAGCATATTCTCTCTCTCTCTCTCTCTCTCTCTCTCTCTCTCTCTCTCTCTCTCTCTCTCTCTCTCTCTCCGAGCTCTATTTGGCAGTCATGTTCGTCTCAGTTTCTTTACTACAAAGGGAAGCCTGTGAAAGAACACGTTCAGGCGTCCAACACACGAATGCTTGAGGTCATGCAGAGCACGACAAAGAGAGAGAGAGTGTGTTGTGTGTGTGTGTGTGTGTGTGTGTGAAAGAGAGAGAGAGAGAGAGAGAGAGAGAGAGAGAGAGAGAGAGAGAGAGAGAGAGAGAGAGAGAGAGTGTCTAATATGCACCACAGATCTAAGACGAAACATCAAATTCTATCAAGTGTTTCAGCAAACACAACAATGGCACTCGTACGTGGTTTTTGCCCAAGGCAGTTTACGCCAAGAAATGGCATTGCTTACTGAGGACTGTGAATCAACTAAACTTCCGCATAAATCTGAGGAGCAAATACCACCGGTTCTTCCTCTCCAATACTGTTTATTTATTTTTTAAGCATAAGCAGCGATTGGGATTTTCATCAAAATTGTTTTTATATAACTGCATGATATAAGAGAAAAGAACATCTTTGACATTGCTATATATAAATCAACATTCTAAAAAAAAATCACGAATAATCTTCAAGGCAAGATCACAGTCATGAATAAGGTTTAAATCATCATACCACAATAAAGCTTAAAATAAAAGAAAAACTTCGTCAAACATAAGACATAACCAAGTAGATAAATGACTGACATTCAAAATGCGTCAGAAACCCAATCATTGATGAAATAAACACCAGCGAAGTGTAATACAGACACGAGACACGAACCACATCTTTAACCGAAAACAGAAAAAGGTTTCCCAGAAATAACAAACATTATTGTTGATTAAATATGAACAGCTCATATTTCTACTGGCAGTTTTTCGCGAATGATGTTTATATACTTCAACTTCCATAAACTATTTCACTACAGGAGTAAATCGAATTCTTCATAAGTGCAACACAACTGAGTAATCAATATTATTATTATTATTATTATTATTATTATTCAGTAGATGAAAGCTATTAATATGGAACAAGCCCACAGAGGCCACTGACTTGAAATTCAAGCTTCCAAAGAACACACAGAAACAAAAGGAAATACGAAATACAGAAGGAAAACAGAATCCACATAACCGCAACCTCATTCCCAAAGCGTCTTAATAATCACATAACGCGTGATAAAGCCGAATGCATTTCCCCTAATCAAATCCAATAAATCAACCACAATGTTATGATAACTACGCTAATCTCCCATCTGTTGAGCAGCAACATCCAACGAATATCTCTCTCTCTCTCTCTCTCTCTCTCTCTCTCTCTCTCCATTAACAAGGCAATCCTGCCGGCATCCAGGGGATTAACCATACATTCACATACATATGCTAATTACCTTCTCTCTCTCTCTCTCTCTCACTCCCCTCGGGCGAGGGCATCACATTTGTACTACGACAGCCATAAGACCTTTCATTCATTCATGCTCTCTCCCCCTGCGATGTTACACCTCCATGAGTGGAGGCTATTTACTCAAAATGACGGTTCCATTTAGTAAACATACCTTTGCAGAAATATTATGATGTGCATATATGCATGCATCAGTTTGTGTGTGTGTTTTTATGTGTATGTATATGTAGTACATATATATGTATATTGCTACGTCTATAGAACGCCTCGCCTTCCCAGCAGAGTTTTAGTTATATTTAATTATAAAAGTAGCAGCCATGCCTTCTGAAGCGACTGTTGTTGGGAGAGTGGGTATGTCGTAGGAATGATATTTCCGGTCTGACGGAAGCTTAGGGTAAGAGAGGCAAGTCACAAGAGTAGCTAGGCTTCGAGATGGATTTTAGGGACTTCTACAATAAGACCTATTTTCCTTCCCAATTTGCTGGCGTTGTGTGTTTACCACTTTCTGGCAATGCTCGAGGCGGTTTTTGGAAGCCCCCGTGATTCGGAAAACAACCAGTATCGATCTCAGTCGGCTGCGAGAAGTGATCTCGGGACAGAGGTCAAATTGCCAGCCTCCCAAAATTAGGCCTACCCACGACGTACTGGTGGACACGAACCCCAGACCTGAACAGAGGTCGGACCGCATTCTTCTACAAGGATACACAGAATATTGCATAAAGGTACGTCTGAAAGTGTAAACTTCAACCCAGCACCTTTTACTACCACAGACTCTGCTAAATTCATTTTCAATTCTCATTTTACCCCTTCTACATCAAAGCCCTTTGTCCTCATCGGGCCACGTGGCTCCCCTTTGTGACTTGTTAAAGACCAAGCTTTCGTGTATACCTCAGTGAACCATTCGAGTTTACCTTCCCCAACCCCAATGCTAGAGAATTAATCAGCCTTAATCAAAGCAAGAAGTCATTTTTTCCTTTATCTGTTTAATCTGGGATTCTTTTCAGATTCCCTGAGCCACGTGTCATGTCTCTGCCCGCAAGTGTTGCATTACCCAAGTGTATGAAAACCAGCTATACGGCTCAACGAGCCATCATTTACCTTTTCTCGGCCCAGCACGAGCCTTTTAGTAAATAAATAGTTGTTAAGTAACGAGCTGAGTTTTCTGGCGACCTTCCCTCTAAAGAACTTGATAATAACTTTCAGCTTACGGTAAGTTAAAGCAATTCCCTCTTGAAATCCCTCTAATTATTTCCGTTTACGTATCTAGCTTCTCTCAAGGCCCTATATACGTAACATTGGCGACCTTCGCCGAGGATATGAACCTAGCTTGCTTTAAAAAAAAGCTTGTAAATCGCGTTATCCGTTGTAAAACGTAAACTGTAAATTATTTTACAAAGAAACGTAAATCAAGCACACTTGCAGGGAAAGAAGACACACTGACTCACGGTAAGGTATTCCATTCATTAATATGATATTTATAACCTATGTTAGCTTAAGGTAAGTTAAGTATTTTTATTTAGAAGTGTTTTAAACAAATGTGAAGTAGAAATATTATTACATTGTAACGCCAGAGCGCCGAGCGAATTCTGTTATTTTATAAATCGCATTGTCCTCGTCGGACGAGACAGAGCACGTGTAAGAATAGATGCCAGAAGAACCAGATCAAAACTAGGAAGTACTTTGCCAGGGTTTATTGCTGTGTTTGAAAGCCTAGCTAGTTAGGAGTGTTTTACTCATAGTTACGGCAAAAGAAGTGTACAATTCTTTTGTCTGTGATATGTTAGGGAATCCATTTTTAAACTTAGTTTCATTCCACCGTGTTGGTAACCGCTACCTCTCAGCTTGAATTCAGCTTAGAGCTCTCTCGCGCCTCCGCGCGGTTTCAACCAACTTCGTCTCATTCACAGCGGCAGCCATGTTTGTTTCCTCTTTCAACATTATCTAAACAAGTTAAGCAAAGTAAAGTAAGTCTCGAAGTTTTAACGTAAATAATATCGATCTCGGTACTAGTATCTATCGTCCTGCCAGAGAAATTAACGTAATTCGCCTTGAATAAGAAAGTAGAATTTTGTGTTGTAAATTGCCTTCGCATTTACGAGAATCAGCTGTTTTGACAACGACACGCTGTGTGCTAACCCGCTCTTCTCGCCTCACGTGTTTCACCTCGCATCGCTCACTCCGCTGCGCTGAGCGAAAGTTTCTGCACTTCGCACTAAACGTAACCTCTTCTTTTTACAATTGTTTGCTAACATTATCGTTTTAAAATCCTTACCGTCATTTCACTGCTCAGGGACCTAGTAATCTTACATAAAGTTAACGTAAATCTCAAGTAGAGTAAATCACAAGAATTGTTAACGTAAAACGCGTCTTTGTAAAATTCATATTGAAACGCAAATCATTTCATAAGCAGCGAGCCGCTACATTAACGTAAAAATCGTTCACCTCGACGCGAGCGTTATCATTTTTCATAAAACGTTTTCAAAAGTAATTCGTTCAGTAAACGTTAACGTAAGTAAATCATTTAACGCAAGTTGCGTCATTATTAAACTAACACATTAGTAGTTCAATTCAAATATAAGGGAGTTCATTCATATATCATTTTTCACCCTCTCCGAGAGAGAGAGAGAGAGAGAGAGAGAGAGAGAGAGAAAACCAGAATACATTATTCACGAAGCCAAGAGTACTACATCTTACCATTAATTATAGCATGCCGAATTAACCTTATTTTAGTCTCTTGTGTCTTTCATTTACACAGCGTGATACGTACGCGCATGTGTCCATTGCAGTTTGCAAACATTTATTTATTTCATTACCGAGTACTTCAGCGAGGGACTGAGCATTCCTAAAATTTCCATTACCTGTCGTTGCCCGAGTGGTTCTTTTCATTTTCTTTTATCTTTTTTTTTTTTTTTCACAAAAGACTTGCGTTATACCGCAAGCACAATTCGCACAGTGTGCCACGCCAATTCATTACTTCCAGACAGGGCAAGTCGTTACCAGTTTAGGACTGGCCACACCAGTGCACGTCAGGGTCTTACCATTTTACAGTGCCACTAATTCTTGACACTGTCCATCGACTGGCTGCTGAAGTACTCCCACCTTTTGATCTCTCCTCCACCATTACACTCTGCCATGAGCAGTGCCATTTCACTTCAGTATATTTAAGTATACTGCATGTATGTTCCGGACACACCAGCACGATACCAGTGCTCCAAGGAACGCCTCCATAAATGCCATTGCACCTGTACAGGCCGTACAGGTAGCCATTAAAACCTGCGTGTCCGTCCTTACGGAACGCCCAAATAATTAGTGTGTCCGTGTACAAGGGTCAGTGATCCTTCGAACACTCAACAAGGGAACGCCTCCCAGAAGTGCCGCAATACCAGCCCTAAGTGCTGACAACCTGCGTGTCCGTCCTTACGGAACGCCCAATTCATTAATGTCCGTGGTACGAGGATCAGTGATCTTTCGGACCATCCCAAGGGAACGCCTCCCCAAAGTGCCGCAATACCAGCAACTACTATGCTGCCCAAGGAACGCCTGCTCTATAAGTGCCGCGCACCTGTACAGACGTACAGGTAGCCCTATACTGCGTGTCCGTCCTACGGAACGCTCATTCATTATAGAGTATCCGCCATTTTGGATCATTGAACCAAGGAACGCCTCCTCATAAGTGCCGTGCACCTGTATTGGACCTACAGGTAGCCCATTCCAACGTCTCCCAAGTTGGGAACGCCCGTAAGTGTGACGTACGCCGCACACTGCATTCGATTTTTCCACCTCATCAGAAGGTGCCAGTCACAAAGTGCCACCGAGCACCCAGTCTTTTCACTTTTCATTACCACTCGCAGAAACACATTTCCAAGTGAGTGCTACTTTCCACAGTAGGCACTCCATTCCATTCAATACCCTTTCCTGGCCTTTATTCTCATTTTCATCAGAGCCTCTACTGCAGCCTAAGGGAAATGTCTTCCCCATGCTTCCCGCGACTTCTTTGCCAGAGAGCTAGAGAAGCTCGGAGCCCTCATAACTCTGGGCAAGGAGGCTGGTTACACTGGACCAGCACTAGACCAGTGGATAAAGGCGCAGCAGGCTGCCGCGCGCCTGCAAGAAAAGGAAGAAAGGGAAAACCAGAGAAAAGCCGGAGAAGCAGAGAGAAAAGAAAAAGAGAAAGCCGAAAGGAAGGCAAGGGAAGAGGAGCGAAAGCATGAGCTCGCTCTCAAGGAGAAGGAACTCTACATCAAGCGGGAGAAGGCCCGTAAGGAGAGTATCCTAGCTCAAGCCACTCTGCCAGCTTCCAGCCCTGCACCCACTGTCTCTCTTAGTCCCGCCGTCTCTGGTCAGCCTGACATCCTTTTTCGATTTGCGAGCCTGGTCCTGATCCAGTGCCGGAGATAGAAATTCCTGCCGCATCCTGCCAGCCTTTTACCTTTTTACCGCCTACCTCCTCCCTTTTGGAAGAGGTAAGACCCACCGTTAACCCCAGAATTGTTTCCGAGGGTGATTCACAGAGGTTTCCTTAACCTCCCCACGTCAAATCACTGCCAGAGAGGACTCTTCACCTTGTGCCTTGAGCACACTGCCAGCCTTGGTGACTCCACAGATTCGCAACCTGTCATCTCGGTCTTATCATCCAGTGCCACGGAAGAGGTTCTGGAACACGTTCTGCCGAGACTGTGGCCGCAAGGGTCACATGTCTGCAAATTACGGAGGGTGCGCTAATTGCAATATTCCTGCCATCGCAATGGCCGTAACCAATCCTTCTTCACTAGGACCCCCAGCTAAGGGCCCTATAACTGTTGCACCCTCCAAAGTCATTATCAGCCAAGCCACGTCCAGAGCCTACGACGACTCTGGCGCTCAAAATCTCCCTGATACGGGAAGACAGAATCCCCCCGAGGGGCTACCGTCGATAGACGACAACTAATCACCATCGAAGGTATCAACCATATCAAGCTGATCCTTAAACCAACCGTGCAATTGAGAGTCACCCGACCTCATTTCTCTCCTTGGTTTGTACCCTTGCAGTTGCAAGCTACATCCCAGGAGGTTACGACCTCCTCCTAGGGCAAGACATGAAGTCTCCCTCACAATTCAAAAAAGCCTAGGGGTCCTAACCCCATGTCAATTCACTCCAAGCAGGAGTCACCGAAATTCTACTTCCTCTAGGAAGTACATCCACCAACAGCTTCCCCCGTTACCAAGGAGGGAGATTGACCATTCTCAGTTCGTTGCAAGACCTGAAACGTAATAGGGCACTCCACAAATTGGCCTAGGTGCCCATAGCAAGTTATGTGCAGCGGACGCTGTCCAAGTCCCACAAGGCTTAGCCTTCCAAAAGAGACAGGACCCTCTGTCTCCCATAACCAAGGGCACGCTGAGAGGTATTGCACCTCCGGTACCCGCCACAGGTCCAGTCGACCTCAACTCTCTGCCAGTACCACTTGGCAGCACTGAGCAGTGCCAAGCTCCGTCCAGCCTGGACGTACAGCCACCACGAACTTGACCTCTGCGCCTGGCCCCGAGCTAGCGCCGGCGCCTAACCTTATCAAGGATCCTCCTACAGGAGACCCTCCAACAGGCATGGAGCTTACCACAGCCATGGCCAATCACTAGTTCCTCCTTCTTCATCCTTACCTCTGTCGCCCGAGGATGAACCTCCGGCAGACCTTACCTTTGTACCATCCTCTGGAAAACCAGGAACTGCCCGACCAGGAGTCAGCCTGGAGTTTTCCCCTCACGACGGTGTCGCAGCAGCCGGAGTGAGGGCCTCCCCTGCAGTAGGTTCCACCTCTACAACGGTTGCTGCAGAGACCGAAGTAGGGTGTTCTCCTGAAATCCTTCAGGCTACCGCTGCCTCTGCTCCTGCCGGTTTTTTCTGTTTCTTTGGCCCCATTTCCCAGAGTCGGTGCCTCCGTCTACTCCAAGGACTGTATAGCCAGGTCCTGGAGGAATAAGAAGAAGAAGAAGGAGGGACGTCATTAACATACTAACAAAAGAGCCACATGCTCTCCTTGACACCTGTGCCCGAGGTACAGTGTCGCATTCAATTGCAGAGTGATCCTGGCACCTACCCAGAGAAGGTAGCCAGCCCGATCCCTGCCAGTAGCACTAACCCTCTAACCCCTAGCCATTGTAATACTAGCCCTCATTTAAAATATAATTACCTCATTGCATTTCCCTCCTGGTCAACTAACAACTCATCATCCCCACGCATCATTACCTCTCATTATGTATTCTAACAATTCCGTCGCTGAACTACTGCTGTGCGTACCACACTCTGGAATGATTGCGTCTTCATTTAACTGTATTGAGTAGGTTAGGCTAATGATTTAGTACCAGGGTTGCATTAGGTTAGTAGCAAGTAGAATTTTCAAGTAACCTTTATCTAGGTAGAGTAGACTTTCGTCACAGACAACCCGTAGTTATTACTTAGGCTAGATTACATCACTACATTAAGTTAGTACACTTAGCATCTTTGCCTATAAGTTAGGTAGGCCATTGTAGTCAGCCGTATCGCTGCTCAAAAAACTTCAAGTTAGAGTAGGAGAATGGGTAGTCGAGGCGATCAACTTATTTAAGCCAAGACCTTCACGCCCGAAAGGGAGTGAATGCCTTCTTAACAGGGGGGAGCTGCTACGTTATAGAACGACCTCGCCTTCCCAGCAGAGTTTTAGTTATATTTAATTATAAAAGTAGCAGCCATGCCTTCTGAAGCGACTGTGTTGGAGAGTGGGTATGTCGTAGGAATGATATTTCCGGTCTGACGGAAGCTTAGGGTAAGAGAGGCAAAGTCACAAGAGTAGCTAGGCTTCGAGATGGATTTTAGGGACTTCTACAAATAAGACCTATTTTCCTTCCCAATTTGCTGGCGTTGTGTTTACCACCTTTCAGGCAATGCTCGAGGCGGTTTTTTGGAAGCCACCGTGATTCGAAAACAACCAGTATCGATCTCAGTCGGCTGCGAGACGTGATCTCGGACAGAGGTCAAATTGCCAGCCTCCAAAATTAGGCCTACCACGACGTACTGGTGGACACGAACCCAGACCTGAACAGAGGTCGGACGCATTCTTCTACAAGGCATACAGAATATTGCAATAAAGGTACGTCTGAAAGTGTAAACTTCAACCCAGCACCTTTTATACCATACGACTCTTGCTAAATTCATTTTCAATTCTCATTTTTACCCCTTCTACATCAAAGCCTTTGTCCTCATCGGGCCACGTGCTCCCCTTTGTGACTGTTAAAGGACCAAGCTTCGTGTATACTCAGTGAACCATTCGAGTTACTTCCCCAATGCTAGAGAATTAATCAGCCTTAATCAAAGCAGAAGTCATTTTCCTTTATCTCGTTTAATCTGGGATTCTTTTCCAGATTCCTGAGCCACGTGTCAGTCTCTGCCCGCAAGTGTTGCATACCAAGTGTATAAAACCAGCATAAACGGCTCAACGGAGCCATCATTTACCTTTTCTCCGGCCCAGCACGAGCCTTTAGTAAATAAATAGTTGTTAAGTAACGAGCTGCGTTTTCTGGCGACCTTCCCTCTAAAGAACTTAATAATAACTTTCAGCTTACGGTAAGTTAAAGCAATTCCTCTTGAAATCCTCAATTATTTCCGTTTACGTATCTAGCTTCTCTCAAGGCCCTATATACGTAACAATATATATATATATATATATATAATGTGTGTGTATTTTGTATTATATATAGTGTATATATATATATAAGTAATATATATATATATATAAATAAAGATAAATGCCACGAACGGAAAAATAAACGAAGCAGCTACTGACAAAAATACGAGAAAAGACAATACAAGAAGGTTCGTATAACTGACAGATAGGGATTATAAAAGGATTAGTGCCTAGAATCCGACACACCTGGAAGATAAGAAACCTTCCCAAACAAGCATAAACAAAGGGTGCAAATTAAAGGTTTAAGACAATCATCTCAGATACAATCTCCAGACAATTAAAGGATTATAGGTGACAGCTATACGGAACCTGGTAGACAAAACCATATTCACAAAAAATGACAGACATACATTACAATAAAATTTTTTTTAATAACTCTAAGGCAACTGATTTGTATTTAAGTCGTAATATATATTTGAGGTCATTCTTAAACATGTTACAGATACAAGGGTCTAAATGAAAAAGGCCACGACTAACATTGAAATTACAATGAAAAGTAAGTTGTATTAAAGCAGATTCTAAAAGAGATTTCGTGATAAGACATCTCTTGACCGTGCAATTACTGAACTGTCAATCCAATTAATTCGGTGGTTGTTTTCACTTAAATGAATAAATAATGCATTAGATTTTTGCCCAGTTTTTACAGAGTATTTATGCTGGCTTAGCCTTACTCTAAGCCCTTGCTCGACTGTCCGAGGTAGATGAGGGACAATCCATACATGGAATTTTATATATTGTGTTGTTGCTTTCTCTGGGGCCATTTTTTATGTTAACATTCTTTTTAGTGTGTTATTATAGGAAGAAACAAGGTTGACATTAAAAAGCTTTTAACAATGGTTTAATGGTTTCAAATCCGTTAAAATAAGGCAAACTGAGAATGTTCTTAGAATTTTCTTTCTGTGTGTTGTTTTCAGTATAAAACTTTTTTGTGGGCTTTTATTATAAAAACAAATGTCTAATATATGTGAAGGATAGCATAAATCTTTCCCTATTTTTTTTTCTTATGTATTCAATTTCTTGATCCAAATATTGTGGACTGACAATCGTAATGCTCGTAAAAACATAGAGGAAAAAATTGATATTTTTATATTAAGATGGTGGCCTGAGAAGAAATGAACATAAGTTAAGTTGTTAGTCGGTTTCCTATAAATACTGAATTTACATTGAAATGGTTCTCTATGTATCAAAACTCTAAGAAAGGGAGGCAATTGTCTTTTTCTAATTCTAGAGTAAACTTAATCGATGGTACCTGGTTATTTAATTTAGAGAGTAAATCATTTACATCAATACCGATAGGAAGAACAACTAAACAATCATCAACGTAACGATACCACTTTACAGGAATATGAATGATATTAGGTAAGTAGCGTTTTTCGAAGAATTCCATATACAGGTTTGAGAGCAATGGTGATAAAGGATTTCCCATTGCCATGCCAAAAATTTGTTGATAAAATTCACCATTGAATATAAACTTACAATCACAAATGCACAAACTCGTGAGTGAATAATGTGACTTATAGGTAGAGGTAATTTCATGCTGAGTTAGTTCATTGCTAAGATATTCTAAAATAGAGTCTATAGGGACTTTAGTAAAAGAGAACATACGTCAAAACTAACGAATCTATCGGTATTGATGTAAATGATTTACTCTCTAAATTAAATAACCAGGTACCATCGATTAAGTTTACTCTAGAATTAGAAAAAGACAATTGCCTCCCTTTCTTAGATGTTTTGATACTAGAGAACCATTTCAATGTAATTCAGTATTTATAGGAAACCGACTAACAACTTAACTTATGTTCATTTCTTCTCAGGCCACCATCTTAATATAAAAATATCAATTTTTTCCTCTATGTTTTTTACGAGCATTACGAGTTGTCAGTCCACAATATTTGGATCAAGAAATTGAATACATAAGAAAAATAGGGAAAGATTTATGCTATCCTTCACATATATTAGACATTTGTTATAATAAAGCCCACAAAAAGTTTTTTATACTGAAAAAACAACACACAGAAAGAAAATTCTAAGAACATTCTCAGTTTGCCTTATTTTAACGGATTTGAAACCATTAAACCATTGTTAAAAGCTTTTAATGTCAACCTTGTTTCTTCCTATAATAACACACTAAAAAGAATGTTAATAAAAAATGGCCCCAGAGAAAGCAAACAACATAATATAAAATAAAATTCCATGTATGGATTGTCCTCATTCTACCTCGGACAGTCGAGCAAGGGCTTAGAAGTAAGGCTAAGCCAGCATAAATACTCTGTAAAAACTGGGCAAAAATCTAATGCATTATTTTATTCATTTAAGTGAAAACAACCACCGAATTAATTGGATTGACAGTTCAGTAATTGCACGGTCAAGAGATGTCTTATCACGAAATCTTTTAGAATCTGCTTTAATACAAACTTCTACTTTTCATTGTAATTTCAATGTTAGTCGTGGCCGTTTTCATTTAGACCCTTGTATCTGTAACATGTTTAAGAATGACCTCAAATATATAATTACTGACTTAAATACAAATCAGTTGCCTTAGAGTTATTAAAAAAAAGTTTTATTGTAATGTATGTCTGTCATTTTTTGTGAATATGGTTTTGTCTACCAGGTTCCGTATAGCTGTCACCTATAATCCTTTAATTGTCTGGAGATTGTATCTGAGATGATTGTCTTAAACCTTTAATTGCACCCTTTGTTTATGCTTGTTTGGGAAGGTTTCTTATCTTCCAGGTGTGTCGGATTCTAGGCACTAATCCTTTTATAATCCTATCTGTCAGTTATACGAACCTTCTTGTATTGTCTTTTCTCGTATTTTTGTCAGTAGCTGCTTCAGTAAAGGGCTTTTCAGCCGAAAGATCTCGCAGATCTCCTTCGTTTATTTTTCCTTCGTGGCATTTATCTTTATTTATGGATTTATCACGTTTCCTAACTTTCGTGATTCTGTTATACATATATATATATATATATATATATATATATATATATATATATATATATATATATATAGTGTCTGTGTACACGAAAATAAATCCACACACAAAAATTGCAAGAACATGGTGTGTGTACAACCACACACACACACACGATACCACATGAACTAAATGAAACTTGATAATCAGACGAAGGAAAAACACGGGAAGAAAAGATAAAGTAAAGCAACCAAATGATAAAAGAAAAAAAAAATCATTACGACAGTGCCACGCGTTAATACAGAGACCCCTAAACTATACAAGCAATCATTTTCATTCCTGGTCAAAAAAAAAAAGAAGGAACAAGAAACAACTCGGGAATTTCAAACGTTCAACTATTACAACACGACAAGGCCAAACCCGGATGTTAAAATGCGGCACGAAACAAGACTAAAACACTTGACATGCGAAAAGAAACCCATTCTATGATTGCGTCGATATGAGAGAGAGAGAGAGAGAGAGAGAGAGAGAGAGAGAGAGAGAGAGAGAGAGAGAGAGAGAGCAATGTTTCCTTATCTCATTACAATGGGTGAAATTAACTTGTCTTTGTCACAGCGTAGATGAGATAAGTTATTCTTTCCAGGAACTTCGAACTGACGTGGAATCCTAATCACACAACTTGATCTTATAATGAAAATGGTTTACGAGGCGTTATTCAAGCGTACACACACACACACACACACACACACACACACACACACACACACACACACACACACATATATATATATATATATATATATATATATATATATATATATATATATATATATATATATATATGCAAGTCCACCTGGCTGTCAATGGGTATGACCTGACTGCGTCAAGAAACAAGGACATAGGCTTAGCAACCTCATCCCTGAAAGAGGGTTTCACAGAAAACTGGGTATACCCTTGTAACGCCACCTCCTTCAAATATGAGGGTGGGGGTGTTTGTTCCTCCCCCCCAAAAAATAAAAAAAACAAAAACAATTAAGGGATGTGCCCAAGTATCGGTAGTATCGGCTAGTTTTTGCGGTATCGGTATAGGTGAATTTCTGGCCGATACCATCCGATACTTTTGTCATTAGTATGGGAATTTAAAAACCTTCTAGGCTTCCTAAAATGTACGTATATATTAACAATGCCCACCAAACAAATTGTATATTGGCATATCTTTGTATACAGGTTCATTGTTTATCTTTTAAAAACAGATGGTATCTTAATAGTGTACAGTGTATTTAACAATTTATTATTGTAATTCTAATTTTAATTAACTATTGTTGTGTCTATCTCTATCAGCAATGAGTAATTACCATTCTGTTGGAGTTGGGTACTATTTTAACATGTGCAGACAGGTATGGTATAAGTGAATGGTGCAATGAGCTACTATCTGCCACTAACTGCAGCTTGGAATTAGGACACACGCAGTTTATATGACCTTTCAACTTTTGAACGTTTAATGTGCGACAGATAACAAGAATGATTTCAGTAACAATATATAATCTCCTAAATAACAGTAATATGGAGGTAACAGGTATCGGTATTGGTATCGGCCAAAAATTTGGTATCGGAGCATCCCTATAAAATAGGTATAAAAAGCTTGATGGACATATACAGAAAGGACACGATCCACGTCCTCACTGGTTGACGTGGTTTCCAACACCCTCACATACTCTCCGTGTTCCTGCTATTCACGAGAACGATGCCCACAGCACTGGTTAAGATTCATTGGAAATGGTGAATACGTTATCGCAGGCAGGCATCTCTGGCGGTATAAGGGGAGAGGTAAATACACACACCACTGATCTGGGATAAAGATGAAAATATCATTGATGTGTGATAAACTTGTGAAAAATAACTACAAACATGAACAGAAACGGAGAACATTAATGAGAGAGAGAGAGAGAGAGAGAGAGAGAGAGAGAGAGAGAGAGAGAATTTATGCAGAACAGCAGGAGGCGGCTTTAGGGCCGAAGTGAAGGAGAAAAAAAAAAAAAAAACATCACGCGTGGAGGAAGAGGCTGTAGAAGACGCATGAGAGGGAGAGAGAGAGATTCTTCTCATAGTCAATGCATAAATATCCCCCATACGTTGTATTGTGTGTTTATGTTTGAGAGAGAGAGAGAGAGAGAGAGAGAGAGAGAGAGAGAGAGAGAGAGAGAGAGAGATTCATACATCATTCAAATACACATCCATACATTACTAGAAAGTAGCCTCCTGTACGCGAAGCAGTTTCACCTGGTTCAAAACCTAAGACAAAGGGAGACAAAAGACGCCAAACAACAGACTTTCCGCTCTACCTACGCTGGGGGGAGAGTGGTGTCGTTTCGAGAAGTCCGTACACGCGTCCGTAACGCCTCTGTGACCGCGGCGTGAACGGAAGGTATGAAGAGGTCGTGAAAATAGACAAAAGCCCAACGGCGGTTACTAATGATTGAATGAAGGGGGCACGGGTGGGAGGGGTGGGGATCCTAATAGTATTGGGCTATGAAGGAGTACATACGCATCTTAGTGTCGTATGCAACAGCAATTGGGAATACACAAATACGTAAATACACACATACATACAGTTATTCATACACAATAAATTATATATACAAAATAAATATATATATATATATATATATATATATATATATATTATATATGTGTTGTGTTTTAATGTGTGGTGTTTTTTGTTTTTGTGTGTGTCGTGTGTGTGTGTGTGTGTGTGTTGTGTGTGTGTGGTATTCTCTAACACTCCTCTATGGAAGCGATGTGTGGAGGTTAAATGCGAATATAACGATGTAGAAATTGTCAAGTTGAATTTAACGTCCCATCCATCGCTAATAATTTATGTCAATTTTATAACACCAATTGAGTATTTTTCTTTTTGTCCATTTTATAAAAGACCAATAGAGCATTTTTCTTTTTTACTTATGCTTAATAGTGAAAGCAAGCCTTTCATTCTTTTGCCTTCAACATTTCTATTCATTTTTACTCTGCTTATC
The DNA here is from genome assembly GCF_015104395.2 of Macrobrachium nipponense. Lineage (NCBI taxonomy): Eukaryota > Metazoa > Arthropoda > Malacostraca > Decapoda > Palaemonidae > Macrobrachium > Macrobrachium nipponense. Next base: position 66,488,723 of record NC_087217.1, on the reverse strand, counting down.
GTATTTTAATATGGGTTCATAAATTTCACTGTACCATGCATTCCCGGTTTCAAGATTGTAAATACTTATGCCAACAGACGATGACGATTACAAGAAATCTGCTCATGTAGCTCCTCCTTGTCAGGAGAGAGAGAGAGAGAGAGAGAGAGAGAGAGAGAGAGAGAGGAGAGAGAGAGAGAGAGAGAGAGCTAAGTCTTTGGGGATTGCGGACGGAAAGGATGTAAGCTATCGTAGGCACAAAAAAGCAAGCGAAATAAAAGGAAGAGGGGAAGGAGATAGGGGAGTCGAAAGAGAAACACACGAAAGGTAAGAGAGGATCGGGGGAAGGGGGGGGGGGGGTGGGGGAGAGAGAGAGGGGAAGGGCCCCTAAAAGGGGAAAGATTACGTGCAGACAATATGATACAGAGGGTGACCTTGTCCCACATGCGCCCTCGACTGTTGCAGCCCGAAGTCGTGGGAGCTGCAACAATGACAAAAGCAACGTCGTCATCGGAATTAATGACGATAACGAAGGAGGAGGAGGAGGAGGAGGAGGAGGAGGAGGAGGAGGACGCGTCCGACGATTTTAGAGGAAGTTCTGCTCGGAAATAAAAAGTGACCTTCACGTGACTGAACAGTTCGGTCTTCCCATTTGAGCCTACCATAAAAATAACAAATAAATAAATAAAATTAAAAAAAAAATCAATAAAACACTGCTTTCCATCTTAATAGACTACAAATCCTTACTTTGAATTACGTATTGTTTTGGTTCTGTATGGGACTATTCCAATATTCCAGTTCCGTACGGGGCTATACTAATGGCCATGGGGAGTTTCATCATACGGTATTAAAGCGCATCATGTCGAGGGTTCTCTAACGATGACCGTAGGTGGTTATGGAAGGACCCAACTCGCAAACTTGCCTTCAATACTGCTGCTCTTTCGAATTCACTCTTTTACTTCGTTAAATTTCATTTAATCGTCACTTTTGGTTTTCATCTGTAATTCATTGATTTTCTTGTTCTCAGAAAATCACATACTGGAATTTAATAGTGTTAGTTTTCTATATTGCTTTCAATTGTAAAATATTTTCATCTGTAATTCACTAATTTTCTTGTTTCAATTCTTTACATACTGGGATTTTATAAAGTATAAGTTTTCTATATTGTTTTTATTTGTTAAATATTTTCATCTGTAATTCAATGATTTTCTTTTTCTCAAAAAATCACATACTGGGATTTAATAACGTAGAAGTTTTCTATATTGCTTTCAATTGTAAAATATTTTCATCTGTAATTTACTGATTTTCTCGTTCTAGATTCTTCACATACTGGGATTTAATAAAGTGGAAGTTTTCCATATTGTTTTCAATTGCAAAATATTTTCATCTGTAATTCACTAATTTTTCTTGTTTCAATTCTTTCCATACTGGGATTTTATAAAGTATAAGTTTTCTATATTGCTTTTATTTGTTAAATATTTTAATTTGTAACTTACTGATTTTCTCGTTCTAGAGTCCTCACATACTGGGACTGTATGATGTGGAAGCTTTCTAAAAACGTCATGGAATTTTTAGCAAGTTCCAAAGGACCGCATACATAACAGCAGCAACAAGAACATTCCCAAGAGAAAAACAAGAAGCTGGACACCACAGATTTGTTCCGATTCTAATCCAGGAAAACTGGTCTTGACCTACTAAACCCAAGAAGCCTCTTAGTCCTCCACACATGAATATTCGATCCACGGAGAAGGACGGCATCGATTTTCAGATTTGCCGCGTAATGGGACAGCCAACATTTGCAAATGTCATCTTCGTGATCTTAAACCCCATTCGCCCCAGGTCGCCACTCTCACAAATTCCCCAAATACGATTTATTGGAATAAACAATTCGTCCCTTTTTATTTCATGTTTGTTTGTATGGTGTTTTTACGTTGCATGGGACCAGTGATTATTCAGCAACGGGACCAACGGCTTGACGTGACTTCCGAACCACGTCGAGAGTGGATGTCTACCACCAGAAATATACATCTCTCACTCCTCAATGGAATGGCCGAGAATCGAACCCGCGACCACCGAGGTGGCACGCTAATACCATACCAACCACGCCGCTGAGGCGCTCGTCCCTTTTTAGGTCTCTGTAAAAGAAAGCTATTGAAATGGCTTTGTCTGTCCATCCGCCCTCACATCTTAAAAACTAATGAGGCTAGAGGGGTGCCAATTGGTATGTTGATCATCCACCCTCCAATCAACAAACATACCAAATTGCAGCCCTCTAGCCTCAGTAGTCTTTATTTTACTTAAGGGTTAAATAAGCCATGATCGATCGTACGTCAGGCACAGTTATAGGTGCCAACAACAGAGGCCACCACCGGGCTGTGAATGAGTTTCATGGACCGAGGCTTTTTCATTGGCCGTGGCTGAGAGTTTCATATAGCATTATATGTTGTATGGAAAAATATTTGTTACTTGTTGTGCAAAGTGATAAATGTGTATCTTTTTATCATTTGAAGTAATCTTACTGACGGCGACTATTCCATTGACTTATGTTTCACCAGAGTATCAAGAATTTTTCTCTTTCACTATACATCCTGAATGGTGAGCGAGATACTTGATATCATGGTGAAATAGAGGTCAATAATAAAAAAAATCACCATAAATACTGTTATCTTAAACAATTAAAAAATGCGCATTCGACACTGCCAAAATAAAAAGGGATGACGGACACCACAATGTCAAAAAGCAATTAATAATCCAGGATCATTTTCGTTTCAAAACAGACAATGCATACATAAGTTAATATGTGATGTAGAATACTTCGTAAACTATCCCTTCTTCAGTCATACTAAAGGTATACACATTCTGACCGAGTAGTACCACAACTACGATACAACAGTCCATAAGGCGAAGCGACAAATAAACTAGTAACAAATGCGCCGAAGTGTCTTCAGCGCAATAGTTTTCTGTACAGCGTATATTGCTGTGTGAAACTCTCCGCTGCGGCCCACAAAACTTTCAGCCACAGTCGGATGGTGATCTGTGTTGGTGAGCACGATCATGACTAATTTTAACCTTAAATTAAAAACTAGAGGCTAGATGGCTGCAATTTGATATGTTTGATGATTGGAGGGTCGATGATCAACATACCAATTTGCAGCGCTCTAGCCTCAGTAGTTTTTAAGATCAGAGGGCGGACGCACAGACAAAAAAAAAACAAAAAAAAACAACAGATTTCTTTTATAGAAAACTTAAAATGACCTTGGTGAACAGAAGCCTACGAGATTTTTTTTCTTAATGCAGTTCACAAGGGTCCCCCCCAAAAAAAAAACCTCTGTCAGTAAGTTGTGCCACAAGGGCCTCAGAGAGAGAGAGAGAGAGAGAGATGCAAGTTCCCGGAAGGAAAGCAAACTGGGAAGTGAACTGGTGGCGAAGCCACGATTTGGAGAGAGAAAAAAAAAAAAAAAAAAAAAAAAAAAAAAAAAAAAAAAAGATGGCAGCCCAATTGGAAGTGTGATCGCCCAAGGTTAAGAAAACCTACCTTTTCATCTCTCTCTCTCTCTCTCTCTCTCTCTCTCTCTCTCTCTCTTCCGCTAGAAAACAGAAACGCTACACAACAACGTGTCCGAAATACATTCCCCACAAGGTCCGAAATACATTCCCCACAAGGTCCGAAATACATTCCCCACAAGGGCAACCACTTTCAAACACTGATCCCAGAAACAGAAAAGCGTCTAATGCAGCGTGGTAATATATATAACAAACTGGGTGAAAATAACAATCTATAATGGATACAATGAGGGGGCCCTGATATCAGTAAAATGATACTAGAAAATATATATGCAATTCCTGTTACTTCCGGTAATTTAATTATTTAAAGAGGGTCATTAAAGAGAACGATAAAAATTCTCATCTAACCAGAAGAGCGCTCATTAAGGACTACTACGTGATGTATCTACGTGTGTGTAGTATATATGTATGTATGTATGTATGTATGTATGTATGTGTATGTATATATATATATATATATATATATATATATATATATATATATATATATATAGTATATATAGTATATATAATAATATATATGTGTATATATTATATATATATGATGTATATATATATATATATATATATATATATATATATATATATATATATATATATATATGTGTGTGTGTTGGTGTATATAAATATAATATATGTGTATGTATATAGTATATACTAATATATATATACTTATATATATATATATATATATATATATATAATACATATATATATATATATATCATAAATAAAACAAGGAAAGTCAACTAAGCATAACAAGAAAACAAATATGAATAAAAAAAAATTACTTCAAAATGCAGATCATGGACCCCAGACACTAAAAACCTGGCGATGTAATTAATCTAATGGGCACCTAAATGGAAAATGATTTCCACCAGATTGGTGTTTTATGGGTCCGAATTAGATCTGGGTTATCATTATGCCCTCCTGCTCACCTCATCAGACCGTATTTCTGACAGGTAATTTAATTTATCTGAATATACTGGTATTTGGAAGTTGTACGAGGAAGGGGAAGAAGCCCAAATCAAACTACAATTAATAAAATACAGTGTTAAAATACATACTAATGATTATACTCTGTTTTTTCCATCTGTCCATCCGCCTGTGGTGTTTGCGTATGGTAACACTGCGTCCAGGGCTTTAGATAGTTACGCTATGTGTAAGTTTTAGGTAAATAAAAGGTTATCTGGGTGTACATTTACAACTGAAAAGTGTTTTAATAATTTACTGTATGCGAATTACACCGTTAATATTCGAAATAGGATATTATTATAATTGCTGAATGTAACTATCTAAAGCCCGGGACGCAGTGTTACCATACGCAAACACCACAGGCGGATGGACAGATGGAAAAAAACAGAGTATAGGTACAGGATAAATAACCTGTCACTCGATACACTTAACTCATAAAATAAACACATTTAACTGCATGATAGCATAAAGCATATAAAATGAACATAAAACAGTACCTAATAAGACAGGCATACACGGAACGTAACATACAAAATTTGTATGTTACGTTGATTATATGTAAATTTAATTTACATATAATCAAGCGCATTCAGGAAAAGGCAGCAAATGATCGACTGAATAAGATGCGAGCTGGTTTCAATGGCTACATATGAAATATTCATTGATCCCGAAGAAAAATGAATCCTTTGGAAGCGCTCACCGAAGGTATGCCTCATCCACGTTCGCGAACACCTGTTCACCTGTGAGAATTCCCGTCAACAAAGACATAACATAAAAATGCATGTTAAATGGAAATCTAAACGTTCTCGATATATCCAATTAACAGGGAAAAAGATAAAATAAAAAAATATCACCCACCTTAAGCTTCGATGGAGGAAGTAAATATATTGAATACAATAATATCTTCTACATCGTAACTGCTGAAGGGCTTAATGCGAAGGTCGTTGGTTTGGAAACCAAGCGGGCAGTAATATCCATTCGACCCTGCACGCACACCATCAGCACTCATGCTCAATGGAGCCACCGAATGTCATATCCGTCTAGAGACGATGGATTTCCCCCATTCAAATATCAACTGGTAAGCTGGTACAGTGGTTAGGGTCGTGGCATGCCACTCAGATGTAACGATGTTCGCGTCTTCCCCCGAGTGATGAAATATCACTGGCTCTACATCACGATCAGTTAGCTACTGCTGCAGAGTGGGTCTGCGGTGGGAGGTTGAAACCAACATTCTTTGGAAGCCTGAATTTCAGTCAATAGCCCCTGTGGTGTGCTTGTTCCATGTGAATAGGTTTCAACTACTTAAATATAATAATAATAATAATAATCATAATAATAATAATAATAATAATAATAATAATTTTAAAAAATCGTCATAGTAGCGCCAGTCTCAAAATGGAGAAACAAATCCACAGTTATGTAAACGTACATACATTTAAATTTAAAACTGCAAGGCTACCTTTCGGGAATCTGTTCGGTTCCCCCTTATCAAGATTGATAAGGGAACCGAACAGATTCCCGAAAGCTATCCTCAAAGTTTTAAATTCAAATATATGTACATTTACGTAACTGTGGATTTGTTTCTCCAATAATAATAATAATAATAATAATAATAATAATAATAATAAATAATAATAATAATAATAATAATAATAATTCCCACAAAGGCCTCTTGCGAGCTGGCTTTCCGTGAAACCCTTCACTTCCATCCCACAAAAAAACAGACAGAATATTAAAAAAAAAAAAAAAAAAAAGGAAAACAGGAACGGGCTTCCTCTGGCCGCAGGAAATGAGGTTCGCCAAAGCTTCCTTTCTCAGTCACGTTTATCAACGGTCGTATTGGAGCGCCAGAAATACAAGCGTGTGGTATAGGTATACACAGAACGCAATACATACACACTCCTATAGCTAGGATACATACGGACAGACTGAAAGCAAGCCCTGGTATAATGAGAGAGAGAGAGAGAGAGAGAGAGAGAGAGAGAGAGAGAGAGAGAGAGAGAGAGCGAAACTATAAACCATGAAGCTAGGCAAGACGTGATTGCATACCGAGTATACAGAACACATCGACGTACTTCGATTAGATGTCACATTTCAATTGCCGAATTCCAACAGTGGTTGCAGATGTATTTGACGGGGAGAGAGAGAGAGAGAGAGAGAGAGAGAGAGAGAGAGAAGAGAGAGGAGAGAGAGTCTTTCCTCATTGAAAATCGACACATGGTAAAAAGTTACTTGCAACGCAAATCAATGTAAACTGGATTTGTCTGCTCTCTCTCTCTCTTCTCTCTCTCTCTCTCTCTCTCTCCAAGATCCAAGATGTGAAGTTCAAGAACTTAAAACTAAAACGTTAGTACTGAAGCATCTTCAAAATCTTAAACAACTTGCTAATATATATTAATTATATTTAAAAATCATGCACGAGTTTATAAGACTCTAGATTCCTTTTTCAAAAATGTATAAGAAAATATCTATCTATATATATCTATATATATATATATATATGTGTGTGTGTGTGTATATATATATACATATATATATATATATATATATATATATATATATATATATGTATATATATATATATATATGTATATATATATATATATATATATATATATTATATATATATATGACCTAAAATTAATTACATAATACAAACCTCCCCAAGATCCAGGGATACGTCATTGCTTATAAATAGCCATCTTAACAAACACGGAACTCTTGAGTATGCAAATGCAAGGGAGTAAATGACAATAGCAAACCAGCTGCAAATCATGAGTATATATGTACGCGCAACTGGAGCAGAGGTGACGACAGCTGCAGTCATAAGCATAAGCCATTTAAAAACAGCTGCAGAACAGACTGTACGCCAGCAACTGTGTGCCTTAGTGCATTTACTATAGATGTAAAAGCATTTATTTCCTCTTACCCTCTCTCTCTCTCTCTCTCTCTCTCTCTCTCTCTCTCTCTCATACACACACACACACATCTATAAATATATATATATATATATATATATAATATATATAGTATATGATATATATATCCATATGCATGTATAGTGTATACTATAGATATTTATTCTCTTGTGCATGCCTGAGAGAGAGAGAGAGAGAGAGAGAGAGAGAGAGAGAGAGAGAGAGAGAGAGAGAGAGAGAGAGCATAAATATGCAGAACTTATACACACATATACGCATATGTATAATATATAGTATACATAACTACATATATATATATATATATATATATATATATATATATATATATATTAGGGTTTGTGCCTTGTATGATAAGGCGCCCCCCCTATGAGGTAATGTTAGACTAGCGATAATCTATACGCTAAGTCGGTTGGTATTGCACTTCCATCTTCAAATGGAGTGTCTGGGGTTTTGTAGATCACTACGAAGTCGGTATTATCTTTTACGACGATGTGTTAAACTCATGGTTCGTGAGTTCTTGTAGAAAACACAAGGTATAAAAATAGTATATTCTTCTGAAGTTTTACATGATGAAGATCAGGTATGATCGTACAAGTCTTCTATGACGATAGCTTGATCGCTTCTGCCAATGATGATGGCTAATCCTATTCCTCTACATGATAAAGCTTAGGTAAAGAGGTACAGGTCTTCTAATGACGATAGCTAGCTCTGTTCTGCTTGTCTACCATCTCTGTTACAAGTTATGAAGGAACAGACAGTAGTTCGAACATATGAACATACATACAATGACATAGTTTCATACGAACACACAATCAAAATGAGACACGCTACAGATCACGTAGGCGGTGGTTGTCTCAAGCAGGGAGCTTGGACTAATGTTTATAAACAATTGAATGACTACAATCCTATATTGTATGCATACATATATATATGTATGCATACAATATAGGATTTCATCAAGTTATATCCGTTTCAACTGTACATTGAAATGGTGTTGAGCAACCACATATATTGGACGAGACTCCTACGGTATTATATAACATAATTATACAAGAACTTTTCAATTTCAATAAACACCCTGGGAAATAATAGTGACAAGCAAGGTCCTGATTTAATATGTAAGAAAAATGTGCGACTTACACGGAGTACTTTTTTTTTTTTTGAAACGACAAACTTTTTTACCCCAAAAGTTCGTTTTAAGTGACGTTAAAACTTACGGCATGAACGCATAAACATCTACCCTACATAGTGTACGAAGAAAAAAAAAATGGGTGCCTGTTATAAAGCTTAACGACCGCCTATCAACAGATCAAACGCCCTTCACGACCACATAAAAGTCTCGCAGGACTGCCGTATTGCAAACAACTCCCGGAGTTACGTTGCAGACTGTTTACGCAACAGTTGTCTCCGCTATGTATAGGAGTGCATATGTACTCACGAAGGCTACCGAGTCTTATCCAAGACACCAACTTTCATCGAGTCTCAATTCACTGGTTACGGTGGAATTTGCGGAAATAAAATTGGCATCCTGCGTTGGCAGTCTACTACGCTCGGACGCTTCTGCGTATCGAGTTGAGCTGAATATAAAATTTAGGCCAAAGGCTAAGCACCACTGGGACCTATGCAGTCATTCAACGCTGAAATGGAAATAAAGCAGTCGCACTATGAATCAAGTGCTAGGAGAGGGTGGAATGTAAGCTAAAGAAAGAGTATCTGCTGCGTATCAGCGGATGAATGTTGTACTGCAAAACCTGACCGGTAGTGGACGCCGATGAATGTTAATTCTAAAGTATAACAACAAAATATAACAGCAAAAGCCATTTAGTCATTCCGGTAGCAAGGCGTCACACAGCTACGCTCGCACATGAGGAATGAGGAAACGCTGTTCCACGTCACATACGAAACCTGACCATGGACATAGCCGAAAGGAAAGGGTTGTCGGAGCGCGGAGAAGCCCTACGAATTCTTACCTGGTCAGAGAGAGAGAGAGAGAGAGAGAGAGAGAGAGAGAGAGAGAGAGAGAGACCCTCTCACGAACCACTTAATTCATTAAGGTCAGGATATGATTACACCTCCTTTTTTCAGCCTGGGAAAACGACAGTAGTAGTAACAGCTGCACTCCTTAGGAGACATCAGGAGAAAACTTTGAATGGCTGCCTTAATGGAGACGAATGCCAGAGGGAGTGAGGGGGAAGGGGGGGGAGGGGAGGGGGCGAGTGGGAGGGAGGGAGGGAGGGAGGGAGTGAAGCCAGTAGTAGTAGTAGTAGTAGTAGTGTGAGTGGCGGTAGTACTACCGATTTACTAGTGTCAAAAACTAGCGTCGCAAGTGTTGAGAGTAGTCATAATATTCATGGAACGGGGTGACTTGGCGAGAAATAGAATGCCGCTCGAGGCAGTCAATTGCTAGGGGCCACATTTGCAACACGGTACTGAAGCTGTTTCAAATTGACGTGGCCGTGTATGGGGACAGGAAGAGAGGGGGGGCTTAGGGAGAGTGGGGGGGGGTGCGGAGGGGTGGAGACAGCTACGCGACGGGAAAGCAATAGTTTACTGTAGACAGCCGACACAAGATGAGAGAAAAGGATAAAGAAGCGTTCAGCATGCAATATCAATTAAAGATAAATAATGATTCGTTCACATTCGCCAGGCAAACCACTTAAACAGTTTTTACTTGGCATTCTGCCTATGAAGTCCGTATACATGCCTGTGACCTTAGGCTCTCTCTGGCCCGTAAACTTGACGCCAAAGACCCCTTAAATTTAAAAACACCTATACCCTAAAATCAATACGACCTTTGACCCTGGATTCAAAAGTTCCCCAAAACATAAAATACCTGCATCTCCCGGACTCGTAGGATTGGAATTCTTGTTAATAACATACCGCAAGGACATTAGGCCTATCCCTCGGGGATAATAAATTAATATATCCATTACTTAATGTTTAATTGTTAATTTTTAATTACCAACATCTCTCAATATTAATAAGAGGCAAAACGACCTGATTCACCGCCTTCATTTCTATAATAATAATAATAATAATAATAATAATAATAATAAGAATAATAATAATAATAAAACAGTCATAGTAGAACGAGTCTTAAAATGGAGAAACATTGAGAAGGGGAACCGAACCAAACAAATTCCCGAAAGGTATCCTTACAGTTTTACTTTTAAATATATACTATGTACAATTACATAACTGTGGAGGTATTTCTCCATTCAATTAATAATAATAATAATAATAATAATAATAATAATAATAATAATAATAATAATAATAATAATAATAAAGAGGAAAGATCAACACTGATCACGACACACACAACACGAGGTTGAAAATTAATAATAATAATAAGAAGAAGAAGAAGAAGAAGAAGTAGAGGGGAAAATTCAACAACGAACACAACAAACATAACATGAGGCTGACGATACGAATAAGGAGTCGCTAAACAATGCGGATATTTCTCTCTTGGAATGCAGAGGTCGGGGGATACTTGTCTCTGTACAAGAGTGAACTGTACCTCACTATTGACATGCAATATAGCATACAACAACCACCACCACCATCGGCAAGGATTTTTTTACTCTGGTTGTTTGCAGGTCTACCAACAACATTTATCATTCCGAAGCAGTCAGCACAGAGCTTGCATATCTGCATTTAAATCTAAGATATATGAGCTACCCCTGCTCGTAAATAACTACGGTACTACACTGAGAATGGTGGTAGATGCCAATGTATCGAAGAATATCCGCATCGGTATAATTACAAAGCTGATACTTAACTAGGACATTGGGTTGAAACCACGATTACACACCGTAATCCTTTTTTTTTTTATTGTAATCTACGCAACTCCTCAAATATACAATAATACAAGCGTACGTACATATGCATGTATATTTTCACTTTAACAAATAATGGAAAACTACAATAAAACGGGAGGCAGTAATCTTTATAGGATACTATCATATATATCTATATATATATATATATATATATATATATATATATATAATAATAATTTATGTCAAAAGGAATGAAACCCCACAATGATCAGAATTTCTAGCAAGAATTGTCTTCATTCTTCATGTCAAGATGACATCCAAAACTGTGGAACAGTTCTAAACGCAAAGTAAACCTATAGAAAATACGATTTTTTCTCGAAAGCCCATTATTAATTCAGAAACTATTCCCCATCAAAACCTATGTTTTGAATTCCAACACGAGACATGAAAAAATTACTGAACGTAGGATCATCTGCTGGTCCGCATTTAAATTTTTTCCTTAATTAGGCCAAAGGCTAAGCGCTGGGACCTATAAGGGCATTCAGCACTGAAACGGAAACAAAGTAAAAAGATTTGAAAGGTGCAACAGGAAGAAAATGTCGCATTTGCACCATGAAACAATTGATAACAAGACGGAGGAAAGTAAGATGGAATAAAGTGAATAGAAACGAAGGTACGGTCAAAGGAATGATAAGACTTGCAACTGGAGGCACGAGGAACATCAAGTAATACCTACAGTGCACAGCGTGAGGTGCACCGACGGCACTAATACCCCCCGGCCACCCTACGGAGAGAACGCCTTCTATGCCCTGAAAATGTTCAGAAGTCACAGAAACGTTTCAGCGCAACATAAACAAACGTTCGGTCCAAGAGCACAAGGCTACACAAACGTTCTAAACTCTAAAGCATTCCAGGGGGCGTTCATACACCCCCAAAAGAACCCAACCCGTGCAAACAACATATTCTAACAATCGTCGTCTCACAGCGGCATGAAGAGGCAGATTTCCAAGCCCAGCAACTCGAACGACATTTACGAGAGATATATATATAAGCTGGATGATGCATGACCCACCATTTATAATTCTCCGAAATATGAACGTTGCCAAAGCGTGGCCAAGGCCAGTCTGGTCGTAAACTTTATGGACATGGCAAGGAGGTGAACGGGGGGAAGGGGGGGGGGGGTGGGGGATGGGTGGGGGGGGGAGGGGGGGGTTGCAGCTTAACACTCTGAAACATGAACGAAGAGACGAGATAACAAGTAAAATACACAAACGGGATTCATTCATTTTGGATTTTAAACTTTAAGAGGGGAGTGGCGAAACAGTCCAAAAACAACTAAGGAAAGTCTTATGCAGAAACGTTTACGAATAATTGCCTGAATATTAAGCAAGGGAACTCGAGGACAGATGAAACGTTTATGACTGATAATGTGATTTAAAAATAGCACGAGAGATACAAAATCAATCGCAAAACGTTTATGAATAAGCCAGTGAAAACGAAGCTCGAGGACCCGAACACAGCTGAGAGGTAACGTTTCCTGTACAGCTTATAATGTTGTACGAAACTCTCAGCCACGGTCCGTGAAACTCTCAGCCGTGGCACAAGAAATTTAAAGCCACAGCCTGGTGGTCGCATGAATTGTAGATACATATAGCGGTGCCAGACGCACGATCATGGCTAACTTGCAGACAACTAAAAATTCAATCCGGAGTTACCGGTCAATGAAAGAGCAAAGACAAAATGGAAATAAAATACAATAATACCACCCTAACAGTATTTTTACAACCGCGACTTGGAACGTTACGAGCAACATGAAAATGAAATCACTACGCGTCATACGTGAAGTTTTCATAAAATCAAAAGACATATGGAAAATCATCATCCCCGTTGACTTCGCCAAAGAGAGAAAAGCTCATGTGAAAAAATCTCCCCAGCTGAAACCAAGATATGAAGAGCACTCCCCAAATAACAACGGCTATGACAGACGGGAAGTACTATCCATTTGGGCGGTATGACGAAAGAATATGAGACAGTTCATAGCTCACTATTTCACAGCCTTTTTTCTCACTAACGCTTAGCGTTGTTGTTGTTGTTGTTGTTGTTTTAATGTCTGTGGTTCCCTTTTATCCTCACTGCATCACAACACATTTCACTCTCGTCGGCTTTCTGTGCATTCTCTCATTTCCTCTATCGAATATTTTTCACGTTCCTTTCAAATGCGTTTTCATCTCCGCTGTTTCGTGTCATTTCCCGGCGTTGTTAAAAACGCCTCCATCCTTCGTTTGTAAAGCACTGATATCGACTTTATCATTATTATAATGCGCACTGCAATACATGGTTCTTCCTACGCATCTCCCAATAAGATCTTGACAAACCCTTTTATACCCTGTGTCCTTACAATGGAGAAATTCTAATTTCACATCTCTTTTTCATAAACAAAGTTATCTAACCTCGTTGATCGAAAGCACATTCAAGTTTGTTATATCGCTGAACTTTCAACCTTAAATATTTCAAATAGTGACCAACTTCACAACAATTAAGTTCAAGTCAATCGAACTTTACTATCAACTGTTCACTGCTTAATGTTAATAACAAAGTGTGTGTGTATGTGTGTGTGTGTGTGTGTGTGAGAGAGAGAGAGAGACTTATCATTCTTGACAATTTCATGACGGTTTTGGGATTCATGTTGAAAAATAACAACAATTAAAGTTACGAGGTAACAAAGTTACCAAAATAATAAGTCCACAACGATGCACTTGAGTTAGATTTGAGAATTACTCTAACAACTGACGTAGTGAGATAGAGCCGACATGAAACACCTACATTAAGAGCAAAAGGGAAAAGTATCATTCGATTATACTGAACATCCACGGGATGCCATGATAAACAAAGGCCATTAACCTATAATGAAACTGGATGCACGCATAGCATTCGAAATTGGCTTAAACTTAAAAGTGAGTTTATATATATATATATATATATATATATATATATATATATAGATATATATATATACATATATATATATATATATTATTATATATATATATATATATATATTATATGATATATAAATAGCTATATTATATATGTAATATACACACATTCGTGTGCGCGCGTTTCTGCTATAACAGACCGCAGTTTTGCGCTACACGCACACACACGCGCACACACACACACACACACACATATATATATATATACTATATTATATATATATATATATGATTATATAATATATATAAAAGAGAGAGAGAGAGAGAGAGAGAGAGAGAGAGAGAGAGAGAGAGAGAGAGATCCTCTTGCAACACAAGTTATTTCCCCAAAACCTACAATAAACCTTATTAAACAAAAACAAAATAAAATTTAATGACACAAAAACAATCGAACTGAGCAACAACACGATGAGACCTTCTAATAGATTCCAACATCTCCTCAGGAAAGACGAAAAAAAAAAAAAAAACAGACATACACAGCAGGCCATCAAGGGGAGTAGAGTAAAAAGCGTATTGCGGACGAGAGAGAGAGAGAGAGAGAGAGAGAGAGAGAGAGAGAGAGAGAGAGAGAGAGAGCTGTAAGTCAGGCAATTACATAAAATAAGACAACCATCTTCGAGCTTACCTTGAGAGAGAGAGAGAGAGAGAGAGAGAGAGAGAGAGAGAGAGAGAGAGAGAGAGAGAGACATACATACAGTTTTTATTATACAATTGCGCGGATACACCACATAATGTTACAACCCCAGCCATCTGCATGAATATTACTCTGGATCAAAAGATAAAGAAAAATAAAGGAGGAGGAGGAGGAGGAGGAGGAGGAGGAGGGGAGGAGGAGGGGAGGGGATGTAGAGGAATAAAAAGAAGGAAGGACGCAGAACGGGGTAGAGGTTAAGGGGGGGAATGATATTGCACCATATTTTCTTGAAGCCGGATATAGCCTGTGCTTGCAAGAACCTAAGAAGCAGAGAGAGAGAGAGAGAGAGAGAGAGAGAGAGAGAGAGAGAGAGAGAGAGAGAGAGAGAGAGACGTTTGTTCTGCATTAATCATACTGATCTCTTATAATTAAATATTCAAATACGGACTCGTGTATGAGAGAGAGAGAGAGAGAGAGAGAGAGAGAGAGAGAGAGAGAGAGAGAGATTCAGTATGGCTTAAGAGAACACAAAAATCGGAGAGGCAGCCCGGGGTGCTTCATACAACGGTGACACCAAGGTCATATGGAATACGGACTCATAATACGCATTTACCTTACTACTACGAGCGCACACACAAACGCGCAATTACGCACCGACTTTCACACGAACACACGAACGACCTATAACTCTCCCCCTCTCAACCTTGGCCAACTGAAGAGGCAGCAGCCATATAACGTACACTAATTCTACACCGACATACAAACTACAATAATAGGGACTTTCTTCTGCTGCTCTTTGTATTTGGGATGCTCCGGCGAAGATGAAGCTAAATTTTCTACTCTACTGAAATACAGTATTATGCTATTATTGCTATGACACCCGCACACCAACTACTAATACTAATAGTACTTTGCAGCTGCAAATAATGTACTAATAATGCAACTACACAAGCAACATGAAACAATATCAACACTGATACTCCACCAGTACAGTAACTATTTATTGCGTATTTATACAAAACTATTACATTAATTACTGTTGCCGCTATAACACTTGAGTTGAATAGAGAATATAGGCCTAAGGCCAAGCGCTGGGACCTACGAGGTCATTCAGCGCTGAAATGGAAATTTACAATAAAAGGTTTGAGAGGTGTAACAGGAGGAAAACCTCGCAGTTGCACTATGAATCTAGTATTAGGAGAGGGTGGAAAGCAAGATGAAGAAAGAGAACAAGAAAGGAGGTACAGTAAAAGGAACGTAAGTGGTTGCAGCTAGGGGCGGAAGGCACGCTGCAAAGAACCTTAATTAAGTAATGCCTACAGTGCACCGCTATATCACTTGAAGGCAGAAAATGGTATATCTAGACTATATATATAACTGTACCGTAAAACAAACATTAATATTGTTAAAAGTACAGCATCTACTACTTAAATATTACAACGTGAGCAACCCAACAATTTCATCCCATCTCAAGGAAAGATGTGGCCTGGGATGTACTTTAGGCCTACTTCGACAAAAGAAAAAAAAACTCACTTTATTAACAGTAGAGAACGAATGGAGGAATGTTTTAGATAACTAAATCTTGATAAGACATGAATGGCTAATTCAGATTAGGACTTAATTAATTTACAGCCTAGGCCTAAAGGATTTGCATACGAAAGACACGGCGAGAGTTTCCTTATCTATGTTAATACACGATGAAAAGGAAAATCATAAGGAGCAGTTCGAACAACAAATGGTCATTTTAACAATAATTAATAGTATAGTTTTCAAGTTTTGCAAATCTGGCAAGTCATCAAAAATGTGCTGATTAACTTTCAACACCTAATAATAATAATAATAATAATAATAATAATAATAATAATAATAATAATAATAATAATAATAATAATAATAAAATAACTGAAGCCAGCCACCCAGCTCCAGACCTGCCAAAACATACTTCAAGAGTTGTTATCGGTGACTATGTCTCTTACATTTTCGTTTTTGCTGTCCTGATACTTCAGAAGTCACACGAAGGCTCAGGTGATTACAATATTACCTGAGCGCCTCAGCGGCGTGGTTGGTATGGTATTAGCGTCCTACCTCGGTGGTCGCGGGTTCGATTCTCGGCCATTCCATTGAGGAGTGAGAGATGTGTATTTCTGGTGATAGAAGTTCACTCTCGACGTGGTTCGGAAGTCACGTAAAGCCGTTGGTCCCGTTGCTGAATAACCACTGGTTCCATGCAACGTAAAAGCACCATACAAACAAACAAACAAACGAAACAATGTTACCAATATAATATAATTACGATGGTGATTTCATTCATTCTTCCCATTATTCAAAAAGCATGCAATGAATCATCACTCGTATTCATGACGAATACATCTACTTGCTCCAAGTAACACCTTAAAGGTCTTAATGCTCAACCTATTATATATAATAGGTTGAGGTGTTATTTGGAGCAAGTAGATGTATTCGTCATGAATACGAGTGATGATTCATTGCATGCATTTTGAATAATGGAAAGAATGAATGAAATCACCATCGTAATTATATTATACTGGTAACACTGTAATCAGCTGGTTCTTTATGTAACTTCTAAAGTACCAGGACTGCAAAAACGTATAAGTAATAATAATAATAATAATTATTATTATATATAATATGCATATCTAATGATAACTCGACAAGTCAGCCAATCGCAGAATGATCTGCAATCACAATAATTACTCACGCATGAAAATAATCTGCAAATAGTCGTCGTGATAACCAGTTCAGTCACTCAAAAGGGCCGTCAATCATCATAAAGATAATCAGGCCTTAGTTGACAAGCAGGAATTTAGCGTTCAATAATCATCACGTTAATCACTATAACCGTCATGTCACCTTATCACCATAAGGATTTGTAGGATCTTCCTTAGGCAGTTACCTCCCCCCCCCCCCCCCCCAGAAAGGTTTTCGGGGGTCGTTCCCTTGGACGATATTTTTCGTCGTCACTATCATTTTGATATTTACAGTCTTTTGTTTATGTTCTAACGATAATTCCCAACGGGGTTGTACTAAACACGCAGCAAAGGTAGTATACTAGGTTAAAACTCTTGGGGTCACTATTTAGGAAAGATCCGATTTGTACTTTATCAACTCCGTTACAAATCCACCAGAGCCTTTTTCGCGTCCGCAGGAAAGATCCGATTTGTATTTTATCAACTCCTTTACAAATCCACCAGAGCCTTTTTCGCGTCCGCAGGAAAGATCCGATTTGTTCTTTATCAACTCTTTTACAAATCCACCAGAGCCTTTTTCGCGTCCGCAGGAAAGATCCGATTTGTATTTTATCAACTCCGTTACAAATCCACCAGATTCATTCTTTCTTTCTTGGAGACTAGCCACCTCACCGTCTAACAACCAGAGGTGACAGCTGCAGTCCTCTACAACCTTTCGGATACGGCTGAAAAAATATCATTCAGAGGGCAATCAAATGCAACGAATAGAATAGAATATGCAATTTAGGCAGAAGGCCAAGCGCTGGGACCTACGAGATCATTCAGCGGTGAAAGGAAGGTTGAAAGATAAAAGGTTTACAAAGGTATAGCAGCAGGAAACCCTCGGAGTTGCACCATGAAACAATTGTTAGAGGGTGAAAAGTAAGTTGGACCAGAGAACATGAATGGAGGTTCAGTAAAAGGAACGAAAGGGGTTACAGCTATGGGCCGAAGGGAGGCTGCAAATAACTTTATTGCCTACAGTGCACCGCAGTGGTCAAGGGCAAGGAGCCGAAAAATTAGTTCCTACGATGAGATATCCCCACCATAAACATCCCCAAACCAATAAAAAAAAAAAAATTCAGAGAGAGAGAAGAGAGAGAGAGAGAGAGAGAGAGAGAGAGAGGAAACCATACCCAAGAGTAATCTGAAATGAAACCCTACGAGCTTAATTGAAGATAAAGAAAGGATGGAGTATTTACAACTCAGCCATTGGGAAGAGGATGAAGAAGAGGGAGAAGAGGAAGAGGAGAGGAGGGGAGAAGGATAGAAAAATACGGAAAATGGGGAGGGGGGAGGGTATTTAAAAGACTCCAACCAACCAATGCATTCAAACCAATACATTGAATAACGACCACGGAAAACCCTCTTCCCTGCCACTTGAATGCATTCATCTATACATTCCTAGCCCGTAATTCATCGGGATTGTCCAGGACCTCAGAAAGAGACCTATCAATATGGTTTGTTTACACACTAAAAAGGGGCGAGGGAATGAATACGAAAGAGAGAGAGAGAGAGAGAGAGAGAGAGAGAGAGAGAGAGAGAGAGAGGATTGTATTTGTTTACTCTGCCGTAATTATTTCAAAACCGGTTTCTTTCATGCCCACCCCTTCATTGTACTGTCTGACCCTCCCAACAGCGACAGTGTGTGGGTTTGAGGAGGGTTGAGGAAGGAGATCTACAAATTCCTATACAACAGGGTCTAACGGAATGCGAAATATGACGTAGTGATGATATAAGCGCGCCTCAATCGTTCCTAAACCATTGGTGCTATTTTGATTGACAGCAGTACCAAGATGCACATACATTACTTTCATTAAGATTCTTATAAAAATCAACATTAATTTCAAAGTACTACTACAAAAATGGTTACTAGTAAATCTGGTCGGCGTATCACTGCCGGACCAGCGAAGACACCCAATTCATGTTAAGACAGATAACACCTTGTTGCTCCATCAAAGGAGGTCTTGAGAAAACACTGCAATCACACAGCCAGGAAATACCAACATCGAATTGGGAAAGGACGAGGAAAAAAAAAAAACACGCAC
>NC_087217.1:66434059-66466559 GCF_015104395.2 Macrobrachium nipponense | reverse complement strand
TATATATATATATATATAATATATATATTATATATATATATATATATATCCTTTGGTACAAGACTACAAAAGACCGTTGAAACATATTTTTAATATAAATTCCTTTATGAAATATACACTGAAAAATATGCAGGGCGTTGCGGGAAATATGCACTCATGAATATAGATAATCGGCCGCATTCACGGAGAGATAACACGCGCGATCAGCAACGCCTGCACAAGCACACTCACTCGGTTTAATAAAACGGAAAATTCCTCAAAGCATACTTCGTCGTCTAGTTATCTGACGTCAATTGCGTCCGCGAGAGAACAAGTGGCAGTTTTCCGTACAGCATACGCATAATCCCGTGTGAAGCTCCAGTGGTGGCCTGTGTCGTTAGCACCTAAATCGGTGCCAGACGTACGATCATGGATAACTTTACCCTTAAATAAAATAAAATAAAAACTACTAAGAATAGAGGGCTGCAATTTGGTATGATGGTTGGAGGGTGGAATATCAACATCACAATTTGAAGTCCTCTACCTCTGTAGTTTTAAGATCTAAGGGCGGACTGAAAAAGCGAGGATGGATAGTTAAAGTCATCTCAATAGTTTTCTTGTACAGAAAACTAAAAATCGTCAGGAGTGCTATATACGTCCCGATACTTGATCAATGTGTAAGCCAAAGTAAGGACTTGAGAATGAAACACGTGATCTTAACCAAATCCATGAAGACTATAAATATACGTGCATAAGTAGTACAATTGGAATTCATGTAAAAATACAAAATATACGAGTTTCAAATATTACTACTACTGGCGTCCCTAAAAAAAATTCAAGTCGAATTTAAACATCATAATATATATATATATATATATATATATATAATTAACTATATTATCATCATTCATAACGACATGTTTAGCACCAGGCTATCCTAAATGCTATTTTGGGCATTTAATTATTATCATCATTCAAGGAGAGAGAGAGAGAGAGAGAGAGAGAGAGAGAGAGAGAGAGAGAGAGAGAGAGAGAGAGTCAGTCCCGAGGAAAACTAACTACATCTAATCTCAACACATCAACGATAAATTGTCCACTCAAAAAATTTAGCTTTATTGATGCCGATACTGACGATCAAGCTATATCGAAATCACGACTGGCCAATGAAAGGCCAATATTTATTTTAGTCATGATGCCATCCATGGTTCTGCTTTTATATTGGAGGCAATGATTTTTATTATTGAAGCCTCGACCATTTTTTTTTAAACTCGGATACTAGACAGATAGAGTATACAATTTAGGCCAAACGCTGGGACACCTATGAGGTCATTCAGCGCTGAAGGGAAAATTGAGAATAAGAGGTTTGGAAGGTGTAACAGGAGGAAAACCTCAAAGCGGTTGCACTATGGAACGATTGTTAGGAGAGGGAGGAAAGTAAGATGGAAGAACGAAAATATGAACGGAGTTGTAGTGAAAAGAAATGAAAAAAGGTTGCAGCTAAGGACGCTACAGAGAACCTTAAGTATTGCCTACAGTGCACAAGGTGAGGTGCACTGAAGGCCCTACCCACCTTACAGGTTTAACTCGGACACTAAAAATGATGCATGAATCTCCAGTATATATCTCGAAGACAGCATCCAACCCACTTTACCAAAAACCATTCTCTTCCAACACAACAGCATTTCAAGCAGGCTGCTCAAAATAGCAACACTTAACACTGACGAGAGCATTTTACAGAGCATATAACGAAACGAAGCCTTCGTAGTTTTAATTGACGAAGGCAGCCAAGGTTGACGCCCACGCCTTTCGCAGGCAGAGCAACTTTAATAACTACAGCCAGCCTGTCTGCCCTTTAACGGACGTTCTATTAATATCGGAGTAAGTCCTTCCGAAAAACGAAATAAAATACACCGTCTGCTTCGTTTTATAAAAAAAAAAAAAAAAAAAAAATTAATAAATTCGTTCTGCAAGTGAATCCATCAACAATAAAATCACGGGCTTCAACAGGATAAGCAACGAAGTTATCCAAAATCCTTAAAACGCCCCGAACCAAACAAGTTAAATGCTAAATAAAACATTACCTCAAGGAAACCTAAGTCAATCTCTACAAAAACTCGGCAGCGGATCTTCCCCAATTCACATCCGTTCCCCCCCCCCCCCCCCTCCCCAACAATTCACTAATTGGGTTATAGGTTTCGAAGCGTCTGGCTGGCACATCCTCAACCTTCCCCCCGTCCTCGCTGTACCACCAATTCTCCCTCCCCTCCCCTCAAGTTTATTCCCCTTTCCTATCCCTTCGCATGAGTTTCATGTCCCTCCTTCTCCAACGACCAAAACTTCCCCCCCCCCCCCCCTTCCCCAATTACCCACCATTCCACGTACGTTACAGCCCTGAAGCCGTGACAGGAAATTGCCCTTGGTCAAGTGCGCGCGTGTACATATTGGCGCTATCTCTCTCTCTCTCTCTCTCTCTCTCTCCCTCTCTCTCTCTCTCTCTCTCTCTCTCTCTCTGTGCGTGTGAGTGAGTGTGTGCGTACGTAAATCCCCAAAAGCGTCCACCAGTGGCCATGAACATCGCTTATCCAGAGCAAAGGAGACCCAGACAGGTAGCGTAGCAGCTGTTGGAGAGGCGAGAAAAGCAGATTGGGACAACGTTAAGGGGTGGAGCCCCCCGGGGGGGAGGCGGGGAGTTGAGGAACATGCGTGTTTGAGAAGATATGGGGGGAGGGGGAGGGGGACTGAAGGACATGCGTGTTTGGGAAGTCATAAAAAAATCTCGAAGAAGTTAAATATCAATAACGAAGAACATTACTATGAGAACCGCCTTTCCTTTCCCCGGTGAAACTTACGAAAAAGCTGTCAAGCGCGTCGGGAGAGAATCATTTCAAGTCATAATGCCGTAAACAAGACAAACATCACAATTACACACTAACGATGGAAGAATTTTTAAATAACAGACATTTGTTAGATACGTTTAGATACGTAAGGGATTTCCAGCAAGCTTATCGAGTTGTCAAAATGTTTTCGCAACAATGCACGGAATATGCGGCAGCTACGAGGAAAAGTTTTAAGCTTTGCTAAGAAAAATTATTATTATTCTAATACATTAGCGTAACTACTATCTGTAGTTGTGGTAATAGTACTATTAGTTTAATCACACCGTCGGGCTCAAATCAAAGCTCTAAGTGAGCTGCGCTTTACACAAGAGGAAATTATCAACCTCCTTTGATATGGTATACTACTCCGGGCCTAGCCATTTAGCTGCTTGAAAGTTTCATGCACTCGCCGAGAGAGAGAGAGAGAGAGAGAGAGAGAGAGAGAGAGAGAGAGAGAGAGACTTTCCACTCAGAAACTATAATAGCAAGTGTACATGCGCTATGTATGAGGCATAAATGATTAATGACGAAAATTATGAATATGGGTTAATTAAAACCACACGACAAATAAAAACTTTTTTTTTTACCATCTAACCACCACCGTTGCTGTAGTATTATTAGTAGACGAGCAAAATCCCAGTTTTTAACAATGACTTAGTAGTAAACGAGCAAAATCCCTGTTTTTAACAATGACTTAGTAGTAAACGAGCAAAATCCCTGTTTTTAACAATGACTTCGTAGTAGACGAGCAAAATCCCTGTTTTTAACAATGACTTAATAGTAGACGAGCAAAATCCCAGTTTTTAACAATGACTTAGTAGTAAACGAGCAAAATCCCTGTTTTTAACAATGACTTAGTAGTAGACGAGCAAAATCCCTGTTTTTAACAATGACTTTGCAGTAAACCAACAAAATTCCTGTTTTTAGCAATGAATCAGTAGTAAACGAGGAAAATCGTTTTTAACAATGACTTAGTAGACGAGCAAAATCCCTTTTTTAACATTGACTTCTTAATAGACGAGCAATGCCCGTTTTGATCAATGACTTAGTAATAGACGAACAAAATCCCCATTTTTAACAATGAACGCCTTAAAAGACGGGCAAAATCCCTGATTTTAACAATGACTTATCAGTAGACGGAGCAAAATCCAAGTTTTTAACAATGACTTATCAGTAGACGGAGCAAAATCCCTGTTTTTAACATTGACTTATTAGTATAAGAGCAAAATCCCTGTATCTAACGATGAGTTATTAGCAGACGAGCAAAATCCCTGTTTTCAACAATGACTTATTATATTATAATAAACGAACAAAATGGCAGCTTTTACCAATGTTATAGCTGACGAGCAAAATCAGCTTTTACCAATGGTATTAGCAGACGAGCAAAATCCCTGCTTTAACAATGACAGTTATTAGCAGACAGCACAAAATCCTTCCGAATCCAAAGCGGAGGAGTCACGACCACAAATGAAACCCAAATACTACACAGAAGACAAACAATGAAGCAAAGCAGACATAATAACCCCTGGCTGGATGTTGCTGACGGTTCTCGAATGTCGCCGCCGAGTCAACTGATGTCTTTACCGGCAGACCCGAAAGACATTCACACCAGGGAGGGGAAGCTACAATAAAAGATATCTTGAGCAAGGAGGAGGAGAAGAAGGAGGAAGAGGAGGAGGAGGAGGAGGAGGAGTTATTCTGAAGGGATACGGGTTTCAAGGGAGTACAACGAGAGTGAATAAAAAAAATATACAAGGGAAGACAAAAAGTTAACATAAAATAATCTAAGACTGAGAGGAGTGTGATATACACGAAGGGGGGGGGCATATTCTAAGCTACTATAAGAATGGGAGAGAAGAGAGAGAGAGAGAGAGAGAGAGAGGAAGGGAAGATGGTGTATCCTTATGGCTTACAAAACGAAATGGGGGCAAAGGAAGTATAACCTGAAAGACGACGTGTTTGATGGTAGAAGAAAAAGTGGATTTTAAAGGAATGGGGCATATAGGACCGGGATGGAAGGATATGGGCATATGCCAAAGGAAAACGGGGCCCACGGGGGAGGGAATGGGGCAACTTGAGGGAAGTCTAAGGTGAGATTTACTCTGAAGGATTAAGACGAGGACAAAGTTACCCTAATGGAATTTAGACAGTTATTGTGAAGAAGTGCAGATTGAAAAGAGAGGAACGAGGGTGTTCTGTAGGAGTCGTGAGCTGGATGGAAGAGAGAAAATATGTTCTCAAGAATCACAAGACGAAGAGAATACGGAGAGAGGGAGAAGGCTTCAGGACTGCCGTCTCTCCTGGCCTCGCTCCTACACCATGGGTACAGGCTATTCTTTAGACCTTGGGTACAGGCAGCAAAAGGGAACACCCTTCGGCGTCTTGGTTTCCGCCCACCCTGAATCACCTCTCCCCCACAGAATATGCCCTGGATCTCTCCGAGGATACTTGAGGATAAAACTTCTCTGCCTTACAATTACATTTATTAACAAATACCAAGACAAAAATGATGAGCATGTGGTATAAAATTCCCTCTTTCATACACTTAAGACTTCGTATATATCGAGATTTCAACGTCAAAGATAAGTGTAGGTCGTTCGATTAGGTTATATGAATCAAGGTCTAGAGAATATACTCTCTAGACCTTGATATTAATTCTGTTAACTCCACGATCACTGCAAACCTCTCTCTCTCTCTCTCTCTCTCTCTCTCTCTCTCTCTCTCTCTCTTACACACACACAAATCTCTTCACATTCAAAGCAAAGAGCGTTTAATTACAACCACCTACTGTGTTTCCCAACTCTGTGAGCAAACTAAACAACATGCAGAAGCAGTGGGCGTGGCCGCTCCTCCCAGGCAGTAATTATCCAGGTACGGCGGAAAAAAAAGGGCCACAGTGAAAAAGAGTCTGGCAAACAATAATGATCATCAAACAGGCTACTTAACGAAAAATGGCTTTAAAATGCTGAAATTATTTTAATTTAGGGAAATTACAGCTCGTTGAAAGAGCAGAAGATTATTCATCTCTCTCTCTCTCTCTCTCTCTCTCTCTCTCTCTCACTCTCTCTCTCCTCTCTCTCTCTCTCTAAAATAAAGAAATAAGTAAGCAATACAACAATGTATTCCACACACACACACACCCACATCACACACACACACTATATATATATATATATATATAATATATATATATATATATATATATATATATATATATATATATATATATATACACACATATATATATATATCATACATACATACATACATCATATATATATATATATATATATAACATACATATTATATATAGATATAAACAAATACCAATGTTATATATATATACATATATATATATATATAATAATTATAAGTATATATATATATATAAATTATATTATATTTGTGTGTGTGTGTGGTGCTGTGTGTGTTGTGTTGTGGTGTGTGGTTGTTGTATAACTGGAATCACGAAAAGTTTGGAACGTTATATATATATAAATATTATATATTATAATATATATATAATATATATAATATAATATATAATACAGCACGATTCACCCTAACATTCCACATAAGAGAAATACGAAACAGCAGCAAAATTTGCAAATCAAAACCGAAAAAAAAAAAAATGATAATAATAAAAGAAAACACTTACTTTCCCAAATTCGTTGACAAGGGCTGATCAAGTTGGTCAACGACTGATCAAGTTGTTTATTTCCTCAGGCATCGCAAAGCGCTGGAGACGAGTCAAGCCCTTTGAATTCCGCTCCTGAGAATTGTTCGGCAGCGCCCAACCGATTCCACAGCACCCCGAGGCGATATTTTGGGAAATGGGGAGGGCGTTGTTTCCTTACCAACTAGGGTAGGCATTCGAGGTAGACGTCACGTGACTTATGACGCAATATTTCACTTCCTCCGATTCCCTTGACGAGACTTGTTTGTTTGTTTGTATGGTGTTTTGACTTTGCATGGAACCAGTGGTTATTCAGCAACGGAACCAACAGCTTTACGTGACTTCCGAAACACGTCGAGAGTGAACTTCTATCACCAGAAATACACATCTCTCACTCCTCAATGGAATGGCCGAGAATCGAACCGGCGACCACCGAGGTAGAACGCTAACACCATACCAACCACGCCACTTATGCGCCTATTTTTTGTAGCTAGATAGAATATACGTAGAGCTTGGGCCAAAAGCCAAGCGCTGGAACTCATGAGGTCATTCAGCGCCGAAACGGGAACTGACACTAAAAATTATTGAAAAGTGTAACAGGAGGAAAACGTCGTAGTTACATATGGGACAATTGTTGGGTGGGTGGCAAAGGAAGATGGAAGAAAGGGAATATGAACGGAGGCAGAGTAAACGAAATGAAAGGAGTCTGCAACTAGGTTCCGCAGAGATGCTGCAAAAAACCATAATGCCTACAGTTCACCCGCTTGAGGTGCAATGATGGCACTACCTCCCTACGGGAACAAGACTTGTAAAAGAGTTCCATGTCTCGAATACCATTCAATACACAAGACCATACGAAGCAGAAACCCGATTTTTATGTGTATGTGTACACACACACACACACACACACACACACACACCCACACACACACATATATATATATATATATATATATATATATATAAATATATATATATATATATATATATATATATATATATATATACTTATATTCACATAAAATAAAAACTAAAAGTCCCAAACACTTTCATAATAATTAAATACATTTCTATGGTACCTTTAAATGTGTTGAAACAACACGAAAGCGCATGGTAACTCTTTCTTGTATTTTTCCTGTGGCCTTAGCTGAATGAATTATATATATATATATATATATATATATATATATATATATATATAATATATATATTACAATAATGCATACACTTGATAATATTACTCACCAACACCCGATTCACGACATAAAAGGCAACGTCCCATTTCCAGTACCACGTACCTGTCACAGAAAAATAAAACACAGGATTAACGATCTGTGGGGAATTACAAATGTATCCAGTATTTAAAATTATGGATCGTGTGCACTGAATGACAATTATACTCTGTTTTTTTTCATCTGTCCATCCGTCTATGGTGTTTGTGTATGGTAACACTGCGTCCCGGTAAATAATTACGCTGTGTGTAAGTGTTAGGTTAAATAAAAGGATATCTGGGTGTACATTTGCAACTGAAAAGTGTTTTAATAATTTACTGTATGCGAATTACACCGTTAATATTCGAAATAGGATATTATTATAATTGTTGAATGGGAGCTGAATGTAACTATCCAAAGCCCGGGACGCAGTGTTACCATGCAAAAACACCACAGGCGGATGGACAGATGGAAAAAAAACAAGAGTATAGTCACACGCACGTTGCATCTACAAGGTTACTGAAAAGCGTACGAATGACGTTACATGGCTGAAAATTATTTTTTTTTTATTCTTATTATTCAATAATCATTAATAGAAGCAGTTACATATGCATGATGCTTGTAGCCTATAGCATACCAGAGAATAAATATATACGAATAGGCAACTCATGAATAATTATTCCTATTGCCCAAATGCAAAAATATTCTGGCCAAAATAAAAGCGAATTAAATCAAACAAATCTAAGCCAATAAATCCAGACACCAGAATGCATAATTATTTTCAGCGCCCTCATCGTCCATTACCCAAAAAATATTCTCACCAAAATAAAAAATCCACCAACCTCATAAAATAAACAAGCAACTAAAAAGAAAATCACAAGAGCTGCCCAGCAAGTTGTAAAAATAAATCAATGAATAACCCTGACCATTCCTGTTTCCTGTGTTTGAAGGGGAGATGCTACACCACACCTACACACACGTGTACACCTGAGCACATGCATACGTCAAATAAACACATGTATACGTCAAATAAACAAATCGAATTAACCTCAATGAAGCGAATTAATGGCGGCAATAACTTTATTTACACATCAGTTGTGTGGGTGCACCCATGCGTAAGTTTAGACACACACAGCACGCTTTTTTCTATTTTTTTTTTTATTTATTTATTTATACATTACACTCCCGTAAATCTGGGATAAATCGCATATATAAAAAAAGTTTTACAATTCGGCTGCAGCAGCATAGATTTTCATCGCATCAAATTCACGTTTTTGACGTTCTCTCTTTTTTCAAAACAAGGAGAAAATGTATATATTCATTCAGGCATAATTTTCACGATAGCGAACTGGCACCAATCCAAAACTGTACTTGAACTTTAAAGAAAATTAAGTTCAATTTGCCTCATAAAATAGAGACGGGACAAAAAGAACTCATCTCACAGGATCAAAATCTTAATAAAAGGCCACACCTGAAAACACCTAAGTATTGATAAAGTCTGAACACCCCTGCAATAAGATATAACAATAGGGCCAGAATAGTTACAACCAAATTACCATTACCGACAATATACAGAACCAATATATATATATGCGAATGTAAAAGAAAAATATAACAGCAGTTTTTTGTTCATATACTTGATGTATTCGCCATTAGAGAAGAGAGAAGGAGAAAGAGAAGTAGGAGGAGGAGAGAGAGAGGAGAGAAGTGAGAAAAAGAGAGAAGAAAAGAGAAGAAGAGAGACGAGAGAGAGAGAGGCTATAAGAATACTAAAATCCTACCCCCCCCCCCTCCCCCCTTTCACCACCCGCAAAACCCAGATTTTAGTTGGCGAATGGCGGGTCATAAACCTGCAACGGATCCAGGGTAGCCAGGATGAGCATAAATTTGAAAATAAATCAGGATTACGAGCAACATCGGCAATGCTGCACTTCCAACATGAAACGCCCATTCCCTTGCACAGCGCCACGCAGCCCAAAATCGCTAAAATACAATATATTTTGCTATAATAATCAAATCCGAGTGACACTTGTTTGTTCTCTTCCGGGTGAAAGTAGGGGAGACATGACTCAACAACCTATCGCCCCCCCCCCCCCCACACCAAACCAGTTTGTCCGTCCCAGATGGGGACTGGTTACGTAGGGGAGACATCTACCTTCCTCCAGCAAACCTGTCTGTCCGCAACGGGTGGGGGATTCGGTGGGTAAGGGAGACAACTGGGCTGGATTGTAGCGCGTGTACCACGCCAAAAAGCTCGTAATACATACAGCAAATGATTGATTGATTGATTTATACTTCTGGCCTACATGCTAAGCACTGAGGTAACTAAAGCCATTCCTTTAGGAGAGGGTGGACAGTATGATGGAAGAAAGAGAATAAGAATGAAGGAACAGCAAAAGGAATGAAAAGGGGTTGCAGCTAGGGGCCGAAGGGATGCTGCAAAGAACCTCAAGTAATGCCTACATTGCACCGCATGAGGCGCACTGACGGCACTATCCCCTCCTACGGGGTATAACAGCAAATGAAGTTGCTCCAGCATTCGCAATGTAACAACAGCAATGACGACAACAACAAAAATATAAAATGTCAGGCCAATCAAACATGAGCCCTACAGTGGTATCAGCAGTCATTAGAAAATGAAAGTTATTCCGATTCATTTCATGTACAACACCGACCAATACTTCGTATAACGCTGACATCATGTTAAACACGGCATTATGAAAAACGAGCACCGCCTGTCTGAACGACAGTGGCTGCATAATTCATATTCCCGGCATATAACCTCATAATTTGGGAACGTTCGATATCGTGCTCCCCCTCCTCTGTAATACTTCAACTCTTGCCAAAAGGACTTGTAATTTTATAGATAAGGTAACTTAGCAACTGAATGATTAAAATAAGCCAATGACTACATCATTTGAGAGAGACAAAGCCAACCTTTCAAGAGGAATTAAAAAATCTATTTAGCACTTGCTTGCCAGAGAGAGAGAGAGAGAGAGAGAGAGAGAGAGATTAATACTGACGTCACCTCTCTATTTTACGATGACATTATAAACCTAAATGTTATTCAAAAAGACAAACTCAATACACTACAAGTGTTCCCCTAACAAGACACGCAAGTGTTCAACTGAGCGAGCGGAACAGCAATAGAACATGTGTTACACAGATGTTTAAAACTAAATGAAAATTAACTATCTTAAAATACATTATCAATAACGAAGTTCTTTCTGACGCAAAAACGAAAGAAATGACGAAAGCGAAAGTAATCGGCTCCCACCCACAATTAATAACAGTAGTAGATATTACATTAATAAAAGTATAATATTTATAATCACCACTACCCACATCAAAACAATATTTATCATAACGAAACTAAGTGACAACTAAATATCATTATTATTATTGTTAAGAAATTCACAGTTTCGTGAAAACAAATTGTTTAAAAAATATCCACAATTATATATAAAAATCTATTTCTATGTAAAAATATAAAACAAAGACTTACGAACACATTCCTCATCAGTGTGACGTTAAAATGTAATGAAGAGGATAGTTTCCCTCCGAAGAGCATCTAAAAAGGTGGGCAGGGCGAGAAAATAATAACAGCCCATCATCGAAGTGGATATTTTTTTAAACATTATTATTATTATTATTATTATTATTATTATTATTGGAGAAACAAATCCACAGTTATGTAAAATGTACATATATTTCAGTTTAAAAACAGCAAAGATAACTTTTGGGAACGGTTCCCCTTATCAATCAGATTGATAAGGGGAACCGTACAGATTCCCGAAAGCTATCTTTGCTGTTTTTAAACTGAAATATATGTACATTTACATAACTGTGGATTTGTTTCTCCATTTGAAGACTCGTGCTACTATGAGGATTTTGTAATTATTATTATTAGTTATTATTATTAATTATTATGATTATTATTATTATTATATTATTATTATTATTATTATTATTATTATTATTCCCACCAATCATAACACGCCTATTTTAATAATATTCGTCAGAGTCCTATACCACGAACCAAGAAGAAGGAGCTACCACATAATCCTCTAATTAATGGATGCGGTCTCAGACAGACTAATATGACCAAGAGATAAAGCAGGCAAAAGCACACGACACATCATTATTAGAGATATCCACTAAAAACATATAACGAGAATGGCAACAAGCAGTCTTGAGAAACTATAATAAATATTCAATATAATCTGATTCAGACTCACTCCAGACAGATTCTCTCTCTCTCTCTCTCTCTCTCTCTCTCTCTCTCTCTCTCTCTCTCTCTCTCTCTCTCAAGTTGTAAACAGCAACAGTGTGGAAGAGTTTAAGAGAAAGCTAGACAAGATCATTAGGACACACACCTTGAATGAACAGTAAAACCTGCTCCTAGAGATTAAGTGAGTACATAATGTCTCCTCGGATGGACTAATAAGTCTTTGAGACATCGTTGTATCTCCTTGCAAATCTAAATATATAAAGGGAACAATAAGCGTCTTGGAAGGCATAAATCTAAGAATGTTTACATTTTTCAAGCCAGGATGAAATTTTCCTATATACGTGCGGTTAAATTAAATAACTACCGAACGAAAAAAAATTCAACCCAGACCCTTGCACCTTCAGAACAACGTCCAATATAGCTATTGTTTGGACTAAGGAACATAGGCACACCATCCGCACTCACAATCGAACCCATTGACATCGACCATACAATGATACAAGGCCCATTCCAGCGAATATAATGGAGGAAAATAACCCATTAGCTACAGGAAACAGCTGCGGGGTGAGGGGGGTGGGGGGGATCGGTTCCGCCAAACCTCGTAAATCAACGGACGCATGGGATCTTGAACTTCCCCGCGTATAGGCCGTACCGGAACTGTAAGCCCAATATGAGTAGGTCCACGCCAGAATAGTGGTTTTGCCCGTCATGACAGAAAAATCGGAGATGAAGCTCACGCCTGAAGAGAAAGGTTTCTTCTCTCTCTCTCTCTCTCTCTCTCTCTCTCTTCTCTCTCTCTCTCTCTCTTTTCTCTCTCTTTTTTTTTTTGATAAGTTTGCCGTTTCCCAGTGCGGACTCCTGCTTATTACCAGCGACCCGTAAGGGACATCTGACGTACGTGTGCCTATTTCTCTCAAAAGTTCGTCCGATGATGCCATTCAGCGGAGGACTACCGCTTATTAACCAATCAAAGCTTTTCGTGGAAGAGACCGGGAGGAAGATCAAACCCAAGCAGTTCCCAGACCTAGATTCTATAAAACACGGGAGGATGGGTAAGGTAAAATGTGTGGACCATAACCTAGAGAAAAACGATGCGCATGCCTTTTGAAAGTTGGAAGATTATAGGAAAGAAAGCAAATGGATTAGTAAATAAAATAAAAAAAAATCCGTCCACAAATACGTAAATCTGGCAAACAAATTGACTGCTGCAACATCCAAAACACAAGACACAATCCACTTATATTCCCCAAACCACGTGATAAAGAAACCCAACACATTAACAAGGGAAAAAAAATGAATAAATGACCCAGGCTTCGACATCATACAAGAGCATTCACGCAAGGTCCCAAAAAGCCCTACGAGTTTAGTTGGACAGAGCCCTGGACCGTGCATAGGAAGCGGGGAGAGGGGGGGGGGGGGGGGGGGGGAGCTCTGGACCCTTGCAGGAAGGAGGACAAGGAGTCGCCGCTGGCCCTGATTGGTGCTGATTGTCCACACTTCCGCCCAATCAGCGTCCACCACCACCGGAACCAGAGCCATGTCACCTCCACCCCCACGGTTTTTCGTGGTTGCCTCCCTTCACTCGTTCCTCAGACGTTTGTTCACAAGATACTACTTTCAGTGATTTTGAAAATGCTGTTAGTGACTTACATGTTACCGTTTAAATGCCATGCGCAATGAATGCATGATACAATGAAATGCTCCGAGCGTTTTGGCAGATATTCAAATCAAATGCTAAGACAATGTTATCTCACGTCACTTCGCCACGTCTAGATAATACGGAAAGAACAAAATCCTATTCAGGTCGTGGCTACTAAGAATATCTAGCTTCAAAAACAATTTCAATTTTAAAATTCTGAACAACTTATACAGTATTCACCTAACAGAAAAATTACATTACGAGATATATACTGCAAAATAATACATATTACTAATTCCACTACACTTTCCGAACATCCTACTGATTCCAAAGTTCGATTCAACGTATCCCCCCCCCCCCCCCCCCTAGGAGGGAAGAACTCTCTTCCTTCTATGAAGACCAGTCCTGCCAAGCAATGTATGCTTACTTCCCCGTCATTAAAAAAAAAATGATGAAATAACAACGCAATCATGAACCGCCACTTTCAATTGCTACTATAACCTATATGACAAACAGAGCGCCGAAATGGGAGCATAAAAAAAGGGACTGGAAGTGACCGTCCCATTGCTGGCTGATGATCAAAATTCACGGCAATAATACTCTCCTTCGAAAGTTCTGCTCATCGATTATCTATGGCCCTTGAATTATAGAAGCTGGCAACTGAATTCTGTGAGAGAGAGAGAGAGAGAGAGAGGAGAGAGAGAGAGAGAGAGAGAGAGATACTAGCCACTTCTTTAAACTGTACAAATAAAGAAATCAACAAAATAAATCCACAGTAAATAGTAAACCATATGACATCGTGAGAGAGAGAGAGAGAGAGAGAGAGAGAGAGAGAGAGAGAGAGAGAGAGAGAGAGAGAGAGGGGGGGGGGATCTAACTCATTTACAGTGCCCGGTATGTTGTCAAGCCATGCTATCACTAAGATTCTCGTGGCTCACCAATTTCTCATTGCTACTTCCTGTTATCAAGTAATAGATTTCAAAACATTCATGTTAATGAAGCATTGTTCGAGTTGGAATACAAAATTTAGGTCACAAAGGCCAAACTCTGGGACCTATGAGATCAATCAGTTAAAACGGAAAGGAAAACCTCACAGTCACACAATAAACAACTGTTATGAGAGGTTGGACACCAAGATGGAAGAGATTATGAAAGGAGGACAGTAAATGGAATGAAAAGGGTTGAAAGTAGGGGCCGAAGGGACGCTGCAGAAAACCTTAAGTAGTGTCTACGGTGCACCGCGTGAAGTGGGGCAGACGGCACTAAAACCCCCTACGGTTATGCATTAATGAATCTAATTGTTTATTTACAAAACTAAATTACTTTATCATCATACAGTTGCTATTTTAATGCAACGAATTGAACAGGTGAGAGAGAGAGAGAGAGAGAGAGAGAGAGAGAGAGAGAGAGAGAGAGAGAGAGAGAGAGACTCCGTCGTCCTAGTCAAACCACTGCACAGTCTTCACTTTAATTATTCAAGAGGACCTACAACGAAGTGTGCGTTGTGCCCTTTGCGGCTTTCCCAAGACTGTCCGAAATGAGAATGCCAAACGGTGTCACTTCACATTAACGGTGCGTGAACGAAGCGAGTCTGCCACACTTCCCAGGTGCTGAAATGTCTGTATCACTCGGTGGAAGAAGCGTTCGTTCTGCGAAAATGAGGTTCCCTGGACATTTGTTTCGTTACGTTACGGTACTACAATCTATTTTAAAGTAAAAACAAGATACGGTACTACAATCAAAGCAAAAACACTATATAACTTTAAAAAATTACAGAAAAAAATACAAGCACGAGGTCCAAGTAGGTCATTTGAAAAGACTAACATTAACATAAATTACGATGAAAATATACCACAGACTGCAAAAACATCATTAAAATGGAAATATATTTCAATACTAAAGAGAGATACGCTAAAAAAACAAGATACGGTACTAAAATATATTTCAAAGTAAAAACACTATATAACTTTAAAAATCAAAAGACAAAAAATACATTTACGAAGCCAATGTAGGTCATTTAAAACGACTAACATTAACATAAAATTACGATGAAAATATACCACACACTGTGATAACATCTATAAAATGGCAATACATTTCAATACCAAAGATAGATACGCTAAAAGAATTCGCAGAATGTTTTAACTGGTTCTCTTACAAAAACGAAGTAGTTTTATTCATCCGAAAAGATTGAATGAAGCTTCCTCTAAAGGTAACACTGGCGATCGTTCACTGCAGAGGCAGGACGAAGTTAAATAACATCGCATCATGGCATCCGAAAACTAGAATAAAACTACACCTGTCTACCTGCTGAACTCGTCCATTCACCGAATGGTAAAAAAAAAAAACTATGAGTGTTCAGTGTAAAGTTAGACATATCGTGATACTATCATTCAAGTAAATTTTTGTATTTGACGAAATATGAACCTTAATCAATGGGAGTAAAGCATTACATTTTTCTTGCATATATAACTTATAAGAAATAATAATATATTTCTCTGTGGTTCTTTTTATGGGATTTGCAAGTGATAAACACAAAAACAATATGTAAAGAACTAAAACAATACAGCAAGATGTAGCTAATGAACAAATTAAGTTCCGGTCCGGAAAAATTTATCCCTCCCAAAAAAATTTTAAACAATCAATTATAGTCACTGAGAGAGAGAGAGAAGAGAGATAGAGGAGAGAGAGAGAAAAGAGCCTTGAGAGAGAGAAGAGAGAAGAGGAAGAGGTGGGATGGAAGGGTAGGAGTGTGGCATTGTATGCCAATTCAGGGCATCATTGTGGGATGCTTGCAACTACCATCATCGAGCTCCTCTAGTTATATGACCCAGCGGGCTCCAGGCAAGCACAGAAAATACGTGGGATTCGTGGCTCTTTCAAATTCCACTCGCAACACAAGAGGCTGCGGAGAAAAGCAGAATAACAGGAAGGCTGTGCAATGAATGGCGACATGGAAAGTACAAAGTCAACGGATGTTCAATCATTTACTCGATTCAGCGAACGGAGATATAATGTGAAGGAATAATGGTTGTGAATCGTTTACTTAAATAAACAAGTGAAAAATGCGCCGAAGTTTCTTCGGCGAAATCGAGTTTTCTGTCCGGTGGTGGCCTCAGCCACAGCCCATAAAACTCTTAGAAGAGCCTCGGTGACGTGGTTGGTATGGTGTTGGCGTCCCACCTCGGTGGTCGCGAGTTCGATTCTCGGCCATTCCATTGAGGAGTGAGAGATGTGTGTTTCTGGTGATAGAAGTTCACTCTCGACGTGGTTCGGAAATCACGTAAAAAGCCGTTGGTCCCGTTGCTGAATAACCACTGGTTCCATGCAACGTCAAAACACCATACAAACAAACAAAAAACATAAAACTCTTAGACGCGGCCCACAAAAATCAGCCACGGTCCGGTGGTGGCTTAGGTTGTTGATACCTATATAACGCTGACGGAAGTAGGATTGTGGCTCTATTTGACCTTAGAAAAACCAAAAACTACCGAGGCTAGAGGGCTGCAATTTGGTATGTTTAGGTAATGATTGGAGGGTGGATGATCAACTTACTAATTTACAGCCCTCTAGATTCAGTCGTTTTTGGAGATCTGAGGGCGGACGGGACACAGCAAGCACATTAGTTTTTCTATTTTTTAGAAAAATAAAATAAAATGTTGATGAATATTCTGTACAGCAAAAACCATATTGCAATTCAGTACAGTTGAAATGAGTGTCTAATAGGATGAAAATGTGCAGAATATTAGTTATTCTTAGTATTCGCATAAACACCAAGGCAAGGACAAGAATAAATAACATGACTCAGAGAAGAATAGATACTCAGAGGAGAAACAATTTAAGAATTGAAAAATCAATGGAAATAATCCTTACCCAACCACACCAAAAGGAACTGAAGGAAAAAACAAAAAAGGCTAATAATAGCTACAAAAGGGAACAATAGGACATAAGAGATACCATGAGAGAGAGAGAGAGAGAGAGAGAGAGAGAGAGAGAGAGAGAGAGAGAGAGAGAGAGAGAGAGAGAGAGAGAGAAGCATGACCTTGAGATATGACATGCAATTTCCAACAATAAAACAATGGGAGAGATATGGTTGAATAAAGGTTCTTAC
This sequence comes from Macrobrachium nipponense, assembly GCF_015104395.2. Taxonomy (NCBI): domain Eukaryota; kingdom Metazoa; phylum Arthropoda; class Malacostraca; order Decapoda; family Palaemonidae; genus Macrobrachium; species Macrobrachium nipponense. The sequence goes on along the minus strand of NC_087217.1, from coordinate 66,448,836 downwards.
GCCGAGAAAAAAAAGGTAAGACGAAGAGATTAAAAGATAGGGAAAATATAAAACGACTTTCAAAAGAGGACAAAGATTGTGAGGAGATACGTTTGGAGAAACAATGGTACAATGACACGCAAGACCTGAATGCCTCAGAATGCATTCAGAGAGAGAGAGAGAGAGAGAGAGAGAGAGAGAGAGAGAGAGAGAGAGATTTACTGGGCGTAAGCGGTTCATCCCTCAACGACTTGACGAAATCACTCCACTATTTTCCCCACTTTCTTTTTAGCGTAATCTAGACAATAGCCGAACCCACCCTCTGACAAAGATAATTTATTTTGTCATCCATTCTACCCTGAAAAAAGAAAAAACCGCATTTCCAGCATATCCCTTAAAAAAAACAGGGTCATCCACTTTAAAAAAATTGTTAAAAAATAATCTTTAAAACACATATCTTCGTCGAATGTCGACACAATTTTACATGCAATGGCAACACTAGCTAAACGTCTTTCAATAAAGAATAAACAAATTTCTGTTATAAAGAATAAAGCAGCATTAATTATAAAATGAAAACGTGCTAAGTAACAGAAATCGATATGTGAGATAAAAAAATAACTTGCCTAAAAATACAAATAGGCAAACAATAGGTTCGTTTGAAAAACACACTTAGGGTTATATAATGCCTCGATTATCGTCACCACTATTAAAGACCACCCATTCATAAAAGCAGGCCAAAAAGGTCAAGGCCTTTCACAGATGAGAACTTGAATGAAACAGGTCAGGAAACATTATCCAACTTGAAGAAATGATTCACGAGACCAAACGACTCTTTCAACTACAGTTCTTCTAGTATATCACACCCAACTTGTAACCGGATTCTTTTATATATATATATTACATATATATATATATATACACATATACACATAAGCGAATACCACAGGAAAATGATAGTCAGAAATCCAAGCGCTTTCGTCTTTACTAAGACATTGTCAAGGAGCTCCTTGACAATGTCTTAGTAAAGACGAAAGCGCTTGGATTTCTGACTATTATTTTCCTGTGGTACTCGCTTATTTATGAAGTCACGTGCATCTACTGTGATTTTTTAAAGATACATATATATATACATATATATATATTATATATATATATATATATATATATCATATATATATATATATATAAATGTGTGTGTGTGTGTGAAACAACCATACAGAGATGTGCCCATCTCTCACTAAGTGAATTTCCATTTCGCAACATCTCTCTTTGAATTGTCGGTGCTGTTTTTACAAGCACGATACGCATTTCAGTATTCTATTAAAACATAAACTGTGTTAGTTTATCACAATACGTTCAGAATGTCAAACCGGAATCGAATGTCAACATACTGGGATGAAATGAACTTGAATAAACAATCCTTATACTTTGCATTAAAAAAAATGTACGTCAGAAATAAATCGCTGTACCATATATTTTTCCTCTGCGCTGTACAAAACTCCGAAAAAAATGTCTATTCCTTAATCAACTCACTACACCGGTGAGAGTTTTAATTCAAGCAAAAGGTCAGGACAAGAGGTTAATTTTTGCTCTGACCTTAGATGTCACCTACATTTATTCAACATTCAGGAAGCTCTGACTGAACTTGAACAGTGTACTTGGTATTTTTACAAGTGTCGTGCAATTGTAAAGTTATTCAACCATTCTTGACGTTAATTTTGAATACACGAGTACACTGGTATAATAATAATACTACATGCACGCCATCACACCACACTGTTTATATCATGTGAAATTCCAACTACTCGCTTACAATACAAGAAGATTACAGAGTTGACGAAATGTGAACCTCCTACTACCACACAACTCCAGGACCCCCCCCCCCCCCCCCCCACCCCCGCCCCCCCCCCCCCTGGCAATTCCAACCAAACAACCTTGCACTTGTGGCCTTAAAATAATTGCTGAATGGAGGGACGTCCAAGAGAGAGAGAGAGAGAGAGAGAGAGAGAGAGGGAGGAGAGAGAGAGAGTTTCGGTAATTCATATATATATGATATATATAATATATATATAGATATATATATATATATATATATATATATATATAGACATAATTCTCTACCTTTCTAGTGCCAACGAATCTCTCTCTCTCTCTCTCTCTCTCTCTCTCTCTCTCTCTCTCTCTCTCTCCTCTCTCTCCTCTCTCTCTCTCTCCATGCCAAAGCAATTAAAGTCACTCTTTCATTATCTCGTATTTTCTAACACGAAATTCTCGAATATAATGACTGCAATGACATCCGGTGTTTTCTCTAAAAACAATTTCATTCATTCTTAAGTCTCTAATTTTAAGACAATTAAGTTTATTAACATGCTTCCAGTGCTAAGATTTCCACTTCTCTTCCTGAACTTGATTTCCAAATAAGAAAGTGTGTATGTATGTATGTATGTACGTATGTTTCCAAATAGGAAAGTGTATGTATGTATGTATGTATGTATGTACAGGCTACATGAGATAAATAAAACCTTTAGTCTTCTGTAGTACTGTCGACTAACCAAGTGACATTTTCCATGTCTATAAAAGTATTTGCTTCTCAAAATCATATACATTCATATAGTACAAACATAAAATTAAGACGTCTTCTAATTCAAAGAAAAATTCTAACATTTACAGGCACAGATAATGAAAGCTTCCAAAACAACGTAAAATTCTAAATACGAAAATCATATAGCCTAAAATATACCCTTATCCAAAATAACGGTAATTGATCGAGAAAGTTTAAACACCGTTACCATCATGAAAGGAGAAACCTACAGTATCACACACTCCCCTAAAGACAATCACATCCATTACGATAATTACATCTCTTCCAGTGTCTAATTAACTCTGCCGCTGAATTGGAACTTTTAGCTTCTGAGAGAGATTGTTTAAAAGCTGGAACTTTTAGCTTCTGAAGGAAATTGTTTAAAAGCTGGAACTTTTAGCTTCTGAAGGAAATTGTTTAAAAGCTGGAACTTTTAGCTTCTGAAGGAAATTTTTTTAAAAGCTGGAACTTTTAGCTTCTGAAGGAAATTGTTTAAAAGCTGGAACTTTTAGCTTATGAAGGAAATTTTTTTAAAAGCTGGAACTTTTAGCTTATGAAGGAAATTTTTTTAAAAGCTGGAACTTTTAGCTTCTGATGGAAATTGTTTAAAAGCTGGAACTTTTAGCTTCTGAAGGAAATTGTTTAAAAGCTGGAACTCTTAGCTTCTGAAGGAAATTGTTTATTAAAAGCTGGAACTTTTAGCTTCTGAAGGAAATTGTTTAAAAGTGGAACTTTTAGCTTCTGAAGGAAATTGTTTAAAAGTTGGAACTTTTAGCTTCTGAAGGAAATTGTTTAAAAGCTGGAATTTTAGCTTATGAAGGAAATTTTTTTGAATGTAGGAATTTTTAGCTTCTGAAGGAAATTGCATAAAGAGAAGATCCGAACTAAAGTTTGTAACACGACTCAAACCGCAGTAAGTCTAAAATAATTGAATATGACCTAAAGTTATGCATTAATTGACCAATTTCCATGTATACAGTGTGAACAAAATTGCCTTCCACCCAACTGGTACTTTATCAAAATGCTACCCTCACAACAAACTTCACAAAAAGTACAGAAAAAGTCCATATGACAGTAACTGAGATAGCCCATTTTTCCTTAAACATAAACGCATTTAATAAAATATCTCTCTCCAGACGCTTAAAAACAAAGGACAAACCCAAATGGTGATGATGATGATGATGACAGGTATAGAGATGAGGAATGGACTATGTGGCCGGACAGGGAGAGGTAGAGGGAGGGCGAGGGTTACGTCTTACCTCACCAATGACCCCTCCAAGCAACCCCCCCCCCCCCCCCCCACCTCAAACCTCGTCTGTCCCGTGCCTGTCTGCTTCCAGTCAAGTCGATAAACCAACGAAAGATGAGTCATGCTGCAGAAAGGCGCACGAACGCACGCACAAACAACAAACAAACAACACTCGGCGTCTGTGATGTAAATTCCGCTACAATACTCACGGCCTACCAGGAAACAAATCGTCATTTATCGTTCCTAAATATAACTCGAGTCTTCATCCACTCCATCAATTTTAAAAAAACTATTAATAAAACTGGTATGGGATGGCAAGGAAGTTAGTTTTATGGAGTTGACAGCGATGAGAGAAGACGTCGGAATATGATAAAAGATGATAAATGAAATCCACGGCGATACAACTGCCCTATCAATCATGTTGGTTGTCTTATGTTCTCCTAAGTTAATACATCCCAAAGAACAAAGTTTAGGCCCGTCATAAATAATAAAATAAAAACAAAAAGACCACGTGAGAATAATCAAGTGCTCGGTTCTTACAAGTCGACAAAGAGAACGTTCGGGTGCATCCATCCCTTCATTTCATATTCTACAGACTTACTATGTAACGCGGACTTCAAACGGGGTGACCAGAACGCCACCACCGCCAGAGTTGCAGCCCCGAACACTTTCGAGATCGCGAGGGAACCGCGAGGACACAGGAACTCCTTCCAAGGGCAAAGTACGGGTTTTCTTCCTGTTTCTTTTCCGGAGTAGCAAAGGGGAGGAGGAGGAGGAGGAGGGAGGGACAAGGACCTCGCTGCTCAGACGCGCAGACACAACACAGCAAAACGGACACGGACCGTTAACGGGAGTAATAACAGTGAGAAACGTTCCCCTACGTGTTTCTCTCTCTCTCTCCTTCTTCCCTCGTGTCATTATTTCATCAATGTTTCTCCTTCACTTCCTTGAGTCTCTCTCCTCTCCCACTCTCGTGTGATTTTGTCAACGTTTCTTCTCCATTTCCTCGAGTCTCTCTCTCTCTCTCTCTCTCTCTCTTCGTGTCGATGTTTTTCCATCACTTGTTTGAGCCTTCTTCCTCTCATTATCTCGTATCATCATTTTGACTGTGTCTTTCCTTCACTCCCTGAGTCTCTCTCTCTCTCTCTCTCTCTCTCTCTCACAACGACTAAAGCTCCCCCCTCGACGAGAACTGGATTAAGCAATGGTATCAGGTGGGGGCGAGAGAGGAGAGAGGCTTTTTGGGCCGGACCAGATCAAGATTTGGGGGGGATGGGTATTCCAAGAAGTTTAGAATAAGCCTATCCGAACCACCCTTTTCCCGACCCTTCTTGTATAGCAAACTAACCCACCCTTGGTAACAGGACAGAGAACCTACAAAAGTCCCAGTATGAGAGAGAGAGAGAGAGAGAGAGAGAGAGAGAGAGAGAGAGAGAGTCAAAATATTAAACAATCCTTTGCGTAGAATTTTTTCCAGTTTTACCTGTACGTTGGCTCCAAAGCCGAAGAGAGTAGAATTACGAGAGAGAGAGAGAGAGAGAGAGAGAGAGAGAGAGAGAGAATTTAAAACATTAAACAATCTATTAGGTTATGTAGATTTATTACCAGTTCTATCTGTATGTTGAATCAGAGAGAGAGAGAGAGAGAGAGAGAGAGAGAGAGAGAGAGAGAGAGAGAGAGAGAGAGAGAGAGAGAGAGAGAGAGAGACTTTAAATAGAATAAAAATATTAACAATTCATTATGTAGGTTTTTTTTACCAGTTTTACCTGTAAGTTCATTCCAAACCTAAGGGGTGTGTAATTACCACACACGCGCGCGCGCGCATACACACACACACACACACACACAGAGATTTAAAAATAACAACATCCTTAAACTTTCATCTCGAATTTCCCGGAACACAGAATTAACGGTGGCAATGATCATAAACAAATAAAGAAAAGAGCTATACTACAACGAGACAGAGAACACCTCTGAAATCAAGCCTGCTGAAGTATCCGTTACTGAAGAAGCCAAGCTACAAGTGACCACAAGGGCAATGTGACAGTTCTTGCATAAACAGAGAACGCAGGATTGAAATGTACACACACACACACACACACAAACACACACACACACACTAACATTACGACTTGAAACAAATTACTATTAGGAGAACAGGCAACATCAACCTTACAACATCCTCTTTCAGCACATCTACTGCAAAGAATGTAAGTCATTCTTTTTTAATTAATAGTTCGTTTGCCACATGTAAACAATAACGGAATTAGATGTTTGAAAGAAATGTTATTTGAACTCAAACTGTTCGTTATCTTATGCTTAATTTTGTCTTCAAAATACGGGAGTTGAAGAGGCTGGACAGCCATGTGAGAGGTCCGGAAAATAAAGGGAGACGAGTGGAAGAAGCTAAAGGAAAAAATTAAAAAATGCGCTGCAGTTTTTTAGGCCCAGTCGAGTTTTCTGTACATCGTATAGCCTAATGCTGTTATGAAACTCTTAGCCACGGCCCATGAAATCCTCAGCCTCGGCCCAAGAAACTTTAAACCACAGCCCAGTAGTGGTCTCTGTTGTTGGCACCTACAGTGATGCCAGACGCACGATCATGGCTAACTTTAACCTTAAACTAAAAACTACTGATATGAGGGCCCCGGACGGCCAGACAAAGTCATCTCAATAGTTTTCTTTTACAGAAAACTAAAACTATAGAAAACACCATATCTGCACTAAGCTGTCATAGTTAGAGGGGTTGGGCAAGCTAGAACGTCAAATAAGAGTTGAAATAATGGAAGGAGTAAGGAGCCGTGGGACGCTACAAATGCCTACAGTGCACCAGTCGAAGTACACTGATTGCATGACCCCCGTAAGGGAAAATTGTTTTTGGTATATCAAACGATAAGACTATCCATACAAATGAATGCATGAAAATGATATGCTAATCTAGCCAGTCGAGTTTTGAACTATTGGCACCCTGGGCTATGAAGAATCACTTGTTTAACAGTTAACAGAAATCACCATCTTTACTTTTTATTCGTTATATGGAGAGTTATTTGTCCGAGTCAGAAGACTAACGCTTGGAAAATTCAGAACCACAGAGAGAGAGAGAGAGAGAGAGAGAGAGAGAGAGAGAGAGCCTAACTACGACTACAGTGGCTTCCGCAGCCTAAAACCAAACAAGAATACTTCTGCTCGAAGTCAATCCGTATCTTCTGGGCGTGAAAGTCAAAACAGGTTTGCTTCTCTCCAAACGGAAGGGTAAATCTGCCTATCGATGTGTGGATGGATGTAGTACAAACGTACCATACGCACATACAAGAATGGACTTACACGCAGTTACATACAGACCGACCTGGTCCAGCGTAAAACTGTAACAAATAATACTCCCACATGTATATACAGAAATGTAATGTTTATGCTTTTAAAAACAATAAACTGCCAAGTTATAAAATGAAAATATAAGTTAGTAACTAAAATTACATACAAATAATCAAAGATAAAAAAATAAATACAAAATAAAGAACGGCTAATAATATGGAATAGGCTGATAACGAAGAAAAACATAAAAAAGCACATCTAATAACGCTGGAAAGAGCTCATAACGATAAAAAATATAAAATAAAAAGCACGGCTAATAATAGGGAGAGAGCTAATAACGAAGAAGAAGAGAAAAAAAAGTACAGCTAATATTAGAGAGAGAACTGATAGCGAAGAAAGAACGTCATGCAACACCAGTAAGCACCAGAGAGAAACACACAGCCAGAAAGCAGTTCACTTCATGACTGGCACCACTGACGCAAACGAACCATGAGAGCAGGAGGCGGTCATGCATCTGCTCCGTGATCGCTGTTGCTTTTCCCGATTCGTCAGTCAAGTGAGTGTTACAACGCGGGGCACAACAGGAGGTATCCCGACTCAATTTGGAATACACACATACACACACACTATCAATCATACTTCATAAAGTGAAAGGTGTAGCGTAAGAAATATTCAAATAACGTGATTGCACTTCGAGGTTCATAGAGTAATGATGACGTTACCGATCCTGAGCCAACTAGGTGAAGCAGCTTAGTTACTCTAAGCTTCTTCACCAAGTTAGGGGATTAGACCCATGACCCACCCACCCACTTAACCACCTAGACCGTGGGTATAAACACCATCATAGTCTCTACTGTACAGAACCGTAAAACTGCTGGAACACTAAACACCAACACTTCAGAATCCTCGTGCCTAAAGAGAAATGCGAACAAGCAATGATCTACGTATTTGAATTCACGCACTCTACAGATACTATGGGCTGCTTTAGAAACAAGAACCTGTGCTGACATAATGCCACCTCAACCTAAAACATTTGGGGGGGGGGGGGGGGGGGGGGAGGAGGAGGATGACAATTACACTGCTGCAGTTCAATGGGTTGAGTGAGACCATAAATAAAACCACGGTCAGAGCCACTGAGGACATACCTTTCAGTCAAGTACGTCCTGCTGTTCACTGAGGGAAAAGGGGGAGGGGGGGGGGGGGGAGAGCATTATGATTGCCGGGGTGTGTCAGAGGGACTACACTGCAATACCTCTTGACGCTCATGGCACTATGATACAATGTATTGCGAGGATGTATCCTTCAAGTAAAAAAAATGACAGTAAGAAAAACTATCACAAAATAATAAAACAAATTAATATTCTTCTGAACAGAATCGAACGCCAAAAAATACGTATTCATTATACCACAAAATTAAGTATTCGTTACACAGACTTGCGTAGGGTACTAAAACAACACAGACTCAATAAATCCCGAAGTCCTACTAATTAACATTGTTATAGTAATAATCATAAAGTTGTCAGAGCAATCTTTACAGAATAAGACAACAGTAAGAAGAGAATATACAGAAGTAAGAGATAATAAATAAAAAATAAGCTGACAGTTTATACATACATAGTACATACTTACATACGTGTGTGTGTGTGTGTGTACAAACCCTGAAATACGTGCAAAGGAGAGTACCCTTTCCTCTCCCCAACCGAAGTAAAAAGCCTTCAAGTTGAACTGACAGTGAATTATGTTTTCTTTCAGCACCACTGGATGACGTATGAATGACGTCACTCGTGTTCCAGCAGCAGCAGCAGTGCATAAAAAAAAACCACACACACACAAAAACACATTAAAAGTTTATGAACTGGAGACCACCACACAAACGCGCCAATGAGTCTCTCTCACTCTCTCTCTCTCTCTCTCTCTCTCTCTCAGTCAACCACTTGTCTAGTTTCGCAAGGTTATCCTCGATGCAAACATGATGCTTAAGAAGGACGAGGACTTTCAAGTAACTATGCGATCGGTGGGAGCGCAAAATTAACTCTGTCGTATTCTTTAGATGAATTAAGCCCTGACAGCAGAAAAGATAATTAAAAAAAAACAATAGATAAAAACGTTAAAGATACTAGTTTCAACCGAATACAAAATAAATCCAATGTCTGGAGTTTGGCATGTCGAAGAGTTGTCTTAAAAAGATAAATTAAGTAAATACACAATTATCTTCAAGGCTAGAACTTTCCAAAATTATATAAGCAAACAGAACTGAAGAGGAAGACTATTACTAAAATTTTATAGGATACTTTTATTAAGGCGTAGGATAGCAAATTTATATAAGACGAGAGAGAGAGAGAGAGAGAGAGAGAGAGAGAGAGAGAGAGAGAGAGAGAGAGAGAGATTCACAATAATCAGATCAAGTTTCTCTCTTTCATTATAATCAGATTAAAATATCTGTTCCTTCCTCCACTCTGGGTGGCCAAAAAAAAAAAAAAAAAAAAAAAAAAAAGCAAAAAAAAAAAAAAAAAAAAAAAAAAAAAAAAACAAAAAAAAAAACGCGAGGGCTTTCCCTCCCCGACCCAGAAAAGTTTAGGGCTGTAAAAGCTTTAATGCTTCATCATCCAGAACAATAAAAGAAATTAGGACTCGTCTCTCCAAGGGGCTCAACTTCACGCGACATGTTCGTAATGTATATAAAGACGCTAAATGCAAGACAAGGAGAGGAGGTAAGAGTGACACACACACACACACACACAAAGTTCCTTTTTTTATTTATATCTTTATACTGCTCGTTTTGGAGCTTCGCTTTTTATATTTATATTTACATCTTTATATTCGTCGTTTGGGAGTTTTTACCTTTTTATATTTTATATTTAATCTTCATATTGCTCGTTTGGGAGCTTTACTTTTTAATTTTTATTTTATAATTATATCTTTACATTTCCCGTTTGGGAGCTTTACTTTTTATATTTATATCTTTATATTCCTTGTGTGGGAGCTTTACTTTTTAATTTATATTTTATAATTATATCTTTATATAGCTCGTTTGGGAGCTTTACTTTTTATCTTTATATTACTCGTTTGGGAGCTTTATATTTTTAGATTTATATTTTATTATATTTACATCTTTATATTGGTCGTTTGGGAGTTTTACCTTTTCATATCTTATATTTAATCTTTATACTGCTCGTTTGGGAGCTTTACTTTTTATATCTATACTTTATATTTACATCTTTATATTGCTCGCTTGGGAGCTTTACCTTTTTATATATATAAATATTCTATATTTAAATCTTTATATTGCTCGTTAGTGAGCTTTACTTTTTATATTTATATCTTTACACTGCTCTCCTTTGGGAGCATTGTTTAAGCGACTTAAACTTTCATTATATCTATATTTTATATTTATATCGTTATATTTCTCGTTTTGGAGTTCTATTAAATGACATAAACGAGTATCTTTTCATATACTTACATTTTATATTAAAAAAAATGTTGTCCTTCCAGTTTCGGATTTTTACTGACATAAACGAGTATCTTTTATTTATATATTTATATATACCTATTTTTGTTTTTATCTCAACTAAGTTTACTCGACAGGTCCAGTCCCTGGAAAACCTGTCCAGCTCCGCGGCTTACAAAAATAGTGTTCCAATAAAACCTAAAGTTCAGTAACCGGAGAATTCAAGGGATAAAGGTCACTTCCTGGAAGCAATACTTGTATCACCGAAACCCTTTTTGACGGCAACAACTGAATAGAGAATCATAGTTCTTAAATTAAGATTTTACGCAATCGCCGTATCAATAAGAATCATCACACAATCGACCTGAATGACTTATATTTCAAAATACAAAAAAAATCGAAAATGTAACCAAGGATGTGGCGATATACAGATTCGATTTCACGCACTGACAGATGTGTATGTAAGCACTGACAGATGTGTATGTAAGTAATGTATATATATATATATATATATATATATATATAATATATATATATATATATATTATAATATATATATATATATGTATAGGGTAAATACTTGCCAAACTAGAACAATGCATAGAACAAGGTAACAAACAAATATTGGCTAATCTTATTTCCTAAGAACTGTACCACGCTGAGATGATGAAATCCTTGACATCAGAATTCCTACGCAGAGATGCGTCTGCTGATGATGCTCATTTATGATAACCAATCGCCCAAGCATGACTAAGTAGTCTAAACTCGTTATGCTGAGACAACAACACGTAACTGATGATTTTATCTGAGCGTGACGACATTCAGAACTTGTTAGGAATCTTTCCTAGATTAAGTGATTAAGTATATCTTAGTTTAACCAGACCACTGAGATGATTAACAGCTCTCCTAGGGCTGGCCCGAAGGATTGCATATCTTTACGTGGCTAGGATTCAATTGGTTACCTAGCAACGGGACCTACAGCTTATTGTGGGACCCGAACCACATTATATCGAAAAATTTATTTCTAATCACCTGAAACAAATTCCTCTGATTCCACGTTGGCAGAGCGGGGTATCGAACCCGGGACTACCGAATCGGTAGGCGATCACGTAAACCACTGGTCCAACGAGGAACTCAATATTGTGGTCCCAAAAGGGTTTTAACCAGGTATGTTATCCACCTCTGCGATGTATTTAGTACAACCCCGTGGGGATTGCCGTAAAAACACGGATAAAAACTGTAAACATCATGAAGATAATGACTCACTAGAAATACCAGTCCTACATAACGATTCCCGAAAACCCTTGGGAGGATTATGTTGCCACTGTCCACCCCTCAAGGCGAGCAGATATGCTGAAATTAAAATTGAAAGTAGAAGGTTTTTTAAAGGTGTAGCAGGATAAATAACTCGCAATTGCACTATGAAACTGTTGGGAGAGGATGGAGAGTAAGACGGGAGAAGAGAACATGAACGGAGGTACAGTAAAAGGGTAGAAAAGGGTTGCAGGTCGGGGCCGAAGAAACCGCTGAGGTGCACTCGCGGCACTAACCCCTTACGGGAAAATGATGCTGGTGAACAAAGGAAGCAGAGAGAGAGAGAGAATCACTGGATAAGCCGGAAACAGGGTTAACTGAATACAGATGTCTTAATCATGAAACAAAAAAACTTTCAATTTCCTTTATTCATTATCTGCTATAGGCCTACCTGTAACTAATTCAAGCCCATACAGTATATCATTCATTAATCTGCTATAGGCCTACCCGGAACTAATTCAAGCCCATACAGTAAAAAAAAAGGGGGGGTCCTTAATTTACATGGGCCACAATACTGCAAACGACAAAAAAAGAAAACTGGCCTTATTTATAAACAATCTACTATTAACTAGCAAACAAAAAGGGAATATTTGCATTTCACGAGGCACCCTTACTGCCGCGACTGTCAGAATTAAACGCTCTTGCAAACAAGGCTTGTATTCTAATTTGTACAGGAACCAGGCCCAGTTACATAAACAATATTCAATTGCACATATGAAGTTTACAACTATGAAAATGATTTCAGTAAGTCAATTAAGAACAATAGAGGATTTCAATAAATAACGTTGAAAATTGCGACAATTCAATAGACAAAAAAAAAAAGTGTTAAGAATATTTGAATGTACCAAAGGTAGAGAAATCAAATATAAAACTAAGTTTAATAATGATTTCCATGATTCCTTCGCAAACAAAGTAACCACCATTCCCACACACAAAAACACACACACACACACACAATTGAACCGAATGCGGGGAGAAAAAATAACCTTTCGACCTCCTCCAAAACTTGACAAACCAAGAATTTTGTTTGTTAGCGATTTTTGATGCCTTTGTTTGGAAAACAAACAAAGGCATCAAAAATCGCTAACAAATAATACAAACATCGTCAGCAAAAATAGCTGACAAACTAACCGGCAAAACAATGCCATAAAACGCTCATGAAAAAAAAAAATCTCATCTCCTTTTATCTACAGCAATTCTCAGAATCTTAGAAAATCACACGAGGCCAAAGTTACGCTGGTTCCTACTCGTTCTGTACAACGTGGGCCACGCTACAACCAGCAACCTCCCCCCCCCCCCCCCCCCCCCCCCCCCCTCCCCCCCCCCCCCCCCCCCCCCCCCCCCACCCCCCCCCCCCCCCCCCCCCCCCCCCCCCCCCCCCCCCCCACCCCCCCCCCCCCCCCCCCCCCCCCCCCCCCCCCCCCCCCCCCCCCCCCCCCCCCCCCAATCTATCTCCACTATGAGAGGACACAAAGAGCGTGACTCAATCTCGTAGGCCTAACTGCGCAAAATTCGGGGACTGGAGGACGGGGAAGGAACAATACTTCGGTACTTAATGGTACTTAAAGGTCTTATGAGAGAAAGTAGATTGCAGCAACGTGGATGCAGGATATACCTACCAATAAGTCTGCACGAAAACACAAAATTAGTATTTGTACCTCTCTCTCTCACTCATATAAAACAGGCTTCAAAACACTGGCTGGCTGACTGCGGAGTTGTATTCGATACAGCAAGGGATGCAAGGTAGCAACAGACATCTATAACCCACGAGTCGGAAATTAATTTCATTTTAACTACAGTTACATACACACATACAAAATGTGTGCAAGCAATACTTGAACAAAATAATATACAAAATATCATTCATGCCATTACACGAAAAAAAACATCAAATTTTATTTCCTGCATTCAAGCACACGTTTTGAATGCAGAATATGATATATTTTTTTCAATAATTTTACATAAAAACAAAAGGGAACAAAAGTCATACGTCATTCATTCTTGGCTCCAACAAACACGAGAGAGAGAGAGAGAGAGAGAGAGAGAGAGAGAGAGAGAGAGAGAGAGAGAGAGAGAGAGAGAGAGAGAGAGAGACTTTGTCGCCAAACGATCGATAGCGGCATAGAAAGACCTAACAGTAACCACAGTTTGAAGTGTGACGTTGTTTGGCACCAACAAATTTCTTAACCACGCTAAGTTATGATCATATTAAAGAACTCGTCTCGTAATAACAATAATAGTAATCACACTAAGAACCTAAGTGCATTTTCTGAGAACAAACAATTTTCGCTTGCTGGGTGCTTGTTTATTTGTTTGTTTGTACGGTGTTTTTACGTCGCATGGAACCAGTGGTTATTCAGCAACGGGACCAGCGGCTTCACTACGTGACTTCCGAACCACGTCGAGAGTGAACTTCTATCACCAGAAATAAACATCTCTCACTCCTCACTGGAATGGCCGAGAATCGAACCAGCGTCCACCGATGTGGGACGCCAACACCATACCAACCACGCCACTGAGGAGCTGCTGGGTGCTTTGCTTGTGCGTTTGATAGGAATATCTACAGAAAGGTTTTACTCCTCTGGGAGTCTGGGTATACCCTCCAAGGATTTGGTCATAATTTAAACAGATTACTGACAGCGATGATGTCAGTTCTGGCACTGAAATTAAATAAGATGCGTACGGTTGAATCTGAACAGCGACAAGGGTTACAACGACTATAGCAGATTCACATCAGCCGTCCATTTCATGTCTAGGCCAGTCCTTACGACGCCAACCACAGGGCAGGAAACTCTCAGTCTCTATGTTCCACATCTCCTGAGGAATACGTCTCTTAGGAGAGGTGGAACATACATCCAGCCTATGTGAGCCAATCAGGAGCGTCGTAAGGGACT
>NC_087217.1:66249059-66429059 GCF_015104395.2 Macrobrachium nipponense | reverse complement strand
ACAATTATTCGAGCACGACGACTGTAGAATCAACTGACTGAATATTTTTCATGTTCCTAACACTTGCAAGGATTTATGGAGGTCTACAGCACTTGACGTCCTCGTGACCCAAGATTTGTAGCCTAATTTACAGTCATGTTGACAACAGGAATAAAACGATGTATATTATGTTGAATATTTATACTACTGTATTTCTCTCTCTCTCTCACTCACACACACACCCACACAAATTACACAGTACATATATACAGGCACACACAGACAGTGTAGCTATATGGGCACAATGACATAGAGAGAGAGAGAGAGAGAGAGAGAAGAGAGAGATAGAGAGAGAAGGAGGGAGAGAGAGAGAGACGGCGAGAGAGAGACGAGAGGAGAGAGAGAGAGAGAGAGAGAGAGAGAGAGAGAGAGAGAGAGAGAGACCTTTCTCATGTCCTCTAAAGCTCTAAGCAAAGTTTGTTCGAATTGCCCTAAAGTGAAGGCAAAATGTCTTGCAACTCCTGAGTTTCACTTTCCTTATGGTCACATCCTCTCAGTTGACATTTTAACGTGAACAGCCACAATTAAACCTTATTTTCTTGATCTATACGCACTCCTTGGATACAACTCTCACTGCAGAGCCTTGAATCCGAATCAAAGATGACCAACCCTGAACCTCCAGTAATAGGAAACACAAACACAGGCACACTGGGTTCATTCAGGTCTCTTCCATGGTACCTGGGGTTTCTTCATTTCGAATTCATGACCTCATAACGACAACTGCATCCAAAATGTGTGGAGGAATGAGAACATAGGACGATCATATCTTGCAATTCCAGGTTCAACCATTTTTTCAATCAACCTGTGAGTTAACTTTCGATCCATCCTATTTTCCACTGCTAGGATGGTATCAAATTTCAAAGTCCTTCCTAAACTTCAATATGCACCAGAACTAAATTTCAATACCATAACAGTAGGGAAACTTCTGAAGTTTTTGGTATAACAACAATGACCATTAAATCCCCCTCAGGGTTTCAGGACAGACCAATGAAAAACTTACTTCAGAAAATGTACAAGGGACCGCCAGAGACGGAATCATCCCTGTGGAAGGCTGTACACAAAACCGAACAAATTAACTGAAGCATCTGTCACTAGTAAAGGGGTAATATGGATATTTACAGTAATTTTGTATCTTTTCTAGGTATAATACAAACCAGAACCTTTTATGTAGGAGTATGCATCAGTGCAGGCTGAAAACTTGCACTGAGAAATACTCCTACAGAAAAGGTTGTTTTGTATTTCAGCAAGAAAAAAAACAATATTTCATATACAACACTTCTAATAGTTCTAAAATATCTGAAATAAGACAATTTATTCACCTTACCTTACCTGATAAGAGTAAAATCACTCATAGAAGTCCCCTGTAACAAATCCTGTACCTCTATTACAGCATACCAGACTATAAAACAATATGCAACGTACCTTAATTTTCTTGTACTTCCTCTTGGAGGCAGTGTTTAAATCTTCATGCACTTTATCCAAAATGAACATTAGAAACTCAGCAGCATCATGTTGCTGTGATCCCCTATATATTGACTCATATTTATCAACAGTGTTTTTGAAGTTCATGGACACGTCCGGCACATATCTAAGAGTCCACAAGGCTTTTAATAATACAGCAAGCTGCTCTGTAATCTCACCACGCGTGCCAAACTTTTTGGAGTTGATCTTATTACACCTAGCTAGATCAAGCTTATACTGGTCCAAAACAAAATACTCAGCAAGAACATCTGTGTGGCTCAGGCACTGCACAACAGCATTAATAAAGCATGTGTTGCCATGGTTACGGATACCAATGACCCCAGGCACTTTGCCTTCGTCATAGACTACATAGTCTTCTATTTTATGAGTCTGTAGGTCCGAGACCGAGATAGTTTTACTACGTTCAAGTTTCCCCCTTTGCTGCCCTGTTGCAGGCACAGCATTCGGACCACCCTGTACTTTGCTTGCTACTCGACTCACAAAAGAACTCATGCGGGTGAGGTACTTTTTCTTTGGTTTCACAGAGGCACTGCTAGAATCACTGCCACCATCAAGGCTCTCAGCACCATTTTCACTGATCACATTGGTTTGTACAGTTGAATTTTCTAATAGTCCACTAGGATTCTGGTTGACGTCATTCTTCTGCGGAACAACTCCAGCATCCTTGGGCTTGGGAGGCTTCTTGCTAAGGCGGAATGACATGAATGATCTCTTCCTTCGAGGCTCTGCATGCCCATTCATTGTTGAAGGTTTAGAAAATCTGAAGACAAGAAAAACAATACAAACCATTACTTTCAATCTAACTGAGAAAATACACACAATATAGTGCGCACACAAATTATAGTTTGCTGAACATCAGCAAATAAAAATATCAGAAAGCACAAACTTAATACAGTTACATTATATGCCTTAAAGGTTAAGATTAAAAAAAAAATTAACAAAAAAAAATTGAATATGTAAATTTTCTAAATCATAATAATGGTACTGTACTCTGCAAACTGTTAGGGGACTAAAATGATATAGTACAATACGGTAAATCTCAGAAGTGCAAAGGTAGATGAAGGGAAGGATAAGTCAAAGCAGCAAAGCATATGAGAAACTGTAGTCAAGTTAGCTTTTCAGTCGCATAGTACCCTAAAAAAAAATTTTCAACATAATAGTATAACCTTCGCATAACACTATGCAAAATAAACTTCCGAAGCATTTAACAGTCGTACAGGTGCCTATCTGGTAGTATAGTAATATATATAATTATATATATATATTATATTATTAATATATATATATATTATATATAGAATATATATATCTATATACATAATATAGAATATGTTTATTATATTAATTAATATAATATATATAAAAATTATATATAATTTTTAACAACTTGGTTTAGTATTTCTTTTGTGTAAGCTCAAGGGAATATATATCTAAAAAATACTTAACATACACCAGTTAACAATCAGTAAAACTTTTGCACAACCTTTATTAAAAAACTAACTCCGCTTTATCAATATTGGTTTTATCTATGTAATCCTGCTAAATTATGCAGTACTTTCAAAAGAGTATATTATTTAAACCAGTTACTTTATTAGTATTTTATTTCCAAATAAAAATAATTTATACAAAACTCATTAATGAAAGATTTGATGATCCTAAATACTGTAGTACATCCAAGCAATCCTCTCATGCTGTCTGTAGCTCTTAGTGGTGTCTTTAAGAAATTACAACCTGTAAACCATGACTGACTTGCCAATATATGAAAATGTCTTTCAACTAACATTAAAATGGGCTGGTAATAAGATTAACATTATGTAATTAAAAAGTTAAAACCACATATATATAGTTATGCAGAAGCTACCAAAAAATTTACCTAACACATCCTATCACTCATGTTTTATATTTTTACCTCATGAATTCTTCTTGACCTGGTCTAATGTTGGTACAGCAATTAAAAATTATTACAAAACCTCATCACCAAATTGTGATTCTCTTGTAAAATGATTAGATGAACTACAAATACATATCACCTTTTCTAAAATAGAAAGCATAACATAACCTGGGGAGTAAGGAGAGCAAGATAACAGAACTTCAATTTTGTACTAACAAGGTAAACAATGTTGTGTAGCATCAGAGGGCTCTTATTCACTTAAAATACTCGCAGTATGCACTTTAAAATAAAAAAGCACTGCTTTAAAAAGCTGAGCGTCTTAAATCTTTAAATATCAGTCAATAAAGTACATAGGAAACCTCAGATTCCATGAATATTTGCTATCTAGCAATGTCTTACATGAATATTTTATTTCCAGCACTTACTTGTAAAAGTTCTATATAAGCATCAACCTTGTTTTAAAACTAGGCCAATCCTCCAAATAACAGAAAAATGTCAAAGTTAACATAAGTATAAATACCAAATTAATCAATTAAATATGTATGTATGTTGTAATGTGTGGTAGGTCACCTCTTAGGTGAAATTGCTAACCGTGAAATATTGAAACCTGGTACGAGAAGATTTGTGCAAATAAATGGGAGCCAATTTTATTCATGAAATACCAGACAGTTAATTACACTGATACATAATTAACCCTACAGTATAACTAGTGATAGGTTACACACTATATTAGGAGCTACTATTCCAGGGACCAAACTTACACACCAATTACATCTTATTATACAAAATAGCTAGCTACACTAACTACTAGTAATTAGATGACAAATTCTGAGCAAGAAATAATTATAAAGTGGCATTAAACAACTGAAAATATTAGTGCTTTTCCAAATACAGTAGTGTACGGTATATGAAATAAACTAACACTGCAACAGATTAATATCTATAACAGACTAATGCTGCAAGTAAGGTCAATGTCCGAGTCCTAAATGTACTCTATACAGCAGTGCTCAGGTATCAATGTCATGGGCAATGTCAGGGCATTCATCATTGTTTTCAGCGCAAAACAAATTTACAAAATTCTAAAATAACAGTGAACGTTGGACACTTTTTTTTTTTTTTTTTTGCAGGCAATTCTATTGATCCTGACATACCTATGTGGACACATGCAGAACAGAGCCAGTGGTAAGGCTATGGCCCTACAGACTTACTATGTAGCATCATTGGCTAATGAATACTATGATCTACATGATTTTGAGCAAACTTATCAATAAAAATTCCTTTATTACCAGTCCAAAAATAACGTTTCCCACTATGGGACCCCCAAATTTACATATTTGTTAAGAGAGTAGGAAAATGGCCATTTAAAAACTGATGTTTTGAAATGAAAAGAATAAAAACATAAATAAAAATTGGTACTAAATGATCCAGGGAATACAGTATACGTATACAGAATATTCATTTGTCATCTAATTTACCAAACTAGCTAAACATCAGGTAACCATTCTACCTTATTTAAAAGGCTCTGAATATAATTAAGGAGACAAAATTTAATAAAAAGCTGTCAAATAACAAGAAGTCTCAGACACAAAACTTGTCAGATCTTTAAAGTACAAAAACTGAATAAGCCCAAAACTAAAATATAACAATACAATTATATATAGAAAGAACAAAACTATGACTTTGGAATGGTGAGTGAACTTCATCAGATCACTAAAATGTGGCAAAATATAACAACCCAACCCTATTTCACCTTACAAATCTTTGAACTAATACTACATATACATTTACCTAATCCCTCCATTTGTAGGTTGATTACTTATTGATTTTTAAATTCATTAGATAACAGTTAAAAAAGAAAATTTATTGCCAATACTCCCTTGTACCATACACCAAACATTCCTAAAATATACAAAGCTCATATTGAGAGATGTTCCAGGAAACCCATAGTCAGATGAAAACAGCAGATAGCTACCTGGTCTTTAAACATGAGCAAAAACTGACCAGGAATACAAATATGCATGCAATAAACTATAAATTAATGTTTCAGCCAAGAATAAGACCTTTATATTTAAGTGCTACATACATGAAATGTGTTGGATTCACATAGTCCAAAAAGCACATCAATCAAGAGCCAGCAAAAGGCATTGGTTAAATGTATTAGTGCTGAAATACACAGGCTATATAATATCCATAAGTTTTGTTTCAATGAGAGAGAGAGAGAGAGAGAGAGAGAGAGAGAGAGAGAGAGAGAGAGAGAGAGAGAGAGAGAGAGAGATTTCTCTCATAAGACCTTTCACTAGATTTATTTGCTTATCAGAGAACTGTCCAACCAAAAAGGGTTGACAATAAGGCTATGTCAAATGTACAAAAATTACTTTGTCTATTAAAACTACAAGACTCGAGCTATGTTTTTATATTAGGAAGCTACACGCAACTACCACCAAAGCTTTCGCTTTATTGGGAATTTTAATACAAATTCTGTTTTTCTAGGGAAATCATGTTCTATACCCTATATATATACATAACATTTACTTACAACATACGATTATGGTACTCAATCAGTGTCTTAAGCTCCCCATTCCCATATCTCTGTTGCCAAGAAGTGAACTTGCTTCAAAACACCATACAACAGACAGTCCTGATGATGACCAGCTTTTTCTGAATCAATTCCCAGATATCAGATCACCAAACAGTCAACGTTCTTTTCCTTCCAAATACAGCTGGTGTCTGAGCTAGGGTTAGAATTATAAATTACAAAATTAGTCACAAACCTGATTCCAAAAAGGTTTCTTTTGTGCACCAATTAAAAATAACTACACCAGTGCTAATCAATTACACAGATATAAAAAACACTTAAATTGTAACTAATAATAACAACTACTACCTTATTAGGTAATAAATACTATTTACCCAATAATTAATTCAAAAGAATATACCTCACACAAAAACTTATGATTTTACCATACAGCAATCTGAAGGCAATGGCTCTGGATAAAAAATAACCATACAGTTCATCAGAAATTCAATAGTACACCTCCAGGTAGATAGCCTACATGCCAATGGAAAAATTTCACATCAAAAATAAATTAGTATGCAAGTAATAATAACTGTATACCCCAGTGCAATAAAAACTACACACATCTGGTAAATACCCAGATAAGTAACATGCCCTACATTCTTGAGCAAAGTAACAGCCAGGCTTACAATATAAACAGCCACAGTGTACATACATCCTTTTTTGTTCAAGCCTGGCTCAATTAGCATACCCTTACCTGTATTATCAAAAAACAAAATGTTACACAGTACTACTGTCCACAATAGCCAGAATAGTTATGATAAAATACTGCTATAAGCATAAGTGGATCTGTGATTGATCAATTTAGCCACTACTGTATAGGCTATAGTAAACAATAATGGAATTTTGGAAAAAACTAGTCTACACCTAACCAGGTTATACACAACAGGTAATATGCCGTTTTTTCCTAGCAACTTGTATAAACCTAATAGCCTCTCTGGCAATTCATGTTTGCTGATTTATTATGCGAAGCTTAGAAAGACAGGCTAATACAAATCATACTGTAGACTATGTAGGCCATTTCATCTTTCTAATGAACAAACTGAAACTACAACCACAATGTGGTGCAGGCTACTATCTTATTTATCAAAACTAACCAATTTCTTATAGTTTCTAAATAGGCTAAACATTTGCTAAAGGATTGGTATAAAATGCAGACCAACTGGAATGTGCTGACCATGTTCATACTCATGACCACATTAGCACAGCCCAGTAAAACCTTAAAAGGTTACTTTGACTAAACAAGTAAAATAATTTCAAAGTGAAATCAGACGTTCAATTATTTCTCTGCATTCGCAATTTTACATAACACAAGAACTTAAACTCTTGATCAAATACTGTATCAAAACTTGTTAAATCAAGAGCAAAATTAATTCATCATCAGCAATGGGAGATGCAAATCCTAATGGCTAGTTGCCTTATGATGGGAGAATACTTTAGTGGCCTTAAGTGATCAAATACGTACCACATCAAGCAGATGAAGTTTAAGAATGACTTACAAACATAAGCAATGATTCATAAGAGGTTACTGCTATGTATTTGCAATGCGACAGTATTATACATTTGTGGACTCAAATAAAACAGTGCCTTTACTAGCTAAATAAAAGATGACTGTATGCTTGAACAGGCACGGCTCTATGTTAAGTAGTATATAACTGTGCCCACGTATTTCCACTTTCCTTCCATCATTTCCATGAATGAATAAATTGTGAATTTGTTTCCAAAAAAAATTTGTACACCACGTAAATAATCTTACTGTCAAATGGGCTGAATAATCTCACTGTCAAATGGGCTAATCATAAGTGACAATGCTGTCTAAAATTTCATTAGGCTATGCTCTGGTTACAAAATAGGTTTGCAGGGTTTTACTCATTCTCCACTTTATCCACACTAACATAATGGCTTGAATTCATGTTAAGCTAGTTTAGTTCTATGTAGACTAAGGCCTCACTCCAGCCTGACACTGGTAAGCTATGCAAATAATCCCGTAGTAAATTTTTACAAGTTGTTTATTTGCACTGGTATCATTTCTGTATGCTTTACTTTGATACTGTCACCTACAATCACCCATTCTATATGCACTCCATATACAATGTCAAGTTGATGAGATACTGGCATGATGAAAAACTGAAAAGTGTTGGATAATTACCTATGGGGTAAAACTGCTTCACATAAGGTACCATACTATTATTTTGAATAATCCATTGTCTGTCCATCTCTTCTATCAGTTTTATAGCTAGCCTATCTATAACCAGAACACATTTTCCTGGCATACTCTTAAAAGGCCTATAAATTGTAATGGGCGTTTTCAGTTCTCACCTTATTCCAAGTTCACCCTAGATTAGGTATGTAACAAACTAAGGTAATTTGATTGTTTTACAAAGTAACTGGTTACTGTTGTCATTCATTTCTGCATTGTTTTTCTGTCTGTCTACCCAGTTTATAAAATTTTCTTACTTATAACACCATCATTGAGATAGGCTGGGCATATGGTAATATGATGTACAACTATGATAATGTACAAATGATAAAATTTGCATTTTCATAAGCATCACCATATTTGGTCTCTTCAGCATACTTCAGACCCCTGCTGTCTGGGACACACCCACTAAGCTACCCAAGGTTTGGTTAGGATAATCCCCGTCATTATCACTGTTGGTATTTCTACAGAAGCATTCTGCATGACCGCATCGTTCGTCCCCGCGAATACGAAAGCCACCAGGAATTGGGGCGTCTAATGTATCTGGCCGCGTTTAGTACGAGCCCCTGGGGGTTAATTACAGTTGTCTGAATAAATATTACATAAAATTCTTGTTCATTAGGTAAAACTGCATAGAAATACGGCAACTGCCATAGTCTAGGCCGCCGTGGATTAGTACCCTAGATCTACCTCACTGTTGACTATAGGGTAAATGACCGAGCGGCAACATAGCAGCTACCCCTCCCAGAACGTGGCCACCTTCCTGAAAAAGCACTAGAATTCGTTCGCTGCCATAAGCATCAATCAAGAGTGTTGGCCCATCCAGGCAGCACAACATGACCTCTATGCTCCTCTCGAAGTAAGTGTTTTCTCCTAAATTTTCTTCGGGACTTGGCAGCGTTCCAGGAGAGTTGGCCGCTATGTCGCCACTTTGTCATTTATCCTGCTAAGTTGCCTGACAGCTGGGGTCTGAACATAAAAAGTATGCCTCATAAACCAAATAGCCTATAGTGATAGGTACTTAGGTATGACATGATACCTATTACCAAAGCCTAGCCTACCTCAGTGACAATGTGTAAAAAATTTTATAAACTAGCAAGACTGACGAATAACAATAGTATTACAGAAATGAATGACAGCAGTAACCAGTTACTTTGTAAACAAATCAAACTACCTGAGTTCTGAACTGAAAACACGTTCAATTCAAAGAAAAACACGATGCCCATTTTGCGCATAAACTGAGCTACCTACTGTACAAGAATAGCTACTAGGCATGAGTCTTCAGTCTTAACAAATAATGTCTTAAGAAACCAAAGATACCTAGGGAAAAAACCGCATGGTACAGGGGTGGACCATGTACGATCAATGTATACAACCCCAAAATAAGTTTTAACGCGTCCTGACATTGGAGATGGGCATCAGACGCGACTTCTTGTTGGTGAGAAACAGAGCTAAAGACCTCTACTCCGGTGTCAGGACACATTATAATGTACTTTTCTTGGGGTTGTACACATTGATCGTACATGGTCCACCCCTGTACCATGCGGTTTTTTACCCTACACCTAGAATTAAATGACCAACACAGCTTACTTTTCTGTATGCCAGAAATCAAAGATACCTACACCTAGAATGAAATGACCAACACAGCTTACTTTTCTCTATGCAAGAAATCATGGACCTACCAGTATTAATTGGGCAAAGGCAGACTAACTTTGTTGGGCTAGCCAACGTCAAGCTACGGCAGACACCTAGCCTAGCCCTAGCCTAACCCCACGTAGGCTCGGCTCCTTCCATTTTTCATTTCACGTCTCCCTCCAATGTACCTATAGGGCGAGATGGAGTGAAAGTAGCCTGGACTTAAAGAATAATGACGACTGAAGAATGTTGAAGAATGTCACGCGTAACTCATCACGTGAGACTGGCCACCAGCTATGAATTTGAAACCTTACGCTCTCGCCGTTTACCTACCTGTCAAGGGTGTGAGCTTTCTGCGTGAGGAGGGCGGCAGGGCCTTCTTCGCCGTCAGGTGTTCCAGGACTTGTCGCTGATCCCTCTCTCGCCAGCTGGGAAGCCGACACTGAGCGTGCCACGGGCATATCTCACTAACCACCCAACAATACCTCCCCACAAACAGCTCACCACCGACACATACCGATAACAAACACTACAAAATGCACAAGAGACGACCGTACACGGTTATGATCCAACAACAACTGCCCAACTCTGTTGTGGACTGATGCATTGTGGGATAAACAAAACAAATACAGAACGCGCTGCGCTCAATTTCTCTGTTGGCTGTTAGTATTCTTGTTATTTATTAATCTTTCCGAATGATTAACTATTTACTAGTGATATCTTAAGTAAACAAGAGTTTATTAATATTAGAAGTGGAAAATATTATCATGTTGAATACTAAAGTAACGCTGTAAATGAAAAATATTGAACCTCAAACAAAATTCGCCAATCAACGTCAACACCCTACTCCTATTGGTTACAACAAACGTCAGTAGTAGTATTCTGGTTTTCATTGGGTGGCAAACCGATCATTGTCGAATGTCACAAGAGGTATATATTATTTAACATGTATCTGGCTATTGTTGTATAAAACACATAATCATTGGTAAATACGGAAATATTTCTGAAGCTCTCATAAATTATACAGTGGCCTATAATGTAGTAGTTAAATCATTTTCAGCAGACGACGCGCATCTGCATCATGTCGTCTGCAGATGCAGCTTCTCAGTGTTTATCTGGATTCGTTCAGTACACCTAAGATGTGATTATTACCCAGTTTGTATTCTAGGCAACTGAGCACCCGCAATTTCGTAATATCATTATTATGTAACTCAATGCAAAGGTATACTTAGCGCTTACATCATACGCAGAGAGGTAGCAAGCATCTGAGAATTTATTTAGTTGTTCTTAGATACCTACTTCAAAGAGCAAGACTGACTTGGAAAATCAGAACACATGTAAACAAGCTAAGGTTATGTTAAATTTCAAAATAGTCATG
The DNA here is from genome assembly GCF_015104395.2 of Macrobrachium nipponense. Classification (NCBI taxonomy): domain Eukaryota; kingdom Metazoa; phylum Arthropoda; class Malacostraca; order Decapoda; family Palaemonidae; genus Macrobrachium; species Macrobrachium nipponense. The sequence continues at coordinate 66,417,859 of NC_087217.1, read as the reverse complement.
GGTAAAACTGACTCAAATCTTGTTAGTTTTTATTGGATTTTCGTTTTTAATGTAAATCTTTGCCTGTCTTTAGAATCTCGGAGTCACTGGAGCCCACAAATGGCACAACTCGTTCTGATGTCTTAACCATTAATTCAGTCTTTTGGGATACCTAATACATGCAATCCGCCAAATAATGTGACGAGAATATGATGCATTCACAAAAACACAAATGCTAATGTCTTAGGTTTAACTATAAGAACACTTAAAAATCTAAGTTAATCATTTGGATATGTAGTCTTCCAACAGATATTTACATCATTTCTTTTTCATAATTTTATTTTTATCTCTGCTCTTCTGTCACCATTTGTGAATTGATTCCAATAATGCAACAACTGTCCTAGCAAATGTACTGAGAACCAGGATGCAGAAATAAGAAAGGTTCTACCTTGATCGGTTATTTATGAAGCAGCCAAACTATATCCGTTGAGCCCTCACTCATCTGCCAAGGTAATGATCTAATTTAAACATTTATAAGCTTTTGTTTGTTTGTTTTTTATTTCCTCTAATGAATGTGTGCCTGAATGCATACCTTGAGCATTTTTTTCTGAAAAAATCACAATTTAATTTCCACTACATAATGATTATGTTGAAGTAAAGCATTGGTCTGCATTTATGTAGTTACTCTATCCTGCTCTATCTGTGACATAATTCATTCTTCCTGAGATAATGGTAGGTCTTGTCAACAGTGATTGTATTTCCAAAAAATATACTTCCTCAAGCTTCATTAAAAAAAAAAAATACCCTATTTTGCCATCATCATCTTACCTGTACGTATAGTGACACTGAAAAAAATGTGTTGGATAGCAGGGTCATTATATGTACCATGCATGTAGTATATAGGCTAATTTAAAACAATTTTCTTAATTTGGTATTATCAAAGACTTGATTATATTAATCTTCTAGTAAATTTACGATTCACCCATTCCTCCCATGTACATCACAGCAGCCAGAGGTTTAGAGACAATGCGTAAACCTAATCTACATACACATGTTTATATAATCAAAGCACATACTGTAGCTAAGGTTTCAACTATTTTCTGTGACCCAGAATTCAAGTAGTTGGTTATATAAATATTCAAGAGTAATATACGGCCATGAAAATATTCACTTGCAATATAATAATTTCAATGACCTGGATCCCAGATCATGGAAATCAGCACAAAATACTACTTTTTTTTCTACCATCATTCTTAAAATTTGATATACTGCCCAACTTAAGCATTTTGATATTTTGGAATTTTACATAATTCAAAAGTCACTTCTTGAAGACCAAGTTAAATCATACAGCGTCATTTAGGTACCTAAAGTGAAACTCTTAAGGAGAAACAGGATGTACAGTACCTTGACTAATTTATTATATTTGGGGAACTAGGTGTCAGTATTCAGCTACACTGAGGGTACTTTTGCTAAGTATCACATAAAATGCATCAAAGTACTGTAATTTACTTTGAGTTGACAAATTTTATAATTCACAGTAATACCAAAAGAAAATATATTCACCATAAATTTACTTTTTTGTAACCCACCAAGTTGATCAATATTATTTACATGTACAGCAACACCACTTAGATAAGAATGTTCCTTGGGTACAGGAAGATTTATGATACAAATGCAACCCTTAAAACAAAGTATCACCAGAGTAGTTTTACTTATAAATCCTCATACTCCCGTTATTTAAAACAATTGCAAGTTGAGCAGAAACAAATGAAAAAACATGAAACTGAGAGTTCGGGACCATTAAGTATGTGTGGCTTGTACGCTTGAACCTTACATTTTCATCATGTGATGGCATTATTTTTCTTTTAATTATGCTGTATCTTACACTTGTCATTTGTAACAGCTGAAAGAATAAAAACTGATATTAAAGTAATTCAGTTTTTTCATGAAAATGTATGTCAAGTACTATTGGATAAGAATTTGGCCTTATATTGTCATTTATAATACTGGTTTATGAAAAACACAGAATTTCGCTTATGAACATCTTTTCATGTACTAAAAATAAATACATTTTGGTATCATAATCTATTTAATTTTATGTTGCTTAAAACATTACATATCCATTTCTTTGCAGAGCACACTAAGAAACTCCAAATGACATGTTAAAACTGTTTTTACTGTACAATACGAAAAGGCAATAACCACAGATCTTGTAAGGCAAAGTATGAACTATGAACAATACAAAAATATAAACCTATCCCACATAATTATTATATAATGCTGGGTAATACAATGATGGCAACAGATGTGGTAGATGTGGTCCATTTTGATTTATACTGATACAAAATTATGCTAAATATTATTTTCATGTGTTGATGAGGTTTTTTTTATATCATACTCTCTACAGTCAAGCATCTACAAAATATAAAAATTATATTGGTCATAATTTTCCCTTTTCAGATGACTACAGTAGGGTTAGTTCTAGCAAGAGGTGGCAGTAAGGGAATCGTTAACAAAAACTTGGCACTTCTAGAGGGAAAGCCTTTGCTACTTCGTACTCTAGAAGTTATGCATCAAGCCAAATGTAAGAATAAAGTTTTATAGCTACAATTGGAAATTATGTCCTTCACATTTGTTCCCAAAATATCCTAACCACAAAAAATTAACTTGTACACTTTGTGGCCCAGTGATTAAAAACTGCTTGAAGAAAACTGTAAAGATAGATATTGCTGTGTCTTTCCTACATCATAAACATGGCTGCAATCCATTTAAGGACCCCTCATTTTGGGACCACCTTGACGTGGTGAGGGGGCTCTCGAACCTCAGGAATCTCTTCCCAGGTTCGAACCCAAGAGTCCCATATGACATTATATTTTCGAGTAAACTTATGTGGACTTTTCCATTTTTTGCCAAAATTTTTAAAAGCAAATAAATAGAAAAAGATATCATGGCTTAACGTGGAGTTAATCCGAAGCTAAATAGTGAGAACTGTGGTAGATCCATCATCTACCCGACAATGTTCGGACCTGTTTTTCAGGCGGAACTATTCTGTGGAGCTGGACACGGATTCCAGGGGGGCCTGGTTCTAGGAATAGAACTCTCGGCATTCTATCCAGTTTGCCCATAATGTGATTAGGATGGGGATAATTGTATTAACATAATACTCTTAGTCCTAGCAAGCGGGTTCTGCTTACACTTGGGCCATACTAATCATGTTATGCCATCCCCTTTTGGGGTAGGGTAGGGATGCGGACATTTGGGAGTCCTTTCTCACTTGTGCCTTTGGCAGAAGATTTAACTTCGCGAAGGGCCAATGATATCTTTTCAAGATTTTTTTTTTTTTTTTTTTTTTTGTAAAAACTCAAAATTTATGAAACTGTGAAATAAATGATTTGAGTACCCCTGGGCCCTGATGGAAAAACTACGGCACAGTTGATGACCATTAGCACGTCACTCCCGAATTTCCTAGGTACTGCCACAAGTAGTGAAGTACTATAAAAGATACAAAAGGAACACCCTGTTCCAAGTAAAACAGCAGCAAGAACCAGGAAAACCAAATAGAGTGCATAAATAAAAAGAAACAAACAAACATAAATTGGTAAACTCCAATATCGTAACAATGGAACCATATATGATGAACAATAATTCTGAATTAGAGACAAATAATCCTCCAGCAATACAGAAAAATATAAAAATCATAATAGACAAGCAACATACATAAAACAAGGACCAAAAAGAAACAAAAATTACAGACTTAATCCCACATTGGGTACATTTTGATGACCTCTTTGGACCAGATAATTGGTCAAGATTTCTAGTCCTCAAAGCTGACAACAAAATCTCAGCAGCGATGCTAGAAAACAAATTACTTAACATATATCCAACAGACATGGGAATGCGACACCATCAAGGTAACAATGAATGGCTTATCCAAGTAACCAATAAAAAGCAGTCCACTGCCTTTTAAGTATAACAGAAATAAATAATATAAAGGTAATAATTACAAGCCACGAAACATTGAATTATGTACAGGGTACAGTCATCCTACCCAATAGCGAGCAGGAGCTTCCTTCAAAACAACTATTGCTAGACTCCCTAAAATTCGAGATATAACAATATCCACGATTTAGAAATATACTTCTATTTCAAGTATGAAAGATAAAGTAAAAATTATCAACATTGCCAAAATAAAATTTACAGGCCAAGACTTACCATTTAAAATAAAAATTCTTGGACAAAATAGAGAAGTTCGTCTTTTGTTCCTAAACCATTACAATGTACACAGTGCTCAAGGTATGGACACACATACAAAAGATGCCGTAATAAAGCTATATGTGCAGTCTGTGCATCAGATGACCATACCACTAATTGGAACTGTAAACAATCAAAATGATTAATTGTGGACTAGCCATCACGCAAAATCTAAGGAGTGTTCATTTTACCAATATAACACAGAACTTCAGTTGTTAATAAATAGGACAGGAATGTCAGTCATGAAGCCAGACTTGAGCTAAAAGTAGTAAGAGGCGTTAACAATCCATCCAAAACCCCCACCTTTTCAAATGTGACTAAAAATCAAGACATCAAACAGCACAATGACAAACAAGATAGTATAAACATGGAAACTGGATTTCATACCAATAATACTGAAACCCAAAATAAAAGTGATATTACAACAACCAATACCACCACCAACATAGATGATTCAGTTATCCATGGAAAAGAACTTCCAATAGAAGAAGAATTAAATAATGATGATAATCGAACTGGCAAAAAAGAAAAGAATTCTAGAAAGAACCCCACCTAAGGGAAAAAAAGTAAATATTGAAAATTACAATCAATCCAGAGAGACTCAAACTACACCAGGAGAACATTTAAAAAAGATATTAAACTAACCTCATCACAAGTGGAAATTACACAATTACCCTCAATCTCAATCAAACAGCCAACATCTGGACAGTAAAGATCACTCTTTACAATTTCCATCAAATAATACTAATGAAAATCATACCATTAAACCAAACCAAAAATACTATCACCCCCAACCATCCACAAGACCGAAATATCCCATTAACAACAACAAAACAAAATAACCCCTCAAACCAACAGTCCTTATCACTACAGAAAAGGAAACAATAGAATTACAACCAGACATTTCTAAAGCTTAGACCAAAAACTTCTGAACCAATAATTAACATTACCAAAACATGCTTCATCTTGTGGTTGTAATGAATGCTTTGTAAGTACATATAACCAACTAACTACCAAGACAGAGGACACAGTACGAAATTGTATTGACAATTTTACCAAATTAAGGAGGTGCCCTTTAACACCAACCATGAGAACGAATTATGTTCTGAATCCTTAAAATACAAAAAGGAAATTATAAACTCAAAAATAGACTTATTAATATTCAACTATGAAAACAAAACAACTGCAGAATCTAATAACCAACATACAAATACAACGATTAAAAAAACCACAAATAAATTCAAATGCATATAAACTACGAGATAAAGTAAAATCAGCAATCAATTTACAGAATTTAACACCAATTCCTCCCAATAATGGAATATAAAATCATTCAATGGAATATAAATGGTCTCTTAAACCCGACTACGTCTGGGTGAATTACAAAGAATCATACGAGACCACAACCAATGTGCATGTCTACAACATATAGGAAGTAACCCTACAAATATCCAACACTATAAAATTGCCTGTTATTCACAAACTGACGGTGGAAAATTAGGCACAGCCATATACGTTCATATGCATTACATATGAACCTGTGACTACCATCTATGCCATATCAAATAACATCAATTAAACTGTATATGCCTGATAAAAGTAAAATTACTATTTGTAATTTATATAACCAACCAAATTTCAATGCAAATTTCAGTGATTTTTCTGAACTATTAGCAAAAGTATACAGGAACCCACTACTTATAGTAGGAGATTTTAATGCACATAATCCATTATGGGATATTAATAACCCCACTGACACCTCCACGGAAATCAACATAGAGAATACTATAATGAAACACAACCTGTATTGTCTCAATGAAAGTGAAGTTCCAACATATTTTTCAAATACACACCTAACCTTTTCTTCAATTGACATTTCATTAGTTCAAATGATGTAGCGGAGAAATTTGAATGGAACGTCCTAGACGATTCATACACAGATTTGACCAATCCCAATCATGAACTACTTAAGTAATGTCAAAATATTGCCACCTACAAGATATAATATCCAAAAAAGCTAACTGGGATAAATATTTCCTATACACACGAAAACATACCACCATTCCACATAATGAAGATCACAATACTACATGTGAATCCTTCTCAAAACTTCATAATAAATGCTGCAGATAAAAGTATTCCAAAAACCAAAACACATTCCACACAAATCCCCTGTCCCATGGTGGAATCCAACATTAAACAACATTAAGTAAAATAAAACATATATTGAGTCGCAATCTAAACAGACTCAAAACTCGCCTTAAATCACTCAACAAAATGCCCTATAGTATAAAACATATTAAACAAAATAGTTATAACAAACATAACAATTAACCACATTAAAGCCACTATATAACAAATATACAGCCAAATTTAGAAAAACGGTAATTGCAAAAAAGAAAAAATCGCATCATGGAAGGAATATGTCTCAAACATATCTTCAAACACATACCACAAGGGATGTCTGGCAAAAGAGAATAAGGAAAATCAATGGAAAACATATAAGACCTCCAAGAAGTGCAATACATTTAAATGGAAAAAATATACCATGATACTTATGAAATATCAAACATAATTGGGAAACATTTTGAAAAACATCAGTGCTTACTCCAGCTAGATACACATTTTCAAAGTATCAGAAAACAAAAAGAAAATATAATACTCAATTTTGAAACTCTGAAGACCTGGAATATAACAATATATTTTTAACATGGATGAACTAGATAATGCCATCAACTCTTGTCATCCCTCTGCACCAGGATAGATAAAATATCATTTGAAATGATAGAAAAATTAGCTCCTATAGCTAAATCATATTTATTAAAATTTTACAATAGTATCTGGCTAAAAAGAAAACGTGTCTTTCCTGATAAATGGAAACATGCCATAATTATTCCAATAAACAAACAGGAACGGAGTCAAGTAATCCATCCAATTATAGACCGATATCTCTAACAAGTGCCTATGCAAATCTTAGAAAAAAATGGTTAATGCACGATTAACGTATGTAATAACCAAAGAATCCATTTCTAACACCACACAATCTGGTTCAATAGCTTGGCAGATCAACCCTAGATCCCTTAACACATTTAGAATATCATATCAAAAAAGGCTTTGAACAAAAGAAATTAACAGTAGCTATATTTTTGATATAGAAAAAGCATACGATACAACATGGAAACATAACACATCATGCCAAAAACTCCACAATCCAAGGGACTAAGAGGCCAACTTACCAATATTTATTAAGAAACTTCTTAACAAACAGAACTTTTCAAGTAAGAGTAGAAAATTCCTACCTCAGTAACCTATAAAACTGGAAGAAGGAATCCCTCAAGGTAGTCTTGAGCTGTACATTGTTTGCTTTAGCAATCAATGACATTACTATAAATTTACCAAGTGGTGTAAAAAACAGTTTATATGTTGATGACTTTGTCATTTACTATACGAGTAGTAATCTGAGACACGCTCAGAGAGTTCTTAGTACTGCCATTTCAAATATTATGTAGTTGGGCAAATTCAGTTGGAGATTTAAATTTTCAACTGATAAAACAAAACAGCAATCGTCTTCTACAAAGACAAAAGGGGTGGATATGAAGAACCAAACAATCAAACTGCATCTTTATAGCACTGAAATACAATTTTGTACAAAAATCAAGTATCTAGGAGTAATATTTGATCAACATAAATAAATTGGAAAGAGCACATCAAATACATTAAAGCCAAGGGCATCAAAGCCTTGCCACCCTATTAAAAAAGTTATCACACACTAATTGGGGAGCAAAGCGAGACATTTTATTAATGATATATAAGGCAACAGTCTTATCCATAATAGATTACTGCTGTCCAATAATTATTCATCCGTCCTCAGAATCTGCATTAAAATCTCTCGATGCAGTGCACCATGAAGGCGTGCGATTGTGCACAGGAGCTTTCCGATCGTCCCCAACAAACTCACTTTTGGTGGAGGCAGGTATTTTGCCCTTAAAAAACATCACCGTAATTAATAAACAACAATACAAAGAGGTCTTTCAATGCAAGTGGGATCGTCTCCTGCAACTTTACTGCTTCCAAAACTGTAATCAAGTAACAGCAGTTAATAGTACAAGCTCTTTCCCAAAAAGAGCTAGATACATAATGAACATACATAATATGAATCCAATTTTTCACCCCCACCAATGGAATTGCCACCACCATGGATTTTAAATAGAGTAAAGATATGTACCTCCCTGTCTTACCTACTCAAAAAACAAATGAGCAAGTGATGGAAATGTACCGCCAACATGCTCGACATTAGAAGAACAGGCGACAAATTTATGATATATACAGACGGCTCCAAAAATAATGTTGGAGTAGGAGCATCTGCATATTCGAAAAAATATGTTAAGTAAAAAAAGCCTACCTTCAATATCATCAGTATTTACTGCTGAAGTCACAGCCATACAGATGGCTCTAGATATGATATCTGAGGCAAAAGCAAGTGTCTCTGTAATTTTCAGTGACTCACGTAGCGCTATAGATGCAATGAGGACAGTATAAATCAGGAAACCAAATAGTACAGGAAAATTCAAATAAAAAATTTCATCAACTCTCCAATCAGGAATATCAATGGAAATATGTGGATCCCAGCACAGTGGGAATAAAAGGAAATGAATATGCAGACTCTGCTGCCAAATTAGCTGCCTACTATCCCTCCAACAATTTCATATGCCCCAGTGTCAGACTGGGTAAAATCAGTTAAAACATTAATTTACCAGGATTGGAAAGAAGAATGGGCCTCGGTGCCAACAACAAAACAAACTTAAAAATATAAAAAACTGAAGTCTATGCATGGAGGACATCCATACAGGAGGAAAGAGCAAAAGAGGTGATCCTAGCAAGGCTACGTATAGGACACAGACGATTCTCACATGGTCACTTGATGTCAACACCACATGCTGACCCAGTGAAATGTAACAGATGTCAAACCTACCATGACAGTGCAGCATTTGCTTGTTGAGTGCCCAAATTGGACCCAGCAAAGATCTATTTATCTGCGGAGTTCAGAAATGAAAAATATTCTGCAGAAAGCAGGGATTTTTCAATTAATAAAATCATAAAATTTTTTAAATAATAAGACGGGTTTCTTAAATAAAGTCTAAATTTTTTTTTTTTTTTTTTTTTTTTTTTTCTCAGGATTGATCCCTGAGAACCAGCCGAGAAGAGTCTACTTGAGACCTCAGAGGTCTGGAAAAATAACACCTATTAATAATAATAATAATCCATTTAAGAAAATAATCAAATTGCTTCAACATAGTTTACAAAAATGTTTGGTTTTTGAAGGCAAAAAAATTATTGCTTTCCATACAATAGTTATGATTAATCATCATCAACTACAAATACAGGTAATATTATACTCATAGGTAGAAATTTTTTTCAAGGTAAAAACTGCATTTCCAGAGTATCTGTACAACCTTGAAAGAGGAAAGGGGATTTACAAGTTTTATGAAATGATTCTCATAGCAATGTGCTTTTGTTTATTTTTTCCCTGTACCATTACTAACAGATATTCATTTACCATAAAACATTGCCATGGTTGAGCTCCAAATCCAGAACATTAAGCTCTCTTATCCAGCAAAAACTTCATGACTGGAATAATATACTTATTAGATTGCCAAAGTGCAGTAATCAATGCCAGAGATAAGGTAGTAATTGGCTACACAAATAATGCAATCCTCTTCCTTTAACCTGTACTGGAACCTTATGACCCACATACGAGTTATAAGATTACTTTTTTCAGTATACTACAACGATCATAAATTACAGCACTGGATTTAAATTATACCCCAGTTGTTTTGTTGTCTGCTTGAAGTAAAGTGTTCATAATATACTCCTACAGGCTTTGACTCCATATGGGTAAGTACAGATGATGACAAAATAGCTGAATATGCAGAAAAAGGACATGCAAATGTCCACAGAAGAGCATCTTACACTGCAACAGATGAAGCAACATCATTAATTGCTGTACAAGAGTTCTTGAAATATCATCCAGGTGAGTAAAGTTTAAATTAATTTAAACTAACTTTACAATAATAATATTTTTGGCACAGTATGTCACTCTGCCAAAAACTTAAATATCTAAATCCAAACTCTAGCATACAATGTATCACAGTTCCAAAATGATAGCTAAAACTGCTAGATGAGAATCTCTTCCAGGAAAACTGTTAAGGCTCTGCAACTTCTGACTCAGATGACGGGATTTGGTTTTGGTTGCAGACTAAATCGTTAGGAGCCCAAATTGTAAATATCCAACAAAAGGAGCTATCTGAAACAAAAATTTTTTTTATCCAATTCTATTAAAATTCATGATACAAGTATTACCTAAGCCTTTTAATATAGAAGTAACCCATTAAATATTAATGTCGCTGATGTGGAAAAAAGGCCAATCTAAAAGGGTTAGATGCTTCATTCCACTACGGTTGTCATCTTAAAAAGAGCTTACGTACAAGCTTCTGAGGCGTGACTGATATGCCCAAAGCAAACTGCTTCAGAATTTATGTTTTTGCTACATCTTAACAAGTACTATCTCCAGGAAAGCAACTGTACCACAGAACTTATACAAAATGGAAAAAGGGAAAGATGAAATACCTCTGGAAATCTAACATTTATTGGCAATATTCAGACTGCAGTACACCTAGCACGAAAACATGGTCTCTGAATTGTAGGGTCCCCTACTTCTTGAGGGTGAAACAGCTATTGAAACAAAATATGAAAAGAATCATTCAAAAAAACCTCATGGTTTGTTATTTAGGCAGAGCAGCCATGCATAATACATGCTGTAATTTGGTCACAATAGAGGTTACTTCCTTCCCTATCTGTCACCTCTCTAACTGACTGAATTTGAAAGTTCATTGTGCAGCAGTTACAGTGAAGAAGAGTACAAATGGCAATATACTATACAAACATAAGATGAAACACCTTGATGTTATTAGCTTGGAGACATTTAACAGTGATGAACAGCAAACTGACTGCTCTCACCATTTGTCTCAAAATCTGTTTCTGTGAACTAAGCCATTTCTCTGCCCTCAAACACACAATCTCCATACTTACCTCAATTTATGGTCAGACACCAGGATCTTCCCCATCTCATTTTCAAGTGTCTATGACCTCATTGAACAGAGACATATGCATAAATATTTGCTCACTGCTGACTAAGCAAACACTACTCCCAAAGCTGTTCATCTCTACTCTTATTTGACAACAAATGATTTGTACTTTCAAATGCATCAGGTAAAAGGTTCAGCTTCTTAAAAGTTCTCTGATATCAATTTATAATTATGGAGTGGAGTCTACCCACAGCAGATTTTTATTTTCCAGTAAGGTTCTGCCCTAATGGTTTCACCTTCCCATGTCGTTCTTTCACTACATCCTCACAATCAGCTCCGCACCAAAATTTCCAGTTATGAAGCTTTCCTCCTATTACTATGCCTTTTTCTTCTATTCTGCTATCCCTAATTTGTGAAACATATAATAAGAACATACATATCATCTTTCCTGATAATGCTCTACCTTTATAATCCTTTCATTTACTACTCTTCCCATTTCTGCTACACCTCTCACATAGTAACCTAAGGCTAGTTCCAATTTTTATTGTCTCATCTTGCTTGCATTCCCCCTGATCTTTCTCTGTATTACTTGATATTTCATATCTAGCTTCCTGTATAAAAGACATCTTTACTCCTCTATATCCTAGCATTTCCATTCCCTGTCTACGCCTTCAAAACATTGTTTTCCCATTCCTGTGTCTAATGTCAGGAAGGAAGATATTTCAATTCATAAAACTCTCTTATCCAAAACCATGACAAATAAAGACTAATGGCAGCTTTTAGACTGGCTAAAATCAAGTGGACAGCTCATGAGAGAGTTAGTTATGATCTTGACTTGAAGGGAGCATGTACTGCCTCTCTCTCTCTCACATGACATCTTTTTATATATTTGCTCATAAATATACCCAGAGGTTGCTGTTGGTTTTAGTTCTTATCTTTTATGATAATATGTGTTATAGTTGTAATATTGCAAAGAAATATTTGAAAAGACATGTATATAATCCAAAAAGTTACCCATCTTCGATCTCAGTAAATTTACATAAATATTTTACGACACATACTACACTCAGAATTTGTTACTGATTTTAGTTCTTATCTGTTATGATACTGTATAAGCTGTAATTATAATTTTACAACATAAAATAAATTTATCTATTATAAAAAACTTTGTAAAATTTACAATTATCTTTTAAAAGAGGTCCCACAAGGGGTTGTAAATAGTCATTTTCAATTTCTTGTAGAAGGGAGGGAAAATTTGCCCGGCTCTTAAGGGTTAAGACAATTAGAGTTTTACTTGACAAAGCATAAGAAAGTTACTGTGGTTCTTTTACTAACATTACTCAGCAGGATAAAGGAAGAGCCCTATTTTCAGCAAGGAACTTTGGACTTGGAGTATTGTAAGCCACCCTCTCTCAATTACATATAAAGAGAAACAATATACGGTAATCCTTTGAAATGCTTAAAAGACTAATCCTGTTTGCTTTTGCAAAGAGAATTAGGAAGATGCCTGCCTGGAAGAAGTTAAAGTGGGAATCAGTATTGAAAACGGTTTTCTTGTAGTTAGTCAAGCACCTTCATAAAGCTTACAAAAGTGCACTTTTAAGGGACATACAACCTTATAAATGCTAGGAACCTATTGAAATTTCACAGAATATTCTGGCTGGCAACTCAATTCTAAATGTACAAATGATTGTGTTGTTATAATTGTAAAGCTATATGTATCACCAGTAACAAAAAGGCCATAGCAAGGTAAATATTCCTCAGAAAAGAGAGCACTATTTCATTTCAAGTTATACAAAATTATTAACACTGGGAACTGAAAAACACTTAAAAAATAATTACACTGGGAACTGAAAAACACTTAAAAAATAATTATAGAAGTTTTAGCCATCAAGAGCCATTTCCTACAGTCAAAATGCCCACAATAACTGCTAAATATCTCTTAGGAAACAGAATAATTTTCCTACCTGCTCTTTGGGAGAGGCTATGAAGTTCAAGCAGAAATGAACAGGAAAGAGGAGAGATGAAAAGGAAAAGGTTGAGGTAAAACTTTTATTTGATGATGCTGATGAATCTATGTGAGAGGCATTAGAAACAAGCCAAGTGGTAGATGGATGACATGTAAGACTTCCTGGTGTAGATAGAGCAACCTCTTTCATCTCCTATAGATCATAACTTCTTGGCTCCATTAGTAGAACAATAGATTTGTAAGAGTGGTACAGATAAGCAAAAGGGCACTGATAAGCAAAATATATGTTTTTTGTATAAACACACAAACTTTGGTCTCAGAAACCACACAGTTTGATACATATTTAAAATGTGAAAATAAATAAGAACTAAAGTATGACCATACAATTATAAATTTAACTAGGATTTTAATGGATGAAAATTATATTCTAATATATTTTGATTGAGGTATTACTACACTATTTTGTTCCTTGATTTCAGATGTCACCAATGTTTGCCTTGTTCAGTGTACTTCACCTTTAATCAAGGCAAAGTACCTCCATGAAGGTGTCAAGAAGATTTTAGGTGAATATGATTCAAGTTTCTCTGTCACACGTCGACATAACTTACGATGGACTGAAGGTGTGTTAATTTTTTTATGAACTGTTGGTTTATGTCAACAAACTTTTGTTCGGCTTAAGAAGAAATTAAGTTTTGAAAACAAAACACTTTTCAAACAAACCCATCAATCATACAGACACCTTCATTTGTGGGCTGAATGTCTTGGGATAATGGGAACATGAATGAGGAGCTCTGTATAATTGACAGGTTTTGTAGTACAAATAATAGCTTAGAAAATATAAGTGTGTATGGCCCTGATGTAATCCATGTAATTTTTCTTGTTATGTAACTCAAAAAAACAATGCTGTTATTCGGTCATGTGAATTTTATCAGAAATTAAAGTAAAGTACACTGTTAATAATTAAGGTACATACAATAAGTCCACCTCCAGGATAGGAAAAATAACCTTTTGAAGCATTTCCCTTTAGATTCTGTCAGTTTCTTGCAGTATCTCTAGGCCCATAACTGCAATGCTTTCTGCATTTTACTTTTAATTTATTCCCATTGGTCTCATCCCTTTTTGTTGTACATCCCTAACCTTACCTTGATCCACTTGTTACTTTCATGTAAGAATAATTTACTGAATGAGCGATAAGAGCATAAAAAATGTGATTCACTACTCATGTTACACTATTTTGCAATACTAATTTAATAATGATAAAATTATATGAAACATTTTTAATGACATTTTATCATAGAACCGTTATAATTACAACTCACCCCTAACTCAATTTTAGGAAATAACACCAAACCACAGAACTTTGATCCAAGCCATCGTCCACGAAGACAGGACTGGGCTGGTGATCTTTGTGAGAATGGCATGTTTTACTTCACGAGAGTTAGCCTTATTAATCAGGGATTATTACAAGGAGGAAGGTAAGGATTTTCTTGAACTAAGTGGCAAACTTAGAAAAACTGTACTTGAGCATAATCCAAATCCTAAAGGCAGGAATTCTTAAATTAGTCATGAAATTTTAATGCAACTGGGTTTAGTCACTGAAGTACTTTCACTGCTTTAAAGAAGCCCAAATAATCACTGTTAATAGCTGAGGGTTCACAGTTATTTGTTTCATTATTTATTCAGGTAACTAAGGTCTCAAAGACCAGTGTTCAATGTTCTACTGTTTTATTTATGAGCTACAGTAAACAGTAGATCTGCTGTCTTGACAGGACACTGGGTAAAAAAATTATTGTTTTTCATTCAACACAGGCATTTAAAAAAACTTCAGATGTGCTCAAGAGGAGAGATGACATAATACAGTGCATTCCAAGTTAATGTTCCTTAATCATATGAATTCACTTTCAGTCACTGACAAAGGATCATTTTCTGAAGCATGGTGGTCATAAAACCTGATCTCTGCCTAGTCAAACTAACTAAGTTTTGTACTGAAAACTGATGTGCCTACAAACATATCTGACATTTTTTAAATGCTTAAAAGATTTTATTTATTCAATATAAAAAATGCAAAATTCTTTTTAAACGAGTAACATGGCAGATTGACCTGGAGGTGGGATATGGTTAATTCTACCTCTCACATTATTAATGATAATTAACAGAGAAATAGAAAATAAAAGCATTGAATCATTGCTTGTTGTTCCTTACATGATAAAGAGAGCTGCTACAGGAAGATACTGCCTCTGGTCAGCGCTCATCTTTTATCTATGAAGGGTGTGGCTACTTGGCCAGACTCATCTCTAAAACAGTGGAGCTTTGTGGCAAGGTATAAAACCCGTGACTAGTACTAAGCATACAGGTAGTCAGTTGCTCCTGCCCTGGGCATGTAGCTGACTAAACAAGACCAGGTTATACAACAATGCACACCTAAGTAAACCCACAAACATAAAAAATTAGCTAACCCAACCATAAAATTAAAAACTGGAGTGTGCTTCATGCACTAAGTGCCCCCGGGCTCCCTTTAAACACAATACTTGATATCAAGGCAAAAATACAGATAGGAAGAAAAGCTCCCAACGCTTCCTCCCCTAACACACTGCCAGCCACAGCTAACAGCCCTAATGCACTGCACTTATAAAAATCACTTCCACGTCCTTCAAATAAGGTGTTACAAAGACTGATCGACTCTTCCAGTAAGTAGCCTGTAAGTAAGATGAAATAGATAAATTAGTATGTCTAAAAGAATGATGTGGCTACCGATCTGATCTTAGGAGCTTTAGCTCTTATCAAATTAAGGTCCTTCTCTCCCACCTGTGTATGGCCTTTCTGATCAGATCCTTCAGGAAAAAAACCAAGCCATTCTTAGACCTGGCCATTCTTAACCGAGCACCACAAATGATTGGAGGGCCCTCAAATTTTTTTTGTCTTGTTAAGATAGTACCTTAGCGCTCTAACTGGACACAATGCCCTCTCTTTTTTTGGGCCTAAGATTTTCATCAAACTTTTGATGGCAAAGGAACGAGGTCAGGGTATGTTAGGGTCTTCATTCTTAGCTAAAAAGCCCAATGCAAGGGAACATACTGCATCTCCCTGTGAGAAGCCTACCTTCTTGTCAAGGGCATGTATCTCACTCTCGTGGCTATTGCTAGAGCAATCAAGAAAAGGGTTTTTCTTGTATGATCTCTAAGAGATATGAATCTAAGAGGTTTGAATTTGGATCCCAATAGCCATTTAAGAACCATATCTAGATTCCAAGCGACTGTTTCTGAGCCATTGGGCTTAGTGGCATCGAGAGACCTTATGAGGTCTGAGATGTCATATGGTTGGGAGAAATGTCTAACCTCCTAAAATGGAATACAGAACAAAGCATTGGTATGTATCCTCTGATAGTTGATGACAAAAGGCCTCTAGACTTCCTAAGATACAATATAAAGTCTGCTATGTTACTCAAAGAAGTCGAAGAAGACAAGACATCATGTCTTCTATACCAATCCCTGAAGATTGCTCACTTGGCCTGATAGACTGTCAGATGAAGATGTTCTACATTTAACAATAGCTTCCGATGCTGCTCCTGAAAAGCCATTCTGTCGGAGGAGTTTCCTGACATTCTGTAACCTGTCAGGGCCAGGATGGTGGAAGCAGAGGAAATGTGGTTCTTTGAGCAGATTTGCTCTTTGTGGTAGTAATCTTCAGAAGTCAGTCAGCAGCGACATGAGGTCCAGAAACCATTCCTGTTGTGGCCAGAAGGGGGACACCAAAGTCATCGTGACACTCTGATGAGTCCTGAACTTGTTGATTACCTCCCAAATCATGCAGAAGGGAGGAAAGGTGTAGAGGTGCATGTTTGTCCAATCCTGCAACATGGTATCCGTTGCCCATGCGAGGAGGTCTGGGACTGGTGAACAAAACATCTGTAGACGATGATTCTTTGAAGTCCTGAATAGATTTATTAGTGGTCATCCCCATAGCTCCCACAGGCCTTAGCACACCTGGGGATGAAGATTCCACACTGTGGGGAGCACCTGCTTCCAACGGTACAGACCATCCGCATGTACGTTGATGTTGATGTCTGCCCACAAAAGGAGTTCTTAATCCTTCATATAGGAAGAAGAAACAAGCTCCCCTTGTTTCTTTATATATGTTAAGGCTGTCGTATTGTTGGAGTAGACTGTAACCACTTGGTTGTAGACTTCTGTTGTGCAATACTGGAATCCTAAATGAATGGCAGTCATTTCTTTCAAGTTTATGTGCTATTGTTTCTGTTCCTTGGCCCATAGTCCCGAAACTTTTCAATTACCCAAAAGGGCTCCCCAGCCTAGGTCGCATGTGTCTACATAAAAGTCTAGGTTGTGGCTCTGAGGTGAGAGACTTCCCCTGAGAAAGTCTGTCTTCTGGCTTCCACCAGCACAGATCCTCCTTTATCTCTGCTATGATAGGGAAGAAAAATATGCCTGGCTGAGTCTTCCTGTCCCAGCTGGTTTGTAAGTAAAATTGTAGAGTTCTCATATGGAGCCTTCGCAGATACACAAACTACTCCACTGAAGCCAATGTCCCGAGCAGACTCATCCACTGATTCGCAGTACATGACTTCTGAGTAACACTCTTACTTTCTCCATGCAAGAATGAATCTGATTTGGGGATGGAGAAACCTGAAAACTCTGAGAGTTTATCACTATTCCCAAATAAAGAATCATCTGAGACAGCACCAGCTGGGACTTTGAAAAGTTGACAAGAATGCCCAATTCCTGTGCCAACTGAATCGTCTGAATGATGTCCTGATGCACCTCTGTTTCAATTGAGAGCAAATAAGCCAGTCATCCAGATAAAGGGATATCCTTATCCCTTCAAGCGTAACCATCTAGCTAGTGGAGCAATGACTCATGTAAACACTTGCGGAGCAGTCGACAGGCTGAACCATAGTGCCTTGAACTGATATACGTGTTCAGTTTTGAAATACAAATCGAAGGTATCTCCTAGATTTTTTATGTACTGAAATGTGAAAATAGGCATCCTGCATATCTATGGATGCCATCCAGTTGTCCCTCTGAATGGATGACATGACAGAATGGGCTGTTTCCATCCTGAACTTTGTCTTTTCTACGAAGAAGTTCAGGGCACTCGCATCGAATACCAGCCTCCATCCTCCTGATGACTTGGGTACCACAAACAGCCAATTGTAAAATTCCTCCGATTTGAAGATCTGAACTTCCTTGATGAATCTCTTCTTGAGGAGGGAAGTTACCTCCTTCTTGAGTGCTGGAAACCTCATGGAGGTTCGTCTTTGAACAGGATAGCATAACCGTTCTTCAGCACTGACACTATCCACTCATGATCCTCACTTCCTAGCTGGAGTTCTTGTAGACGATTTCCTAATTAGTCGGGTTGAAAGCATAGGTTAGATCTTGGTCTCTGGGCTCTTGTCCTATTACCTCGAAAGGGCAAGGGTTGAAGCGGTGATATACCCATTGTAGTTACGGGAGTTGGGTCTCTAGGGTGTCTAGAAGAGCGAGCGAAAAGGTCTTGAGTGTTCTTCTGGAGATCTGACGCTATATCACTCACTGTAGAAGATGGGAAGAGATGTTTCCAGTCTAATGGAGAGTACACAAGAGTGGATTTCTGCGTGGGGGTGACACTGTTGTGAAGGAGCACCAGAGCTCTCTTTTCTTGAGGATACCTAGAGCGTAGAGTTAGGCTAACTCCTGCATTGCATTTCCAATGCCTTCATCTGTGCATGACAGAACATTCACCAATCCAAAGTGATATCTTCGGGGAGAAGGGTGCAGTTCTTTATTTTCCTGTTTAAAATGCCCAATGACCAGTCCATTAAACCCAAAAATGATATTGTTATTTTACAATAAAGTTTTGTACATACTTACCTGGCAGATATATACTTAGCTTACGTCTCTGACGTCACGACAGAATTCAAAAACTCGCGGCAAATGCGACAGGTAGGTCAGGTGATCTACCCCACCCGCCGCTGGGGTGGCAGGTGTATGAAACCAATCCCCCTTTCCAGTCATAATTTTTCTTCCACCTGTCTCCTGAGGGGAGGTGGTGGGAGGGCCATCAATCGTATATATCTGGCCGCAGGTAAGTATGTACAAAACTTTATTGTAAAATAACAATATCATTTTTGGACATGAACTTTCTGCCAGATATATACTTAGCTGATTGACACCCTTGGTGGAGGGAAAAAGACAGAGGTAACAAGGAAAAAGGGGAAACAACATCTGTTGTAGGATACTAACAAACCTTGGTTCTTACCTGATAAGGCTGAAGACTTCATTAGTTACTGTCTATTAGTCTGGCAAAGCCTGAAGAGCTACAGCGAGGGCGTGACCTACAGCTGAAAAGACTCTTTGGGTCTACCGAAGGGATTTGATATCCACTTACTCAGTAGAATCCAAGTCGGATCATGTCAATGGGGATTCGCCCTCTTAAATGACAGAGCCTGACCACTACCAATGCAGGGAGCTCTAGCACAAACAGATCACCTAACCATTCTAAATGTTAGCAATACGAATAGAAAGAGATGCCTACCCGCATCCTCTTTCAAACAACCATAAAAACACAACACAAACAATAGGGGAAAAAATTTACAAAGGATATGCTTCAGCTCCCTGCCCCAGCACCGAATCCGCCAATACATACGGGCCTAACGCGAAGCACTTCTCGTAAGTAATCTTGACGTCTCTAAGGTAGTGGTTTGCGAATACTGAATTGCATCTCCAGAATGTTGCTTTCATCAGATCTGGAGTGACATATTCTTGTTGAAAGCCAAGGACGTCGCAATGGCTCTTACCTCGTGAGCCTTGACTTTCAAAAGCTTGAAGTGATCCTCACCGCAAGCCAAATGTGCTTCCTTCACGAGGCTTCTAATAAAGAAGGACAAGCATTTT
This sequence comes from Macrobrachium nipponense, assembly GCF_015104395.2. NCBI lineage: Eukaryota > Metazoa > Arthropoda > Malacostraca > Decapoda > Palaemonidae > Macrobrachium > Macrobrachium nipponense. The sequence goes on along the minus strand of NC_087217.1, from coordinate 66,397,682 downwards.
AGACAATGGTCTACTGGGATCCTTTACAGAGCACCAAAGTCTGTCCTTAATGCCCTTAAGAGACTTCTTCCGCTGGAGGTAGTATCTTAAAGTCCTCACAGGGCAAAGAGTTCTTTCTGGCTCTTCCCCCTACCAGGGGAGCTAAGCCTGGAACCTCAAAACTCCTTGGCCAAGGATTTGAGGGGTTCTCGTTCTTAGCTAGAAAAGAAGGAAGGAAGGAACAAATCACGGAATCTCCTTTGAAACCTACCCTTCCTTCTAGAGCATGAAGCTTCACTAACTCTTTTGGCAGATGCTAAAGCCAAAAAAGAAACAGAGCCTTCTTCGTAAGATCCTTGAAAGAAGATGACTGGGGATTGTTCGAACTTCGAGGACCTCAGGAAACGAAGAACCCACATCCAGGTTCCAGCTCGGAATTTGAGACGAGGGTTTCTTGCAAGTTTCAAAAGATCTTAGCAGATCATGTAGATCTTGTTGTTGGAGATATCTAAATTCCTGTGCCTAAACACAGCTGCTAACATGCTCCGATATCCTTTGATGGTCGAAACTGCAAGACCGCATTTTTCCCTGAGAAAAACCAGGAAATCTGCGATTTGGGTCACAGAGGTACTGGAAGAGGAAAGCTTCTGGTTTCTGCACCAACGGCGAAAGACGTCCCACTTCGACTGGTAGACACTAAGGGTAGAGGGCCTTCCTAGCTGATGCGATAGCCTTCGCTGCCTTAGCTGAAAACCCCTTCGCTCTGACAAGACTTTTGACAGTCGAAAGCCAGTCAGATTGAGAGCGGGGTGAGGTTTCTGTGATACCTGTCGAAGTGGGGTTGTCTGAGCAGAATCTAACTCTTTGTGGAAGAGCTCTTGGAAAGTCCACTAGCCATTCCAGTACCTCTGTGAACCAATCGTGGGCCGGCCAGAATGGAGCTACCAGCGTCATCCTTGTCGCTTCCGAGGCCGCAAACTTTCTGAGTGTTTGACTCAGAATCTTGAATGGAGGAAAAGCATAGACGTCCAGACCTCTCCAGTCTAGAAGGAAAGAACATCGACTGACACTGCTCCTGGGTCCGAGATCGGGGAGCAGTAGAGGTCTATTCTCTTGTTCTTTGCTGTCGCAAAAAGGTCGATATGAGGTCTGCCCCATAACCTCCACAGTCCTGGCAAAACTTTCTGAGTGCAGAGTCCACTCCGAGGGAGCACTTGATTCCTCCTGCTCAGGAGATCGGCTCTGACATTCCTTTCTCCCTGTACGAACCTGGTGAGGAGAACTATCTTCCTTGCCTGAGACCACAACAGCAAGTCCTTCGCTGTTTCGTACAGGGAGAAAGAGTGTGTCCCCCCCTGCTTTCTTATGTAAGCCAAGGCTGTGGTGTTGTCCGAGTTGACCTGAACTATAGCATTTCGGACGTGGGGCTCGAAGGCTTTTAACGCCAACCACACTGCCATCAACTCTTTGTTGTTGATGTGCCAGGACACCTGTTCCCCCTCCCAGGTGCCTGACACTTCTCTTGACCCTAGGGTCGCACCCCAACCCGTCTCCGACGCGTCGGAAAACAATACAGGGGGTCCTCGAGTTACGACGTTGATCCGTTCTTAAGATGCGTCGTAACACGATTTTCAGCGTAAGTCGGAACATTGAAAAATACCACATGATTTAATGTAAATACCTATCAATAACAACGAGAGAACAATTCCTTACCTTTATTAATTTGATTGGCTTGCACACTGGAGAGGAAGCTGCGGTGCTGGAGAGGACTGGGGGAGGTTAGTGAAGAGAAAAAGAACCTCCAGAAGTTGCTGGAGATGCTGAGGCAGGTGATTCTTGAGGTGAGGCAGAACATACAATCTTTTCGCCTTCTCCTGAATCACCATAAGGCTGACTGGGATACGCCGTTTTGATTTTGGTCTTCCAACCAAAGCACCAATAACCTTTCCATTTACATTATTAGACCACTACGCTGCTTAGTTATCACTGTCGCTTTCATAGGAGCAGATCCTTTCACATGTTCAACGATGCGCTCTTTATCTTTGATAATGGTAGCAACGGTCGAACGGCTAAGGCCAAGTGAGCGGCCAATGTTTGTTGGCGTTTCTCCCTTCTCAGATTGCTTTATAATGTCCACTTTAATTTCCATGGTGATGGCCTTTCTTTTCTTCGATGCACTACCATCAGAAGAGTCCGCCTTGCGCTTGGGAGCCATAACAAAGAGCAAAAAGTTACAAAAACGATACAACACGAGGGAGAGAGAGGCAATGTAAACAACCAAAATGGCGTATGGGCGAGGAATGAGCGTAGCGAAGCGACGCCGTCCTCTCCCCCACAAAGCGTATTCTTCCGCCGTGCGCCCGGAACTAGTTCGCGTTTGTTTACGTTGCTTACGACGCTAAACCGCGTAAGACGGAACGACGCAAAATATTATTTTTTATATTTTTATGGGGGCGCGTTCGTAACCACGAAACATCGTAAGTCGAGACCAGCGTAACCCGAGGACTTACTGTACTTGGTTCGGGTTTGGCATGTACAGAGACAGACCTTCTGCAAATCGGAGAGGATCTGTCCACCACAGAAGGTCCTTCTTGATTCCTTTTGATATCCTGAAGGAGAATTCCAGGTCTAGAGAGAGACACCTCCAGTTCCGGTAAAGGAAGAATTGGAGAGGTCTGAGATGCAACCTTCCTAGAGAAACGAATTGCTCCAGCGAGGAAAGTGTCCCCAACAGACTCATCCACTCCCTCGCTGTGCATGCATCTTTCTCTAGGAAGGTCGTTAGTTTCTCTTGGCAACGAGCAATCCTCTCTGGTGACGGATATGCCCGAAAATCCGGAGAAACCATCCGAATCCCCAGATATATCAGCTCTTGACTGGGGATTAATTGTGACTTCTGGAAGTTCACCAGAAGCCCCAACGAACTTGCTAAAGTCAGTGTCTTTTGTAGGTCCTCCAGACATCTTTCTTGTGAGCTTGCTCTGATCAGCCAATCGTCTAGATAGAGAGACAGCCTCACTCCCTCCAAATGTAGCCACTGCGCTACATTCTTCATTAAACCCGTGAAAACTTGAGGGGCTGTCGAAAGGCCGAAGCACAAGGCCCTGAATTGGAAGATCTTCCCTCCCATCATGAATCTCAGAAACTTCCGTGAAGAAGGATGGATAGGCACATGGAAGTAAGCGTCCTGAAGATCTAGGGACACCATCCAGTCCCCTGGACGAAGAGCCGCCAACACTGAAGAAGTTGTCTCCATGGCGGACATTCAGGGCGCTTACATCCAGAACCGGTCTCCATCCTCCTGAGCTCTTGGGAACTAGGAACAGTCTGTTGTAAAAACCCGCAGAATGAGGATCTTTCACTAGTTCTATCGCCTACTTCCTCCAGCAATAAGATCTATGCTAGAGAGAGGGCTTGATTCATGATGGGGTCCTTGTACTTGGCTACCAACTCCCTCGGAGTCGTCGTCAACGGAGGTCTTGATAAGAAGGGAATGAGGTAGCCTTTGCGGACAATCGAGAGTGACCATTTGTCCGCCCCTTTCTGGCCCAGACGTCGGCAAAACTTCAGAAGTCTGGCACCCACTGATGTCTGGAGAACTTGAATCCTACTTCTTCCCTCTGATGGATCTAGAGAAGGTCTTCCCTCGTTTAGTGGGTCTAGATCCTCTAGAGGAAGAAGCTCTGGCAGGAGGGACTCCTCGAAAGGGCTCCTGCCTAACTGGAGTCTCTCTCTTGGTTTTAGCTTGGAAAGAAGAGTGAGGCTTCCTGGCAGACTGGGCTAGCATGTCCTGTGTAGCCTTAGCTGAAAGGGCACAAGAAACATCCTGAACGATCTTCTTAGGGAAGAGTTGAGGAGAGAGCTGAGAATACAGGAGAGAGGCTCTCTGAGCATGCGATACTGATTTCGTCAGGAACGAACAGTACACAGATCTCTTCTTGATCACTCCCGCTCCAAAAAGTGAAGCTACTTCACTCGATCCATCCCTCACTGCCTTGTCCATACACGTGAGAACACTGATAAGATCCTCAGGAGAAATGGAATCCGGGGTCTGCGTCTTCTTGGCCAAAACGCCCAAAGACCAGTCTAGGAAGTTAAACACCTCCAGGACTCGGAACATTCCCTTCAACAGGTGGTCAAGCTCATTCATCCCCCATGTCGTCTTAGCAGACATGAGGGCAGAGCGTCGAGAGGAATCCACCAGTGAACAGAGAAGTCCGAGTCTGCCGAGGATGGAAGAACGAGGCCCAAGGGTTCTCCCGATTCATACCAGAATCCTAGTTTCCCAGTAAGCTTAGAAGGAGGGAAAGAGAACACCGTCTTCCCTTTCTCTTCCTTCGAAAGAAGCCACTCACCAAAACCTCTAAGCGCCTTCTTCATCGAGATTGCAGGCTTCATCCTGACACAGGATGAAACCTTCGAAGTTTTCGAAGTCGAAAATAACGAAAGAGGCGAGGGCGGGTGGGGCGACAGGAGAAAGGGCAGTCTCCAAATTCCTGAAGCAACAGGTCCGTTCAAACGCTTGTATGAAGAAACGGAGGAATCTTTAGGAATTTCTTCTTCCGAGGGATCCTGTTCTTCTTCCGCGAAGATCCTTCACGATCCTTACGAGAAAGGCTGTCTTGTCCACACCGAGAGTCCATCCTTGGAAGAACGTCTGGAAGAACTCTGACATCTAACCGGGGAAGTTATAACTTCCGTTGAGCTTCTGCCTGAAAACTCCTTGTCAGGATGAGGGCGTATTCTAGGCTCTTGGCGCCTAACGAACGCAGGGCGAAAATCTGGCGAAGAGCGCCTATCAGGCGAAAAGCGCCTATTAGGCGAAGAGCGCCTATTAGGCGAAGAGCGCCTATTAGGCGAAAAAGCGTCTATCAGGCTCCTGGCGCCTGTCTAAAGGAGAGCGGCTGCCTGGCGAAGAGCGCCTGTCATGCGGGAAGCGATTATCAGGCTCTTGGCGCCTGCTGCGAGGAGAGCGAATCTCTGGCGACGAGCGCCTACCAGGCGAGAAGCGTCTGACAGATTCCCGGCGCCTAACTCGAGGAGAGCGAAAATCGGGAGAAGAGCGCCTACCAGGCTCTTGTGCCTGCTAAGCGAAGGGCGGCTGACAGGAGAAGAGCGCCTGTCTACCAAAGGGCGTCTGGTCACAGGAGAGCGAAAGCCTGAAGGAGAGTGGCTACCATGAGGAAAAAACGCCTACCAGGCTCCTGGCGTCTGCCAGCGGGAGAGATCCTGTCTCGAGACGAGCGCCTGTCAGGAGAGGCTCGTCTACGGGAAGCATGCCCCTTGTCCGACGGAGAGAAACGATGTCCGCAGGAGAGCGCCTGTCCTTTGAAGAGCCTTGTACTACGATCCACTCCTGGTAGAGAGGTCGGTTACTGACGAATAGCGTAAGCCTGGAGAAGAGCGCCTGGACTTTTTTACCGGGAGCGAGACGTCCTTCCTACGACCAGAAGTCACAATCAAGGAGTCAGCCAGAGCCGTAATCTGCGCCTGCAGAACTAGCCAAACACACGTGTAGGAAAGCTTAACAAAGTCCTTCACGGGAGAGGCAGCTCGATCCTTACTAGGAGAGCGAAACTCCAAAGAAATCCTCGGTTTCTTGACATCCAATCCAGGATCTTCCGAAAAAACTTCAGGGCTGCGGAGGGGAGAGCGGAAGAAGCCTGCCAGGCTCTCTTCGACGGCCGAGAAGCTTCCGAGGAGCTCCAACCACGTTTGGGCGAAGGAGGGAAGGCGTAGACGAGAAGCATTGCCGTAAGACTTCTCTCTTGGCGCGATCCAAGGTTGCCTGGGATCGAACATCAGGCGCTACCGATGGGACGCCTGACCGGTGGGGGTTCTCCCTAACCTTCCTGCGGCTTTCGACTTTCCTCCTCCACTGGGTCTGGGAGTCTGGAAGAGGTCTAGGCCTAGAAGCATTAGGGAGCCGATCAGACGCACCCTCCACTGCACTGGGATCACTGCACAAATTGCTATCACTCTTACCTTCTAGCACTTTAATTTTCAGCTCCATGCTGCGAATAGTGGCTCTCATAGTGTCCACCTCCGAAGGCGCATCTTCGGGTTCGGTGCAGGAAGCAGGGGCTGAAACTGGTAAAGGCGCTACGTCTACAACAGGGTTATCAACTTCAAACTCGCTAGCGCGAGACCTACTAGAACTCCTAGATGAAGCTTTCCTACCTTGTCCTTCTCAAGCTTTCTTACATAAGAAGAAAGCGCCTTCCATTCCTTCTTCTTCATTCAAATTACCACATTCATTACAAGGGTTAATAAATGAGCAGTCATTCCCCCTACACCTCATGCATACTGTGTGAGGGTCTACCGCAGCTTTCGGTAGCCTCACCTTACAATCGCTAACAGAACAAACTCTGAACATAGTTGATTTCTTAATTTCCAAATCAGACATAATGAAATTCCAAGAATAATCAAAAGAATAATCCAAAACCGGTCCACAAATCGCAAATGCCAAGCCAAGGAGCAGGTACTTCACCAAAAGTCCGATGAAACAATCCAGGGCGAAAACGAGTAATAATCCAAAATCGAGAGGTATCGACAACAGATGTAGTCGACACCGGCGACAGAAAAATTATGACTGGAAAGGGGGAAGGGGGTTGGTTCATACACCTGCCACCCAGCGGCGGGTGGGGTAGATCACCTGACCTACCTGTCGCATTTGCCGCGAGTTTTGAATTCTGTCGTGACGTCAGAGACGTAAGCTAAGTATATATCTGGCAGGAAAGTTCATGTACAAAACCTCAAAAATCTTGAAGAGGTTCTTGAGGAGATGATCAATCTCCGTAGCAGTGAATAAACTTTCACCACATTGAAAGCTGATCTTCGTGACGAGTCAATCAGCCCCGAGAAGTCTCCTTGGAAGGAGGCAGCCACTCTAAGGGACAGAGCTTCCCCAGTTTTGCATGCCTAGTACCTCCACCACACCAAACGCGAAGGGGGGATAGCTGAATGAAGACTTCCCTTGATCTTGTTTTTTAGAAGCAAACTATCCAGTTCATTGAGAGCCTTCCTCACTGAAGAGGAGAGAATCATTCTAGGTAATCCTTCTTGAGCTAGTTCATCCATCAAAAAGAACATCAGACATATTGAAAAAAGAATGGTCTTAAACAAGTCAAATTCAGTTAATTGTCTTAACTGAAATCTCTAACATAAAATAAATCCAAGAAAAACATCAAAGCCTATGGCTGACAATACTTCATCAAACATCAAAAGGCACAATGCAAGCAAAAATCAGTTCCAAACAGAGCGCTCCCAACTAGGTCTGTAGTCAATAGCTGACAGGAAACAATTGACTACTTGCTGAAGGTGTTCCTCTCTTACCCCATAAGTGAGCAGGGTGATACCTACACCAACAACATAACTAGCGCTACCACGATTGTCAAATTTTAAGCTGCCAGCACAAGTGAAACTGTAAGCAATGCAGTTACAGGCAGTCCCCGGGTTACGACGGGGGTTCCGTTCTTGAGACGCGTCGTAAGCCGAAAATCGTCGTAAGCCGGAACGACGCTTGGAAATATGTCTTAAACTAATAAAAAGTTATAAAAACCTTACTTGTAATCCTTTGGTTACACTACATGTTGTTTCCTGTAGTTTTATGTACAACCTGGAGTTATTTTCATAAAAGAATGCTGGTTCTTGAAGGTAAAAACTATTGTAATCCTCTGGTGACACTACATTCTTGAAGTTTTATGTACAACCTGGAGTGATTTTGCCAAATCTTGAGGGCTACAAGAACAGCTGATTACTATTTACGTATCATATAGACTAATTAAAGTAAACGTATCTTTAAATAGGCTTATATATTAGTATCAACAAAGCATTTCCTGCCATGAGTCAGAGGCCGTTTAATGAAACGAACACTTCTCTGTCCTATCTGTTCAGAAAATAAACGTTACGTCAATCCCCTAGACCATTGTTGCCAAGGCGTCTCTCTCTCTCTCTCTCTCTCTCTCTCTCTCTCTGATCAAATTACACTGGAACCTTGACATACGATTGCCCTAATATAAGAATGTTTTGAGATACAACAGAAAATTTGCAAAAATATAAGCTTTGATATATAACGAAATATTTGAGATACGATTTTGCGATGAGTGTTGGTTGTATAGGCGACCGATAAATGGCGTTCAGTCTGTTTGTTTGTTGGTGCTGCATGTTAACACGTCGTTGTTTAGTTCGTTGTATTTGCGCCTATTTTTCGTGTTATTTTGTCTATTTTATTATTAACCATGGGTCTCAAAGCTAAAGACAAAGCAGGTGATAAGAAAAAACCCAAGAAAATGATTTTGATGGAAGCAAAACATGAAATTATAGCAAAGCATGAACGTGGCGTTCGTATCGTCGATTTAGCAAACGAGTATGGTCGAAATCCTTCTACAATATCCACGATCATCAAGCAGAAGGAAGCTATAAAAACCTTCCAAAGGCATCACCATTATTTCTAAACTACGAACTGATTAAAAAAAAAAATAATTAGTTTAGCAATGTTATTTCATTTGTGTTTATTACGTACTTATTAGTGTACATACGTAAATAAAAAGAGAACAAATCGTTCCCTGCCACCCTTCCCTACCTCCATCCCCTGCTGGCCTCACGTCATCTTTCGTTGTGGTAAGTAAAATTCCTTTCTTTTTTTAATTGATTTTATTAACATTTATTATCATTTATCACATTGCTATGTTATTTTATCATTATGTGTGTTATTACTCGTTTATTTGTGTATAAATTGTGTATATTATATGTAATTTAGCTGTGTTTAGGTGTGGTTTCATAGCGCTAGAATGGATTAATACATATTACATTATTTTTAATGGGAAAAAATGCTTTGAGATACAAGTTTTGATATACGATGATGGTAACGGAGCAAATTAAATTCGTATGTCAAGGTTCCAGTTACTGGATAATGTCTCTCTTTGGATACTTCGATTTTGCCAAATCTTGAGGGCTACAAGAACAGTTGATTACTATTTACGTATCATATAGACTAATTAAAGTAAACGTATCTTTAAATAGGCTTATATTATTAGTATCAACAAAACATTTACTGGCATGAGTCAGAGGCCGTTTAATGAAACGAACACTTCTCTGTCGTTAACTCGGAGCGTCGAAAGACGCTCTCTCTCTCTCTCTCTCTCTCTCTCTCTCTCTCTCTCTCTCTCTCTCTCTCTCTCTGATCATTACTGGATAATTTTTCTCTTTGGATACTTGGAATTTGCGTTGTAATCTAACCAGAAACTTCGTTTTGTTGTTATTACTGGAAACAAGCAATGATTTTTTCATTATTTGCGCTTTTGGACTGTTATATGTAAACTTTGCGCACCGCAAGCTAGTATGTATTCATTCGCTTGGAAACTAGTTCTGCATATGAGGCGTCACTAAAAAACATAGAAAAATACGACATAAAAAGTGTCGAAAATCATCATAACCTCAAAATTTTTGTTGTAATCTAACCAGAAACTTATTTTTATTAATATACTGTGCTAAACTATAAAGGATTTTTATCATAGTATGCATTTTTTAAAAGCGTCGTTAACTCGGAGCGGCGGAAGCGTCAGTGTCGTAACCTCGGAACAAGCGTCGTAACCCAGGACGGATTTTTCCATTGAATATTTAAGAAAAAGCGTCGTAACCTCGGAACGTCGTAAGCCGGAACCGTCGTAACCCGGGGACCGCCTGTACTTGCCAAGTTACATATTACTATATAAAATGAATACAGTAAACCCCTGCTTTTCGCAAACTCACGATTCACGGACTCCCATGTTCGCAGATTTTTTTGTGGTCCATATATACCCAACAGTCACATTATTTCCAGAAAATTCACATTTTGTGGTATTTTTCACTGAGAAATGTTGACAAATTACTGTATTTTCATATAATTTTTGTGAATAAATGCACTTTTTGAGATAAAACTATTAAAATACTCTGGTACAGGCAGTCTCCGGGTTATGACGGGTTCGGCTTACGACGTTCCGAGGTTAAGGCTCTTTTCAATTATATTCATCAGAAATTATTTCCAGGGTTACGACGCATATTCCAGGGTTACGACGCCTCCAATGCTGATCTGGCAGAAGAAATATGACACCAAAAATGCAAAATAATCAATATTTGAAGGTTTTTTTGATGAAAAATGCAATAAGAATGCAGTTTACATAGTTTTCAATGCTTCCAAAGCATTAAAACTAAGGTTTTCCTAGGATTTTTTATGATGTTCTGGCTTACGACGATTTTCGGGTAACAACGCGTCTCAAGAACGGAACCCCCGTCGTAACCCGGGGACTGCCTGTAGCATTTTTAGAGTATTTTTTGTGTTTTGACTCTCAAAGTACGCAGTTCTAAGTATTTTTAGATGGGTTTCAAGTATTTGTGGATTTCAGCTTTTCACAAGAGTGTTTACTGTGTTTCCCACCCCTTGCGACCTCTTTTGCCTATGACTGTGGTAAAAAAAATAGTCTAATTTTATGAAGTTATAAGTATTCTTTCTAATATTTATTTTTATTTTGTCAAATTAAAATTACAGCTCAGACAATATCATCATAACAAATAAGAACTAAAACCAAGGACAAATTCTGAATATGTACTATACCTATTATACAATAGTATTTATGACACATCCTTGGGTGGGAAGTTGTGACAACATTCCCCTTTACCACCTCAAAGAAGACTGAATATCTCTCGGTTCACTCTGAGTCTCATATGGTGATCTGAAGAGTTGCCAATAATGATAAATGGCACTAGGAACATTTTTCCGGAAAAATCCGTTCAAAGGTACGGCCTCAAATCTTGAACAGTCAACCCCCTGTATTCATGTTCTTGGGATTCGCAGACTCACCTACGTATTTGCAGATTTTTCTTTGAGCCATATCTACCCATCATTAGCCAGAAATTTCCCTATTTGTAGGTTTTTCCAATGATAAGTATTCACTAATTAGTTTATTTTGATTTTCATGACTAAATACATTTTTATGATACCAAAATGATTTACTAATTTTCAAGTATTAATACTGATTAATGCTGTATTAGTAAGTTTAATAAGATTAAATAATATCACATAATAAAAATGATATTGTTATGATACAATAAAGTTTGTTCATACTTACCTGGCAGATATATATATAGCTGTATTCTCCGAAGTCCGACAGAATTTCAAAACTCCCGGCACACGCAGTGGTCGGCCAGGTGGTAGTACCCATTCCCGCCGCTGGGAGGCGGGCGTAAGGAACCATTCCCATTTTCTGTCAGATTTTCTAGTGCCACTGTCTCCTGAGGGGAGGTGGGTGGGCACTTTGATTATATATATCTGCCAGGTAAGTATGAACAAACTTTATTGTATCATAACAATATCATTTTGTTCATGAATCTTACCTGCCAGATATATATATAGCTGAATCCCACCTTTGGAGGAAGGGGGAGACAGATTGATTTTGGGAAACAATTGCATATATATGATTGATATTTTGGTTCCTTAACTGTTAGCATAGCTGACTTCGTGAGTACCGTCACCCAAGTCTGCTTCTGCTTTACTAGAGACTCCAGCTAGGTAGTGACCTGTGAAGCTGTTGAGTTCTAGAGGATCTGTCAACGGGGGCGTGACCACAATGCAACTAGATCCTATATTATAGACCTCCAATTTCGGTACTGCATTCCTAGAGGTGCCAGCAAGGACGTGACCTGTGTAGCTGGTGCGCTCTAATGAACTGTCACGGGGAGCGTGACCACAATGTGACAGATCATATAGGTGTTGTTTAGACACCGAATGCTGTTAATGCTTCACTGGAGGTGCCAGCAAGGACGTGACCTATGTAGCTGGTGTGGCTCCAGATGATTTGTCAATGGGGGCGTGACCACACTGTGACAAAAACATTTTACCCTACTATGAGGGCGAAGCAAAAACATTACCACCTGACCTAGCCTATCTGGTTAAACTTCGTAAAGCCAAGGCTAATGGAGGGAAGTCCGCCTAAGGCGGCCTACCCAAGACCACAAAAAACTAAACACCTACATAAACATAATAAAAATAAAAAATAAAAAGAAATAAAATTAAAAAGTCCAAACTAACATATTATTTTCTAAAAGATAGGAAGAGTGCTACTCTCTGTCCCCAATATATTGTCTGCTGCGACATATGGGCCCAAAGAGTAGCAGTTCTTGTATGTAATCCTCACCTCCCGAAGGTAGTGAGAGGCAAACACTGAATTACTACACCAAAATGTGGCATTCAAGATGTCATTGAGTGCCATGTTCTTTTGGAAGGCTACCGACGTAGAAATAGCCCTCAGTCCATGCGCATTCACCTTCAACACTTTCATATCACTGTCTTGACAGGATGAATGCACTTCCTTGATGGTGCCCCTCAAGAAAAAAGCCAAAGCATTCTTTGACACTGGTAACCTTGGCTTCCTGACCAAACACCACAACAAGTTATAAGAAGGACCTCTTATAAACCTTGGTTCCTATCTTTTCAGACAGAGGGTTGACTTCCTAGCTATTGCTTAGGAGTCTGCTTCGTCTCAAGAGCCTCAGCGAGGATGTGACCTATGGGTAAGAGTTCTTGTGGGTTTGCCGATGGGGTCTTATCCACTTACTCGGCAAAGCCTAACTGGCATTTGTCAGTGGGTGCTAATCCACTCGTATGACCATATACCTATGCCTATTAGCATAATTAAGGAGCACAACACCGATCCCGATCACCTGATCCTAACACGAGGGTTAGCGCTTAATTTTAAAAAGCGTTAAACTAAAAATTAACTCACTAGTTAAGGATCAGTGTCGGCTCCCTATCCCAGCAACGTATCCGCAGACACGAACAACCAAGAGAAAAGGATCTCTTGTAGGTTTGAATTTACATCCTTCGTGTAACGGGAGGTCAACACAGAATTGCATCTCCCGTAAGTGACAGCTCATATGTCCTTTATGACATATTGTTATGGAACCAAGAAGAATTCATAAAAGCTCGCACTTCATGCATAGGTTCGAATGGACTGGACATGAGGAACTTCAGAACTACATCCAAGTTCCAAGACGGCAACTTGGGTTGTGAACCTTCCATCGTTTCGAAAGATCTCAAGAGATCGTGAAGGTCTCTGTTGTCCGCCAAGTCCAGGCCTCTGTGCCTAAAGACAACTAAAAGCACACTCTTATAACCCTTGATTGTAGAGACTGCAAGTTTTAGATCCCTTCTCAGAAAAGGAAGTCAGCAATCTGGCTCACAGGTCGTGGTGGAGGAAAATGCCGTTCTTCTTGCACCAACTCCTGAAGACTATCCACTTCGATTGTACACTGCGTTGGAAAACGCTCTTCTTGCACTGGCGATAGCTTTCGCCATTGACGTATAAAAGCCTCTCGCTCTGGCCAACTTTTGGATAGTCTGAATGCAGTCAGACTCAGAAGAGCGAAGAGGCTTCTGAGGTACCTCTCGAAGTGGGGCTGTCTGAGTAGATCTGTCCTTACTGGAAGCGTCCTCGGGAAGTCTACTGCAAAGGCCATGACCTCTGTGAACCACTCTCTCGCAGGCCAGAACGGGGCGAACAAAGTCATTCTCGTCCCTTCCGACACCGCAAACTTTCTCATGACTTCCCCTAAGATCTTGAACGGGGAAAGGCGTACAGGTCCATCCCCGTCCAGTCCCAGAGAAGTGTGTCTATCGTCACTGCAGCTGGGTCGAGTACTGGGGAGCAGTACAGTGGAAGCCTCTTCGTTCTGGACGTCGCAAAGATATCCACGAGCGGACGTCCCCATAACCCCCACAGCTCTTGGCATACCTCCTGATGCAGTCTACTCGGTTGGCAGAAGTTGACCTCGTCTGCTGAAGAGATCTGCCCAGACAATCTCTACGTACTCATGCTACAAACTTCGTAAGGATCATGACGTCCAGTGCCCTTGCCCACAGCAAGATCTCCTTTGCCAGAGCAAAAAGGGACTGAGACTGTGTTCCTCCCTACTTCTTCAAGTACGCCAGAGCTGTGGTGTTGTCTGAGTTGACTTGGACTATTCGACGAGAGACTTTTTCTTGGAAAAACTGGACAGCTAAAAAGATGGCTGCCATTTCCTTTAGGTTTATGTGCCAGGACACCTGTTCCCCTCTCCAGGTGCCTGCCACTTCTTTCCCCCTAATGATGCTCCCCATCCCGTGGTGGACGCGTCGGAGAACAACACTAGGTCGGGGCTCTGAAGCTTGAGAGACGCCCTCCGACAGCTACACTGGATCTAGCCAACATTTCAAGTGATGTTTTACCTCTCCTGAAATTTCCAAGATCATGTGTAGATTCTTGTTTTCTTTCCAATTGTACTTGAGAAAAAAAATTGTAACGGTCTGAGGTGCAGTCTCCCCAAGGAAACAAACTTCTCCAGCGAGGAAATGGTCCCCAGTTAGACTCATCCATTCCCTCACCGAGCACGAATCTTTCCTTAGGAAGGCTAACACTTTGTCTAAGCCTTGCTGCTGACGTCCCTGGGACGAAAAGCTCGAAAAGCCACTGAATCCATCTGAATCCCCAGATACACGATGGATTGGGTTGGGATCAGATGTGACTTTTCGAAATTCACCAGTAGTTCCAGGGACTTCACCAACGATTAAGTTGTTTGAAAATCCTTCAGACACCGCGTTTGAGTGGAGGCATGAACGAGCCTGTCGTCCTTCGAAGATAACAATTGCGAAGGAGAAGACTGAGGGGCTGCAGGCTGAAACTATTCTTCAAAAGAGGCTCGAAGCCATCGAACCAAGACCTCTTCTTCTTCTCAACTGACACACGTTCGGGAAGATGGTAACCGTGCTCTCTAGACAACCTCTGGCGAGCTGCATGAAATCTAGAGAGCAAGGCAACTGGCGAAAGAGCGGAACGAGGAGAAGGATAAGGGACTGCCTGGACTCTTGATTGGCAGCCTATCATCCTTCCTCTCGCGATGTGGCTTTGCCTTTCTCACTGCAATCAACAAAACAAGTTGTTGTTGCAAAGACACAATCATCCTTTTCGATGGAGAACATTCCTTCTCAGGCAAAAGGCTGATCCTTTGAGAAGACGATGGGCGAGGGGAAGCCCTCCTCCTTCTCACATGGACCGCCAAGGATATATCTTAGGAGCGACCGAAGAGCGCTCAAAAGCATACTCATCGGAAGACGTCCTCTCCGGTGAGATTGCAACACAGTAGAAAAGAGAGAGGACGTGAAGCGTCCCCCTCCCTGAGACATACATCATACATCTTAGCTCTCTTTTACTGCGGAAAGCCTTCCAATTGCCCAGGAGACGACTGCAAAGCAGAAGCTAACGGACGAGAAGCGTCCCCCTCCGAGGAACCAAAGACGACTGGCCGCCTGTGCGACCGATAGCGTCTTCGTTCTCCTCAGAGGGAGCGAGACCCTCCGAGAGTTCCAACTCCTGCGCGGGGAGGACGTCTCTGAAGACTAAAGTAATCTTTCAAGATTCAAATTCTATGAGATTATGAGCCATGACATCACCTATAGACGAATCTTGACTATGAGAGATGTTCAGAATCATTTCTAGATCATCTATGCTATTCCAGTTTTTTCTGCAGGAAAAACTGGAGAGGTGTGAATTTCAGTCTATTCAGGGAAAACAAACTTCTCCAGCGAGGAAATGGTCCCCTGCAATTCATTCATTCCCTCACCGAGCATGTTTCCTTCCCTAATAAGGCTGCGTTTCACTTAAACAGGAGTAATTTGAAGACACTGTAGAAGATTGTTCATTTGTTCTTCTTAAAGTCTCCTTCCTGAGATCCATTACTATTCTCTGATTCTCGGCGAATGTCTGAAGAAGCATTACGTTGTGCGTCCATCCAAGCGTCCTGCCGAGCGTCGCGCTCGGCGCTGTCGTATTTGGCAGCGGAAGGAGTCCCCTTCATAATCGAGCAAGGGACGTCTCGGCGAGCTAATTGACTGCATCTCTTGCACATCATTCTTGTTTCGAGGGAAATCATGTGTGCTATGCCGCTGTAGACTCGGACAGAATTCTGTTACCATGCGGTAAACAGAACCGAAAAAAGGGTCTAATACATATATATAGTACATACACATATATACATTTACACAATATATACCTCAATTTATACATATATAACATTATATATTATAATTATATATATATATATATATATTTTATATATAATATAATAATTAATATATTATATATATATATATATATATATATATATATAATACATATATATATTATATTAATTACATATATATATATCATATATATATTATATATATATATATATATATATATATACTATATATATATATATATGTACACATACACATTCATATATATATACACATTCTACATACACACATATATATATATTTATTTATTTATTATTATTATTATTATTTTTTTTTGTTATGAAAAAATTCTCGCAAAGTGAAGATGTTCAGCCATGTATGCTAGAATTCCCCTCAACCCGAGGCTAAGGCCGTGATTGTAGGGTAGAAATACGGTTAGTCCGTCAATCCCGCAGGAGAGAGAGAGACGTAACCTACTGCGCATGGCAGACAATCAGATGGAACTGAGCACTGGCATTACGCATTAGTGACAGCAGACTCAGAGAACGTTCGTCGTTCTCGCACTGCTCTGCCTGAGTTGCCACCTACACCATTCTACGAATGAATAGGTTTACTACCATTATAGAGCAGAAACCAAAATCCATCAAACTGATATATTTAAGCGAAACTGAATTTGATAAATATAAAAGGCTAACTTGGTATTGTCCTAACAATACCTTAAATGTTTAAAAATAGGGAAACCGGCAACCCTGAATAGTTGCAGGGAGAACCGATTAAATGTAATAAGAATAATCGTACTCTCGTTGTACTCCGTAGGAGTAACTATGGTATGAGTATATAACTTGAACCATACAACCGTTTGATAGTAATATGACGTAAGGGCAGAAATAATACTATGATACAACATCGCTTGTTCACCTTTACCCGGCAGATATATATATACATATATCTGACTGGTAAGTTTTATGAACAAACGTAGAGTATTTTAGACACTTGGACAGCTACCTCCCTACTACATTCTGCCTCACCGAGGTAGGAGAGCCATCACGCGTAGTGTTTTGTCAATGAGAAATTATACGCTTACGCGATAGAATGAACACTCATGGCATCATCACTATAACTTCACTACACTACTATAACTTTCCAATGCAAACATGATTCCAGGCTACGCAAAGATTTAAGAATCACAGATAGGGTATTACCCTCCAAAGACACTATTGTAGGGCCCGAAGGCATCACAGGTCTTTGGAGGGATAAATTCTACTGGACGGGTAACTTGTGTTACACGCCTGGAGGAAGACCTCCTTACACTATCACGTTCTAGTTTACGTACCTATGATTCATAAGCCTTCCACGCAGAATCAGACATATTTTCACACTCGTTGCAGCGCTCATCAAACATACAAACATGTTTCCTACAATTCGCGCACACTGTATGAGGGTCTACCGAAGTTTTCGGTAGCCTAACCTTGCATTCTTCCACACAACATACTCTGGCCTAGTCGAACTAGATCCAGACATCGTAAGTTTAAGGAAAAATCAAGCCAAAATAAAAACAATCCACAATTAGCGTATGCCTAACCACCGATCCTAATCAAATAACCAAAAATCAATCGGGATACTCAAGTGACCAAAAGAGTTCCAAAATCCAATGACGGAGGTGCAGAAACACTTGTTGTCTGCACCGGCGACAGAAAATATCTGACAGAAAATGGGAATGGTTCCTTACGCCCGCCTCCCAGCGGCGGGAATGGGTACTACCACCTGGCCGACCACTGCGTGTGCCGGGAGTTTTGAAATTCTGTCGGACTTCGGAGAATACAGCTATATATATATCTGGCAGGTAAGATTCATGAACAAAATAATAATTCTCTCTCTCTCTCTCTCTCTCTCTCTCTCTTACAGAAATGTATGTTTTTTTTGTATGATAAATAAATGATTTACTAATTTTTTCAAATATTAATATTATGTAATGCAAACAGCAATAACATCAAATCATTAAAGAAAATACAAGTGATTGGTTAAATTTTGGTTTATAAATTAAAAATTCCTGTAAGAATGCAGGAAAATCCATTCAACCACACATCTTTCTTTTTTTCAGACCCAGGTACTAAGCTGAGGTCCTGAGCTGTCAAATATGTTACGCAATGTGACAGAATCGAGAGCAAGTTGTGTTGCTGACTAACGTCCACATAATTTCTCTCTCTCTCTCTCTCTCTGTGACTGAGATGAGAGAATTTTTATGGTACATGTATGCATATGTTTATTAATATCTTCAAATAATAATAATAATATAACTGTAATTACAAAATTCATATGATAGTATTCTAAAGAAATCTTGCCCCATATGTCATATTGGTAACTCTCTCCCCTGTTTTGGCTGGAAGTGTTATAAGCGCATGTATATATCTTTAAGGGCACTACTACATTTTATGATAAAATACAGTGGAACCTCGACATACGAAAGTCCCAACTTACGAAAAATTCACGTTACGAAAGCAAATACGAAGATTTTTTTGCCCCTGCATACGAAAATAATTCAAGTTACGAAAGGTTATTGCCGTAAAGTTGCGAGATTCGCCTGGACCACCCATAAAAATTTTAAAACTCGCGCACCGCCAACTGAGTAGACTCGCCACCATCCTCCTGCTCTCCCATTGGTTCCTGATGCTAGTCACCACCGTAAGATCCTGCTCTCTTATTGGTCAGCATCTACCCCATCATGCTCTACGTAAAGGCATTCTTCGGCCACTAGGTAGCAGCATCACTATTGTAAGCACGCAGAATTCGTTCGTTCATATACGATTTCATTTGTTAACGTAAATTCGTGTTAGTGATTTCGCTTTGTACTTTATCATATTGTGTGAGAACTTTAGTAACTTAATTACATACATATAGTCATGGGTCCCAAGAAAGTTGCTGAAGTTCACAGAAACAAGAGGATGCTTTCTATGGAGACAAAGATGGAGATTATCAAGAAGTATGAGGCTGGCATGCAGTTGAGTGTGATCGCTAAGGAATACGGCTGAAATCCGTCTATGATAGGCACCATACTTAAGCAGAGGGAAGTCATCAAAGCAGCTACACCTTCCACGGGCGTGACTATTTTGTCCAGCAAGAGGAACCACGTGCATGATGAGATGGAGAGGCTGCTTCTTGTATGGATAAAAGACAAAGAAATCGCTGGTGATTTGATAACCTAAATGGCAATCTGCCAAAAGGCCAGTGCTATTTTCGGCGATTTGATTGCCCAGGCCAAAGACGACGGAGGAGAAGGGACATCGACGCCAACCCCAAACTTCAAGGCTTCTCGTGGGTGGTTTGAAAAATTCCGGAAATGGACTGGCATCCATTCGGTGGTGCGGCATGGGGAAGCTGCCAGCTCGGACACGAAAGCGGCCGAAGCCTTTATTAAGACGTTCAACGAGATGATGATCAACGAAGGCTACAGTTCTCAGCAAGTCTTCAACTGTGATGAGACTGGCCTTTTTTGGAAAAAAATGCCTTATCGGACGTATATCACGGAGGAAGAGAAGAAGCTACCAAGGCATAAGCCTATGAAAGACAGGCTTACGCTCGCACTTTGTTCGAATGACAGTGGAGATTGCAAGGTGAAGCCCCTACTTGTCTATCATTCGGAGACTCCTCGAGCGTTTCAAGGCTCACAAAGTGCTAAAGGAGAAGCTTCCAGTGATGTGGAGGGCTAATATGAAAGCCTGGGTAACGAGACTTTTGTTCACCGAGAGGGTAAATCTGTGTTTCAGCCCGACAGTGAAGAAATTCTTGGAAGAGAAGCGCCTCCCTATGAAATGTCTGTTGGTGTTGGACAATGCCCCTGCTTACCCTCCTGGCCTTGAGGAAGATATCCTAGCGGAGTATTCTTTTATCAAGGTTCTCTATCTTCCGCCTAACACCACCCCTCTCCTCCAGCCCATAGACCAGCAAGTGATATCGAACTTCAAGAAGCTGTATACGAAACATCTTTTCAAGAGATGTTTCGACATCACCGATACCACAAACCTCACCTTGCGTGAATTTTGAAAGGAGCATTTCGATATCATGACATGCATCCGACTCATCGATCAAGCTTGGCAGGAGGTTTCGAGGCGAACCTTGACTTCTTTGTGGAGGAAACTGGCCTGATGCCTTATCTGCCCAAGACTTCAAGGGATTCGACGTGGGCGAAGCTGATGCAGATTCAGAAACAGTTGACGATCCTGAAACTGTTTCGCACCCAGATCTTGACGAGATCGTTGCACTCGGCAAGTCCATGGGGCTGGTTGTCGATGAGGACGGCATCAATGACTTTCTCGAGGAGCACCAAGAGGAGCTTACGACGGATGACCTGAAGGAGTTGGAGGCCGTGCAACATAACGTCGTTCAAGAAGAGTTCTCTACCAGTGGCGAGGAGGAGGAGGACGACCCTATGACAACGGCAGAAATTAAGGATGCAGGAACATTGTGAAAAGCAGGCAGAAGCGGAACATTGTGAAAGCAGGCAGAAGCAATCTTCCTTGGATAGTTATTTTTTAAAGAGGCCTTTAGTAGGAGTAAGCAAACAGGAAGATTCAAGTGATACTACGAAAAAACAGAAAGTTGAAAGTGGTGAAGAAACTGAAATTTTGTAAAAAACGTAAAGTATAAAAAAAAAAAAATATGTAATAGTAATCAAAAAAAGAAAAAAAAAGAATTTTAATTTTAAGTTTTTTGTAAAGTTAAGTGTTAACGTTTTCTGCCATTTGTTAATGTGTTTCGTAAAGTTTAGTGTTAATGTTTCCTGTCATTTTTTGATGTTTTGTAACGTTAAGTGTTCAAGTTTTCTGCCATTTGTCCTCCTCTGTTGCCACTTTCGGAGATCACCTCACTCGAAAAGTAAGGTTCCACATTTTACTACTTACGTACATATGTACGTACAGTATTTCTTGTACCATGTACACTAATACACTTTATTTACAGGTATGTAGTACATATTAGTACTATATGTAGTTTAAGTTAGGTATTGAATGGTCCAAATTGTTGTATTTCATTGTTTATTGGTCAATTTAGCTTTATTATAAAATTTACTGGGGTGTTCTTGTAGGGCTTGGAACGAATTAGGCAATTTACATGTAAAATGAAGTTCAAGATACGAAAAAATCAGGTTACAAAGGCCGCTTTGGAACGGATTAATTTCGTATCCTGAGGTACTACTGTAATAATTTATAATACTAATTTTCAAATAATGTTAAGTTTAATGAGATTAAACAATATCAATAAAATTTTTCTCTCTCCCTCTCTCTCTTACTTACATACGTATGTTTATTTGTTTTGTAGTATGATAAATAAATGATTTACCTAATAACTAATTTTCAAATATTAATAAGATTAATAAACAAAATAGTGATTCCCAGTCTTCAAGAAAGGAGGGCAGGGGAAGGAGTCATAAGGAGGTATTCTCTCCCCCTCTCTTGCTTCATTATTACGTATTCTCTATGTCTCAGAAGTAATTCATAATTTCACTCTTGATGGTCACCAATTCAAATCTATCTCTCTCACTCTCTCTCTGTTATTGGCTGTATATATATATTTCTCGGCTCAGCCATGTCGCTCCGTGCGTTCCAATATTCGCAGGTTTTATCTATTCGTAGGGGTCTGGTACGCATCTCCCACAATGTATGCTACCCAGATTTTACCACAAAGCTATGTGTAAACATAAATGTATGTTACCCATCCACAAGGGGTTACTAACACCAATAAGTGTTTTATTAATGCTTATGGCATGGTAAATGCCAATTATTACCATAATTATCGGCGATTTTCGGTTATCTACAATTTTCAGTTCACAGCATGCGGCCAGGAACAGAACCCCCACCGTTAACTGGGGGACTGCCTACAAGATCTTAACTGTGTAAATTCTCATCATTAGAGAAAACATATTTAAACAAAATAAATGTTAAAAAGAAATATGGCATCCATTTGCATTCATCACCCTAGTAATATAATTGTATGCATGATATTCTGAGGTGTTCTGCCCTATTTTGCTTCTACATAACATTATGTGTATGAAAATAAGAATCCACAAAAAAGCTTTCTGTACTGGAGTGTTTCAGTATACCTCTAAAAAATATGGATTCTATTTTCACCATATCATTCAAGATACAATAAGAAATTAATAAAATTATTTGAATATTTCTTTCCCAGGTGTGGCTATGTTGAAATACCAACTGAGGATAGTCTGGAGATTGACACACCTTTGGATATTATCATTGCTCAAGAATGGATAGATTACCATAAAAAACAATGTTATAATAAAGTGAAGTAATATTGAACAAGATTTATTGTATAAAAAAATTCTTGGTCACTGGCAAGGTTACATCTGTATTTGTTTCAGACAGAAACTGCAATATCACAATACTTGTTTGATGATATCATTGATATTTGTTTTATGGTGTAATAATGAACTTGTACCTAGTGACCAATGAAAAAAAAAAATGAATATTTTCAGAAGTAATCTAACAATGTGATATTCAGTTCTGAGAGAATCCAACCAATTTACCAAAGATCTTGTTGCTGTACAAAACTCCAAACTATTAAGTTAGACACATAAACCACTCACTGGAGAGAACTAGAGAGAGAATCATTAGTTACAGTGTTGCTGATACTTTGGGGAAAACAGAAACTACCAGATAGATACTCATACATTCAATACTTCTCTTCAAGCAGTTTCTTTTTTTTATACAGTAATTAAGAACCTTTAATGTAAGCCTCAAAGAACTCCTGTTGCCCTGTGATGTTAATACCAAAGCGCCAAAGTTATACCATACTTTATCAAATAAAATGAATTATATATTAAAGTATATAAACATGGGAAAGTTCATGTTAGGTCAAACAATAGTTATTGTATGAATTATTCAATTCCTAACACTTTCAAACTATCATAACTATACTACTATAAAGAGATACAGGTACATATTTTGATACTGAATGAACTGTATGCTATTTCTAATAAAAATATAATTTTCCAACATATATCAGATAAATAGAAATTTGTTGTGGTATTTACAGTGTACCCATTAAAATATAAAATTTTATGTGTGCCCGTTAAGATATAAAATAACTTTTTGCCAGATTACACATTAATGTAATATTTATTCCTTCTGACTAACTGTAATGCTGTTTTAATATTTTTCATTTTTCTTGTTACTGTACTAAATTATATATAGTATTTACATATGAAGTCATTTAGTTCAGTTTTGATTTTATCACTAACTTTTATGATTCAGTAACTTCAAGTTACCTTGTGAGCTAAAATAAATGATTTATCCTTAAAATGGATTTAATGCAAGTGTTCAATTCTTCTGTGTTTTTTATATAATGAGACTAGTATAGTGTTTTACACTTCATCAAATGGATTTTACCTAGCTGAATCTCCTGTATGACAAGCCATTGTCTATCCCTTCAAGTGTTAAGGATTTTACCTGTGGTTTATAGGAACATTCAAGTCATCCCCTATGGTTAAGTGAGTTTGGTTAAATTATGTACAACTGTTGCTACTACTATACTCTGTTTTTTTCCATCTGTCCATCCACCTGTGGTGTTTGCATATGGTAACACTGCGTCCCGGGCTTTGGATAGTTACATACAGCTTACATTCAACAATAACAACAATATCCTATTTCGAATATTAACGGTGTAATTCGCATACAGTAAATTATTAAGACGCTTTTCAGTTGCAAATGTACACCCAAATATCCTTTTATTTACCTAAAATTTACACATTGCGTAACTATTTAAAGCCTGGGACGCAGTGTTACCATACAAAAACACCACAGGCGGATGGACAGATGGAAAAAAACAGAGTATAGTGCTGCCACTGTATATGATGCTACCAGTACATAGTAATAATATATAAAATTTTAAAGTAATTTGTATGTTTCCTAGGTAAACAAATGAGAGCCTTTTATGTAGAAGTATTCCTCAGTGTGAGCTGAAATCATTCATTGAAACTTGGTAACAAGGCAGTTAACTGTGGTTAAGGGGAGTAAGTGGTGTTGGGGAATAACACCACTCACTTGCTGTAACTGAGAAATTTTTCATTTAGCTTTAGAGACAAGTGGGATGGGTGGTGGGAAATATGATAAAAGGACCTGGTTTGCTTGAAAAATACAAATTACTTGAAAAATTTGTTCTTTGTTCCTATAAAAATGCAAACTACCGCCTTTCCTGCAGGAGACTTATTTTTTGATGGGCAACTGTCTCTCAAAACCAATTCACCAGCTACTGGTTGAGAACCCACCTGGAAATGTCTTATCCCAGACATGACTGAAATAGAAATGGCAGAGTGATAGGGCCCTCTGCTGAGGAAGAAGTGTCTGCAACCTCACTTAAAAAAAAAAAAAAAATAATGGAGAACCAAGTAAGATCTTTTAAGGGGTGATGTAAGTTGAAACAATGTGAAATTCTGGCCAATACACGTAATAATGGGTTGGATGATAGGTCTATTGCTACCCAACCCCCCTTATTGAAAAGGAGAGAAGTATCATTTTAAAGCAGAAGCTCTAAGACTGGATGCTTGATTGTGAAGCCTACCTTCATTTGAACCCAATACAGCGGTTACTTCTGTAGGGACAGACAGGCCTAGCTGTAACTGAATACATAGAAAACAAAATAAGAGAATCCGAATACAGGAAATGTAAGAATATTTAATGTGAACATGAAATATCTAAATTTATTAAAAAGTGAAGATTTGAAAATAAATTCAAATTATCAAATGAATGATAGCTTTGCAAAGGAAGTGGTAGGCACCACTGGTTAATGAACAGTCTGTTGACATACCAAGAAATCATAATGCTTGATACAGAGCTTTCTGGGATCCAGGAGGATAGGATGGGAACAGTATGGTACATAACAGGATAGGATGGGAACAGTATGGTAGATAACAGGTGGGTGACATTCTTTGAAGGATAATCCATATCCATTCCAAAGTACACAAGACTACCCAGGGCTCTACTCCCTGTTTCTGCCACATGCCCCATAGTATGACAGGCATCCAACTATACTTGTGGCAGATGGAGAGGGAGACTGCCAACCTCATCATCCCTTCCCGTGGCAGAGGGAGAGGCATGAAAGGGTAGGGAAGCTCCCTGTCCTCCCTAAAGAAATAAGTCTAGGCACCTTGTCTAGTTTTGGAGGGTGGAGGTTTCCTCTCAATATCAGACACAGAATGTGTGGCTGCAGTTCCTTTCAAACCCACAGGGGTTTGAAGACCACCCAGTGGATAAGAGAGTCCCAACTGTCAGAGCACTTAACCATCGCTGCCTTAACCTTATTTTCAAAAAAATAGTTGGAGTGTACCTAGTCCCAGAATGTTCTGCACAGCGAGACTATGTGCCAATTTTGGAAAGCTGGTTTCCTCAAGACAAAGTCAGGCAAAGAATCTGATCAGACCTCAGGGCTCCTCACTTTGAAAAAGAGGAGGAGGTGTCCTCTTGATGGATGCTCTCCAGGGATAGGTCGTTCACCACTCCACAGACTGATGAGTCGTACTGTTGAAGAGTGGTCTCCATTTTTAGCCATGTTTAACCACCTCTGATGCATCAGCAGAAGGAGATTGCCCAATATGCTGAACAACAAGGACTTTCTGACATGGAATTCAGACAATTCAACTGGCAAAACAAACCACAGGCTAGTTGAGATCATGGCAAACTTAATGACTGCCTCGTTTCAAAAGTGCATCCAGCTTTGAAATGAGGTAGCATGCTGGGTTCTATCAACAAGATAGAGTTCAGATGTTAAGTTGTGGAAACCTCCCCAAGTGAGTGCAATGGCTTTTTAAAAAGGCTGTTCCAACTCTGCTTGGTAGGTCTTGGAGGCGCAGGACTGTCTGGTCCCATCAGATCCCCAGAAGCACTAGTTGCATCCTTGCTTACCACAGAGGAAAAGCAACAAGATCAGTACCACTGGTACTAGTTGATGAACTTTGGGTTGAGGATACCCTGTGCACTGAACAAGGTACAAACCATGGTCATCCATCCTGTAGAGCTCCTGTTGAGTGGTGGAAGCCAAACTTGTAGATGCCACATGCAACCATGAGGTCTGGGCAAACCATGAGCAGACTGCAGTACAGTTTGATCATGCACAAACAGATAATCCTGGTACCCATGAGTTCTGCACAGCAGAAACCTGTTGCATGCTAACCCCGTCTGTATGTGCACATTCTCAGGACTGTCCATGCATCAAGTGTGAGGTAGCATCAACTCTACCACGTTTCAAGCAAAACAGGGGTGGATGCATCATGAACACTTCTGATGTCTGAGAAAGCATGGGTTGCCTCAGGGTACTGAGCATGCTCAGCAACTATTATGTCAGCCCTACCTACAGTTACCGTAACACCTGGAAGTGAACAGTAGCCTCCTCTGACTTAGCTGAAGCTGGATGGTCAAGGAAGGCTGCAGATATTCAATTTATGACAAAATACCCAGAGCAGAAGAATGACCAGCAGGAGTAGGCAGTCCTGTCACTAGCAATGAGCAAGTGGGGGTCATACATCTTCCTGTGCTTACCTTTTCTGGACAGAGAAAGAGCAGTAACCAAGGAGTGGGGAGTGGAATGGGAGGGGAGGCGGGGATGAAGGACCCAAAAGAATTTGATGGTGTCACCTTACAGGTGGATTTCATCCTGAGGATCCCAGCAAATATTTCTTCTCAATTTTCCTCTTAAACATTTCTCACTGCAAAAGATACAGTGGGGATTACTTACCAGAGGGGACATAAACCAACCGCAATCATGTTCATGCCCCTAACAATGACATTACATGGGTTTTTATTATTAAAGAATAAACATACAACTATCATACTAAAGGGTAGTTTAAACTTAGAAGCAAGACAGACATAATAGATGACAACCAAAGAAAATGTAATTGCTGATGGCAGGCAAGTGGGGGTATTCTTCATCTCAACCCCTTCGTCATCCACCTGTCACCAAGTTTCAATGAATTATTGCAGCTTGCGATATGGAACATTCCTACATAAAAGGCAGTGGTTTGTATTTCCGTAGGAACAATTCAGTCTTTAAAAGACTATTTTACTGTTATGGTTATCAAACATCAAATCATTGGGATTACACATGCATTAATCACTAATTTGTCATTACTATGATTACAGCATTAGTATGATTATCGAGACTGCCATGCTGCGTTGCTACTCTCTCAGCTAGATGTACGTAGTACATCATGCACAGGCAAACATTGGAAAATGAAACAGAAGAGTACGTATCTGGTAACTAACAAATTTATCATTACTTACCAGTCTACCACACTGATCATTTCTTCTGACCCTTCTCAAAACTGAAACTCTTGGCCTTCTGAGTTTTCCCGAGGGAGCTGCTGACTCTACCAGCTTAAGAGAAAAATTTGCTAGTAGTACCTACGGAAAGACGACCATTGAAATAACTTTTTCTTTTTTTTTTCTTACCCAGATTACACTTAGCTGTTATCCAGATTATCATATAGGTAACTAAAATTTCAATTAATTTTTCTAGAATTTTATCTTGAAACTGTATTGATCTAAAAGTGACTGAAATAATTTTTTGGTGCAAAAGCTTGTACAGCACGTACTGTATTGATTTATTAAAAGCAACAACACTGGAAGTCTAAGCTATAATGAAATTTTAAAAATACAGCCCCTATTGTCCAAAAGCTCAATGTTCATTCACAATTTCAGCATTTGCATGGCACCTTGCACCACTGTGTATAATGCCTTGCAAACTGCCATTAACATAAACATTCCACTGTTTGGTGTTACCACTCATTATGTCTGAGACTAAATGAAAGTGAGGTGATAGCCCTGATGGTAGTGCAAGACAGACATGCAGCATTACTGTAGAAATTATACGACTGATTGAATATAAAATTCAGGCCAAAGGCCAAGCACTGGGACCTATGAGGTCATTCAGCAGTGAAACAGAAATTGACAGTAGGTAGGTGTGAAAGTTGTAACTGGAGGAAAACCTCGCAGTTGCACTATGAATCAATTGTTAGAAGAGGATGGAAAGTAAGATGGAAGAAAAAGCATATGAAAGGCAGTAGAGAAAAAGGAACGTTGCAGCGGGAGCCCGCAGGCATGCTGCAAAGAATCTTAAGTAAAGCATGCGGTGCACTGATGGCACTAGTCCCTACGGGGTAGAAATTATATGACGCATTCAGTAATTTTGTTTTATGGTCTGACTCAACTGGATTTGATTTATGAAAGTTTGGGCTTCTAACTTTGTAAGGGAAAGCATGTAATGAGAATGATAAGAAAGGAATTTGGCATGTATTTACATACAGAATTAAGGAAAGCTAACATAAAATGAGGAAGGCCTTTGCAACTGACAGGTATTTATAACTAAAAGGATCAAGAGCATCAAGAGCATAATGACCTGAAGAAATATTTTGTGATTAACTTAAGGACTAACATAAGAATACAGTGCACCTAAACTTAATGCTATATTCAGGTGACAAGTCTTACCTTGTACATGATTAGAGGACAAAACACTTCATTTCATTAATTCACATCCAAGCAAGTGCAGTTACAAGGGCAGCAGAAAAATTACTTAGAATTCTACAGTCACCTAGCATTCCATATATCTTTGATAATGCTTCAGGAATCTAACTTTCTTGCAAGATGTTCATCCTAATATGAAGGCAGAAGCATCAACATACTGTATGTCAGAACCCCAATGCTGTTACTACCAATAGTGCAAAGATCCATAAACTTAATATGCTCCCCCAAAATATTTCAGACTTGATTCATGATTCAGTACTGGATACTTTTTGTAAAGGACAAATATCAAATGGCAAAGATATAATAGTGGATGACTTAATCCTGTAAGAATGGAAAGGTGTATAAAGATATGATCCTACAGACTGTAACATTTCTTTTATGAGAGGGTGAAAAGCCTCTGGGATAACATGAGGAGGGTAGGTAATCCATAGATAGATGACTGAGGATAAAAAAAAAAAAAAGGAACTAATGACATCATGCATCAAAGTATATGTGGCAGCTCAAGATAGCAATGACTATTTTATATGATAAAAAGTTGCTTTATGGATCCAGAAGGATTGCATGAAAAGGCAATTTTTAATTCTAAGATTAGAAAAAAAATTTTCAGAGCTCACTTGGTTTCAGATCAATGATGTATTGCACAATTACAACATTTGCAATAGTACCTATAAAAAAGATACTTTTTGTCTTCTAAAGTACCTAAATCTTAAAATGGCACTATTATTAGTTACATAGATGCCTAACTGAAGTAAGTCTAGTATAACTTTGTTTGTTAATACCTTTATATTTGTGTCCTCACAGTCATTACATTTAGAAAAGTATGTACAAATCAGTGTCAGACTTTTAAAATGTGCATTCATGAGAGCAATACTTTTCATTAATTTCACACATAAGAAGTTTTGCAAATTACTCATATGAAAGTTACGGTAACTAAATTTTAAAGCAAAATTCATCTCGATTTTCTGTCTATAAAAAAATCCTACCCTGACTCCACAATAATAAAATCTTGGTCTATTTTGATTATATTACCTGTATTTACTCATATATGTCATTACAATACTATTAACTACTTTCTCACTGAAATGTATTTTTTAAATTAAAAGTTAGAAAACACTGAGTGCTATCATATGTACACAATACTATATGAACAAAATATTTAAAAGTTGTATGCATTTTAACATTGAATTAAAGCAATTTAAGCTGAGCAGTATACCATAACAAGTAGGATGTGTCAATGCTTTATATCATTACTACTATTTGTTTCTGAGACATAAAAAAATATTCACTATAATAACTACAAAATGTAGTCAGAAAATTCATAATTCAAGAGAAAGTATCTTGAAGAAGGCATATAAAATAACATAAACAACCTCAAAGAAACTGATTGATTGATTTCTGGTTACTAAAACTGGCATTACAACCCTAACAGAAGAGTGAAATGCATATATGTATATCTTGAGGAAAAAAAGAAAAAAAAACTCCTTCGATAATATTTTGAGGTCACAACCTTACTGAAAGTAATGGTACTTCTCCAATAACTGTCACTGAATTTCATTTTCTAGTTTTAGGCAATGAAAAAGCATAATTTTTTTCATACTTCTTCTTTTATGCACAATTCATCCTCTCGTACATTCTCTCAAGCCAAACAGAAAAAATAACATTTTAAAAAAATAATCATGACCTTCACTCATATCTTTATATCCCAAAAAATTGTGAAAAATTAAAGTATCAAATCCTTCAGGCCAGCCCTACATAAATTAGCTTAGGGGTCTGGTCAATTTGCTTAAAAAAAATAATAATTATAAACAAATAAAGCAAATATCATATGTATGACCACACAATTTACACTTACACTGCTACTGAAGGTCATACATGTATTTTATACAGGATTATGGTGTACAGTAGGTTACAAAATTCTCAGTTTCATATCTATATTTTCCTTATGTCTGGCATTCAACATTATTCTAGTTCCTTAAGGCCAAACCCTCAACAATGTCAAATTTAACTTTCATGAAAATTCCAGCACATCCCAAAAACAATATATACAAGTATAGGAACAAGAGCACCAATTTATTTATAAAAGTTTATAAAATAACCAACACCACTGTCACTAACAAAAATCTGTTACCTTCCACTTAGTTAACTATACTGTACTTGCTATGAAGTACAGTACGTACATACAAGCACGCTAACTTTCTATACACCACCAAAGATCATTTACACAAAGCTTGAACAAAATGATCCTTTGAACACTTTCAAGTAAATGACAGGTTGTAATGCTTCCTTAAAGTGTCACCAGTTTTAACACAAATCCATTACATACTTTACAGTAGTCTAATCCCACAGTCAAGATTAGTCTGCCATAAAAAATAGGTGTATACTAGTCATAAATTTTATTTTTTAAAATTGTACACTTCTATTGATAGATATATTTAAATTCCTTACTTCCATGCTGTAATTTATTTATAACCTTATTCCATTTATTCATTATTCTAATTCACACTAAAATATATTTCAATATTCTCTAGTGATGTTAAAGAAGTTGAATACCTAAGACAAAAGAGACCAAGTAAAAGGTAGGAAGCAACTCAGCTGAAGCCTAAGATGGCATGCTGTGTTTAATAATAATAATAATAATAATAAATAATAATAATAATAATAATAATAATAATAATAATAATAATAATAATAATAATAATAATAATAATAATAATGTTACCACCTCTCATTCCCCATCCCACAAGAGAAATAAAAAAATCATAATCTTTTTCATATATACCTTTTATTCCTCAATAAAAAAAAAATCCAAAATTATATCATGTTATCCTGACATGAGATTTTACATTGAAAAGCAGTTTGCTAATACATACATAGTTCTTACCCTGAAAATTACAGAAAAGCTTCATTGCATAAGTGATCTTTGGTAATGATAAATGATACCATAACTTTACAGTAGTATCTCCAACTCATAACTGCTGAGTGAAGTTTAGGTATCATGGAGGATAGCCAAATAAGACTCAGCCTCTATAAGGCATTCATTTCAACACAGTCAGGCCCAGAATGCTTAGAGGTATTTCCCACATCTGAGTCTGATCCAGCTTCTTTCAAGGTATCCATCTCATCTGCATCTGGCTGGACTTTAGTGGAATCAATCTCATCTTCCAAGTCTGATGCAGCTTCTTTATGGGTATCCATCTCACCTCCACAGTGTGACTCATCACCTTTAGTGGCCTCTACCTCATCTTCTAAGTCCAGTTCAGCTTCTGTGAGCACCTGCAGTTCCTCTAGGGGAAGCCTGACTCTGATACCTTTCTCCCCAAGTAACTTCACAATATCTTTGAGCATTTCTGGCACCCAGCGTACACAGTCCAAATACACACACTGTTGAAAATTAAATGGAAAATATTAACTTCTTGAGATTAAATTCTAACAAGAGAAAAAATATACAACCACCTGTGCACACTGCATGCAAGCATTTTAGCTTTTGGATCATCCAGCCTAGATATCTGACTTCTTTAATCTTTCCTATACAGAAACTTTCTCAGTTTTTGTCCCTCATTTAAGAATAGTAAATGGTCTAAACAATTCCTACAAACTACTTAAGAATAATAACTTTAACAGCTGAAAGCTATAGAACTCTATAGTTATGTTGCTACTATTTCACTTTTGAAATTATGTAAAACACTTAGCATAGAAATAAAAAATGTTCATTTATATGACCGTACTTAATATACAATAAAAAAAATTATGAAGTCAATGTATGTATTCATTGTACATCCTGTACCTATTTAATTAAACTCAAAAGTTTTGTTAAGACCTAATGGATGAAACTTACTCTTAGTTTCTTATGAATAAAACCTTGATTATAAGAAAACAGGAAATAAAATACTAACTGAGCAAAAATTAGCTTGAATGATAGTTAATAGCATCTTTGCCACAGCTCCTGGTGCAAGTCAAGACAGGCCCTCACAGTGATCTTTGAGACCCATTACTTTTTAAAAACTGCATAAAATTACTTGTAACAGATCAGAGTGCAAATGCATAAGACAACAGCAAAAGGTACAAAGACCACACCACCCATGTATGTATCACCTTTGTTCAACCATAGTTTATTCAGAGCTACCATCTTCTTTATCAATAGTAAAGTGTTGAAACCACACAGTTATTTTCATTACAAACTTGATTTCAAGATTAACCTGAATTGGAAATACCAAAAGGCTAAAGTTTACCTTAACACCAGGACATGATGATAATGCTCTGTAAGCAAGTTCTTTGATTCCAGCAGGCTTTGTGGTACCAATTAGAGCTAAGTATATCCTCCATAAAAGAGGGCAATGTCTGCCTGGGAGGCAACTCACTCCCCGTTCAAGAGCTCTTTCCAATCGATGACCACTGCTTAGCAGACCTGGAAAAAGTCAGTAATACACATTATATTATTTTGCTCAAATCTCAATAATAAACTACAAAAAGCACTGGAAAGTAATAACTTATCCCTTATACATAATGCTAAAGAACCATTACTAACAATGAGGGCTAATATCAAATGAGAAATTTATTATTAACACTTCCTTTACTGCATATCTCAATTTGGCACCAATTTTATAAAAGGAAAGTAAAAACTATCTGGGCAAGTATATAAAAACATATACAGCGGTACCTCGGCTCATGAACAGTCCTGTTCACAAACAAATTGAGTTACAAACCAGATGTTTAAAAAAAAAAAAATTTCTGGTTTGCGAAACATGCTTCAAGCCACGAACACACACACAATAGGCTAACCTCTTTTCCTCCTCTTTATTTATCCCATTTTCTAGTTAGGCTAACCCCTTCATCTCTTCATCTATCCAATCTTCTAGTTAAGTTAAAAAAAAGTAAAAGAGAATGCTAAAGGTACATTAGAAATGTTATGCTTATTGTGCAAACACATACAACCAGAAACAGCCGATTTGCTATGAACAACCAAATCAGATAACAACAGTGGTTTGCTTGCATTTAAACCATCATACGATAGTAAAAAATTACTTAGCTATGTTACAAATGAAGTTAGGTAGAATAGGACCGATATATTTTTACATTACTATATCCTTATTTACTATGGAGAAAAGATCAGCAAGGGCATATACTGCTAAATTTAAGCTACAAGTTGTAGCTAAAGCTGAGGAAAGAATGTTCATCTGCTAAGGACTATTATCATGCATTGGCAACATGGATGAAACTCATGGCATGAAAGAACACATTTTACTTTTTTCACTCTAATAAAAGATAAATATGTAAAGCTTGTAGTATTCTGATGACATCACGTGAAAATATCAAACACAATCTGCTAATTTTTTCTAGGCAATAAACATGCCCTCTGCACCATCTACAAATGAAAAAAATAACTAAATTTAATTAAAAATTATAAGTATTCAAGTGATATTTCAACTTGAAAACACTTCATATAACATAAAATAACCTTGTCCCATATCAATAGAGTATCAAGAGATTCAGTTACACTAACTAGAAGCAAGAAAATCGCTCTGATTTCAGTTCAATATAGTAAAATAAACTTACCTCGCAATTGCCCTCAGCTGATTTCCAAACCAAAACATTGATTGTTGTTTGTATTTAATAATACAATAGTAATATGAAAATACATATAATACATGTATAACTGAATGACAAAAGTTTGGAACGTGATAAATGCATAATTAAAGGTATAAGCCATGAAGGAAAGTGAAACACTTGAGTAGCTGCAAGATCTTTCGACTCAACATCCTTTACTTCCTTCGTGGCTTATACCTCTATACATACAATATATGTTGGATGTAGTGAAGTAAAGCATAACTTTGTGCCACAAAAAATGGAAAGAAAATAAAGCGTTTCTGAGGTTTGAAAGAATTGTTCATTTTTACATTATTTTAAATGGGGAAAGTTGATTCAGATTATGAATTTTCCGAGTCACGAACAGCATCCTCGAACAAATTAAGTTCGTGAACTGAGGTACCACTGTATAAGTAAAGGTAAAAACTGAGATGGAAGATTAACAATTGATATACTACCAGTTACAATTAACTTTACACAAAGCAAATAAGATTAATGACTTTACCAATATAGCTTACAAGATCATATTCAAAACATACTACTTGTACTATATGTACAGGGCAGTCCCTGGTTATTGGCGATCCAGTTGAACAGGACTTGGCTAGCTACGAAAATCAGCAATTTTCGGCTCCAATATGTGGCAATTTCCCCTTCTCGGCACCGATACATACCAAAATGAGGCACCAATAACCAAAAATTGTCGATTTTTGGTTATTGTCATCGGAATGGAACTGCCACGATAATGGGACTACCCGTATAATGGACAATTCTTATTTGTTTCTTATTTAGTAAAACTACAGCTAGTTTCCTTGTATAGTACAATATTCACATCACAAAATCACTCCAATAATTGTATAAAACAAAAATCCTATTTTTGGTAGTTACTGCTGAGTACTCAAGGATTACCCTTTCCATGATCTATACAGGGCTCCATGGTGAGCAGACTAATATCAAAGAATTCTCTTAACTGGCCTTGTAACTGAGTATTGTTTCGTAATGATAAACATTATAACACATGATAAAAACATGATAGAGTATTAAAGGACTCAGGATAAGAGGGCACTTTCTATTAGTATCCTCAGTGGACACTTACCCATTTTACCCGATACTGTTTACATACAACCAAAATGCTATATCTTTCTGTTGGTCAGTGTAGGATGATACCTTACCCAAAACCCGTCTTTTCGTCAGGGAAGTGAGATGGTTTTCAGGACTCAACAATGACTACCAAAAATAGGTTTTTCCTATGACAAAACCTGTTTTTTGATAGTGTAGTCGCTGTCTTGTCCTCAAGAAGCTTTACAAAGAAATTGACAGGTGACGAAAAGCTTTCGGATTTTAATCCCAAAAAGGCAAAAACATTTTTGGTCCAGGGTCAAGCCACTGGTTTCAAGGCCCCATTCTTTATTCCAAATACCTTATATTTCCGTGTATAAGACGACCTATAGATAAGACTAGGCCAAAAGTCACGACAAATTTTCATGAATATTTCTCACATCTGTAGTACAGGGGGTCCTCGAGTTACGACGTTGATCCGTTCTTAAGATGCGTCGTAACACGATTTTCAGCGTAAGTCGGAACATTGAAAAATACCACATGATTTAATGTAAATACCTATCAATAACAACGAGAGAACAATTCCTTACCTTTATTAATTTGATTGGCTTGCACACTGGAGAGGAAGCTGCGGTGCTGGAGAGACTGGGGGAGGTTAGTGAAGAGAAAAAGAACCTCCAGAAGTTGCACCAATAACCTTTCCATTTCAATTATTAGACCACTACGCTGCTTAGTTATCACTGTCGCTTTCATAGGAGCAGATCCTTTCACATGTTCAACGATGCGCTCTTTATCTTTGATAATGGTAGCAACGGTTGAACGGCTAAGGCCAAGCGAGCGGCCAATGTTTGTTGGCGTTTCTCCCTTCTCAGATCGCTTTATAATGTCCACTTTAATTTCCATGGTGATGGCCTTTCTTTTCTTCGATGCACTACCATCAGAAGAGTCCGCCTTGCGCTTGGGAGCCATAACAAAGAGCAAAAAGTTACAAAAACGATACAACACGAGGGAGAGAGAGGCAGAGTAAACAACCAAAATGGCGTATGGGCGAGGAATGAGCGTAGCGAAGCGACGCCGTCCTCTCCCCCACAAAGCGTATTCTTCCGCCGTGCGCCCGGAACTAGTTCGCGTTTGTTTACGTTGCTTACGACGCTAAACCGCGTAAGACGAAACGACGCAAAATATTATTTTTTATATTTTATGGGGGCGCGTTCGTAACCACGAAACATCGTAAGTCGAGACCGGCGTAACCCGAGGACTTACTGTATAGGATGACTTCTAAATTACAAAACCAAAATGTTTTATGGAGAAGTGATTATTTGCAAAAATTAAATAGTACAACTGTATTAATAATAATGATGACTTAAATAGAGAATGTTTCGCTTGTTGTATCCAATAACAGTAATACTATTATCATATTGTTACTGTATTAAAGAATATAAACATCGTCATGTACATCAAGCCACTGGTTTCAAGGCCCCATTCTTTATTCCAAATACCTTATATTTCCGTGTATAAGACGACCTATAGATAAGACTAGGCCAAAAGTCATGACAAATTTTCATGAATATTTCTCACATCTGTAGTATAGGATGACTTCTAAATTACAAAACCAAAATGTTTTATGGAGAAGTGATTATTTGCAAAAATTAAACAGTACAACTATATTAATAATAATGATGACTTAAACAGAGAATGTTGTGCTTGTTGTATCCAATAACAGTAATACTATTATCATATTGTTACTGTATTAAAGAATATAAACATCATCATGTACATCATTTGTATTTGATATAGTTTACTTTCTCAAAATCTTGGCTGATTTGAGTATTATCGATATCTTCATTGTCATTATTTGTTAGAAGAGTTATAATTTGGAGATACCTTATATCATAAATGAATGAAGTTTGGTTGAAAACATGCACATATTACTTCATTTCATTGTATAAGCATTAAGTAGGTGTGATATCTCCAGTTCCGAACATCGCTGCCGCCTGGCCGTTATTCGTTTTATTCACCCTCGGCTATAACCCACAGCTTTAATTTACTAGCATTCCTTCTTGAGATCTCCATTGCATGAGAGGTTAACAAAAATGTATTTCAATTTTACTTATGGAAGCCACCATTGAGAATCGGCAGGGTTTAACAATTTTAACGGAGCTCTTAATAAACACTCGATAGTTATGGTAAATGACATCAGCAATCAGCCATTTCTCAATTTGGTTGTTTATGCTAATACGTCTACAATAATCGTTCATTCAGAATTCTAAAAACCAGAATTTTGTAGTGGAGGATGGAGGAGTATCCTTAGTATTACAATCAATGAGAGAGAGAGAGAGAAAGAGAAAATTGTCTCGGTTAGGTTGTTACACTGATAGATATCCACTTGCAAAAGTCGAATAATAGTTGTATTGAGAATAACGATAATTTAAATAAAAAACAGAGTCCACGGATAACCTGGGACTGCCTGTACTTAGAACAGCTATAAGAATGCTTAAAACTGCCTATTTTGTTAGTTCAAACTCAAGGAAAACCCACTAAAAATGCTTATACCTTTTTTTTTATAGTTTTATCACAAAAAGTCCATTTATTCATGAAATTGATATGAAAATTCAGTTATTTGTGGATACCATTTCTCATTGATAAATACAGGCAGTCCCCGGGTTACGACAGGGGTTCCGTTCTTGAGACGCGTTGTAACTCGAAAATCGTTGTAAACCGGAACATGGTAAAAATTCCTAAGAAAACCTTACTTTTAATGCTTTGGGTGCATTGACAACTATGTAAACTGCATTCTTATTGCATTTTTCATCAAAATAACCTTCAAATATTGATTATTTAGCATTTTTGGTGTCATATTTCTTCTGCCAGATGAGTGGCGTTGTAGGCATCGCAACCCTGGAAATAATTTCTGATGAATATAATTGAAAAGCGCCTTAACCTCACAAAGTCATAAGCCGAGCCCGTCGTAAACCGGGGACTGCCTGTAATGCAAATACTACATGAATTTCCCTTGAATAATGGGTATATAAGGTCCATAGAGAAATCCGAGAATCCGGAGTCCGTGAAAAGCAGGGGTCAACTGTACAAACAAAATTTTAGCTGAAACTTAAAATTGTAGAATTAGCTTTCAACTTATATATACGTATATGTTTCCATGGACCTCGGTAAATGAAATTAATAAGTGAAGAATGAAATTCTTGGAGCTACCCTAACAATCATAAATCATAAGAAGCGCCAATGTGTGCTGGTCAACAAGCCGATTACAGCTTTTCACACAATAAATCATTGCACCACAGTCTATAACTAAAGAACTATTTTTAACTGGAACTCAAAATTATGCACCTGGCTGAATCAATAAGCAAAGAAAGGACTTCTCTGAGCGCTGGTTTCTCAACTGGCCAGAAAGGGAATAGCGTTTTGGTCATATGCAAACAATATCACTGCATGTGCGCATAACCACTTCTTCTTCTTGCCGTTTCGACATAGGTAAACTGGGCATTAGCGTTTGCTGAGGATAATAGAAAGTGCCCCCTTATCCTGAGTCCCTTTACAGTAGTGGAACCTCTACATACAAAAGTCCCTACATATGAAAAATCCAGGTTACGAAAGCAAAGACGAAGATTTTTTTGCTTCTGTGTACGAA
Source organism: Macrobrachium nipponense (assembly GCF_015104395.2). Lineage (NCBI taxonomy): Eukaryota > Metazoa > Arthropoda > Malacostraca > Decapoda > Palaemonidae > Macrobrachium > Macrobrachium nipponense. The sequence continues at coordinate 66,358,867 of NC_087217.1, read as the reverse complement.
AATAATTCAGGTTGCGAAAGGGTAAAGTCCGAGATTTGCCCGGGTTGCTGAGAACAATTTTAAAATTCGCGCGCCACCAACTCAGTAGACTCGCCACCATTCTCCCACTCTCCCATTGGTTCCTGATGCTAGTCACCGCCGTAAGATCCTGCTCTCCTATTGGTCAGCATCTGTCCCATCATGCCTCTATGTAAAGGCATTCCTTGACCATTTTTTGCGGTAGCATTATCGTCAACACCTGGAATTCATTCGCTCACATATATTTCGTTTGTTAACGTAAATTCGTGTTAGTGATTTCGCTTTCGTTGTACTGTAAGTTACTTTATCATGTTGTGTGTGAATTTAATTACTTATGTTATTAGCCATGGGTCCCAAGAATGTTGCTAAAGTTCACAGAAAGAAGTGGATGCTTTCTATGGAGACGAAGATGGAGATAATCAAGAAGTGTTAATGTTTTCTGCCATTTGTTAATGTGTTTCGTAAAGTTTAGTGTTAATGTTTTCTGCCATTTTTTAATGTGTTTCGTAAAGTTAAGCGTTCATGTTTTCTGCCATTTGTCCTCCTCCTCTGTCGCCACTTTCGGACATCGCCTCACTCAAAAGGTAAGGTTCCACATTTTAATACATTCGTATGTACATGTACGTACAGTATTTCTTGTACCCTGTAAACTAATACATACACTTTATTTACAGGTACAGTCAAGGTTATGTTAGGTATTGAATGGTCCAAATTGTTGTATTTCATTGTTTATTGGTCAATTTAGCTTTATAATAAAATTTACTGTGGTGTTTTAGTAGGGCTTGGAACGAATTAGACAATTTACATGTAAAACGTAGTTCTAGATACGAAAACATCAGGTTACAAAGGCCGCTTCGGAACGAATTAATTTCGTAACCTGAGGCACTACTGTATACTCTATTATGTATTATACTGATGTTTATCAATACGACACAATACTTGGCCACAAGACCAGTTAAGAGACTTCTTTGACATTAGTCTAGTCACCATGAAGTTCTAGATAGACCATGGAAAGAGTAATCCTTGAGGATGAGACAGTGACTACACTATCAAAAATCCTTTGTATGAGGGCTGAGGGCTATATTAAATTCTAAAAACAACTGGAAAGGGTAACCCTTGAGGATGAGACAGCGACTACACTCTAAAAAATCCCTTGTACAAGGGCTATATTATATTCTATAAAAAACTCTGCAGAAATATAAATTGGCAGAAAATTTGTCAACAGTGCTCAGGCCTAATCTAACAAGTAAAATGCAATGCAGTCATAAAAATAAAACAACACTGTGAACAAACTTTCTAACGATTTAAACTGGAAAATGGTGAAACTACTTTAAAAATGAGGTAAGAAAATAATGCTAGACTCTCATAGGACTTGCCCAATGAATTTTTTTTAATGATAATTGCAAATGAAACAAGGTAAAGTTAAAAAAGTTAGGTAGCTAAGTGAGAAGTGAGCAAAAGGATTAAATGACAAGTAGAAAGTACAGAGCAATGCAGATGGGACAATCCCAACTACTTTTAGTACATTGAAAGTGGGAAACCCTTTTACTTTCAATGAACACCAAACTAGCTATTTATCATTCAATTATGCTAGTGGTCTTAACACTGAAAGTATAAAGTGAATGGCCAACCCTTAAAAGAAAAAAATAAAATAAGATTATTACACACCTTCATTAGTATTTTTAACTAAAGTAACAGTCCTTTGTATATGAGGCAGCAACCGACAAACACACATCAATATCGATGGGTTTTGCAAAAGTGCATCCGGGCAACTAAGGAGGTCCCGCCAAGTCTGAAATAAAAGGTAAAAAGAAATGCTCTATATAAAAAGTGCTCTCACAACAATAAAGCTATATTTTTACATCTTTGGAAAACTTGAAAATTAACAAAGAACATTACATATCATGCATACTCAGAGTAAAATTCCCTGCATCTGACATGAAAGGGATATAGTAAATGTTAACAGTACAGTAATGATAAATATGATCAACCAAAGAGCAACAAAGGTTACTGCTATGTTTACAGAACTCAAGATAAAAAAAAATTTAATGGAGTACAGTATCAAAATGTTAAACCATGCAATTTTATTTTTTCAGATGCCTAAAATTAATATGACTAACTTTTTAAAATGTACACAATTGTCTCTGCCAAGATCTTTCACTGAAACACTACCAAAAACTCTCATGTGTTCATTTTTTCTTAGTGATACAGACATCAGGTACAAATATAGTGTAAAGACTTATCACAATTTTATGCAACTATACAGTACATATAACACAAAAAGTTAAAAACAATATAGCATGTTATACCAATTTTCATATCAAAATTATTTACTTCTGTATTACATAATATTTGGATAGCCATAAGATTTGAATAGCCGAACTTCATTGGGACTTGATTAAAAAAAAAAGGGGGGGGAGGGGGGGGGGTATTTACACCTGGTTTATCAGCCTTTCTCATCTCCCGGTTAAACTTCCTTCTGATATGTTTAGAGAGAACAACTCCATTTCTGTGCATCAGTTCTACCCACTGGACTGTTGGGAGGATGGGTGGGTATTATGAATGTTAGGTAAGTATAGAAATAACTAATTTCAATTTTGAAATTGGTATTATTTCTAAATATCTTATCTATCATTTATATATCACATTGACAAGAATGGTGGGATACTGCAGCAATTAGCAAAGGTAAACTCAACCCATAGAAAACATGATGGATTTTACAATAAAAAAAAAAAAAAAAAAAAAAAAAAAAAAAAAAAAAAACTTATCAGATATAAGTAATCCTGCTGGCAGTTACTGCCACCAGCTAAAGATTGACAACTGAGATAATGGGTCTTGTAGGGTATATGTTGGGAGGTACCGTTATAGAGGGATTTGCTTCAAAGTAAAGCAAGGAGAGTCATCTTGTGCCAAAGACATTGTTGTAAAATGTCAGAACTGACCAGATACTAAAACTACTATGCCTACTTAATACGTGCACCTTCATACTTCATACTCATACGCCATCCTTAATACAGGGATTTTTAAAACAAAAAGGAGGAAATTATTCCCTTCTTGCAGTTCAAGGAAGATTGCCTAAGCAGCCACTAAAGCACTTAATGTAGGACAATTTCACAAGTTATTACCATGTCTTTAAATATACACAAAAATGGGACAGCCATATCCAATGTGCGTTATTAATTTTCAACAACAAATTCTCTATAAAATCCAAGGCATTCCAACTGCTCATACTTCACATGCCTAAATTACTTTGAGAACAAAGTGAAGAATGTATAACAAGTGGTATGATGTATTTAAACACAAGAATATCTGGATTCCTAAAACCACATAATTAATTAAGCATATTCCTCCTTATAGGTTCAACTGCATATATAAACCTTCAAGGTACTAACTGGACATAAGAAGGTCTCTACTTGTTGTCACATTCGAAACACGATCAAGCAGAGGAAATAATCTTCACATCATTGTTCATCAGAATTATGATAAAAAGCCATAAAATACAATAAAAGTAGAGGACTGCATCAACATTCATAAAGTCAACCTTACTGGAAATGGTTTACAACTTGCTAACTCATTCCACTGTAGCTACTGATTAAATCCTTTAGAGATGTTTCTTTCAAGGGTTCTAAAGGTAATCTCATCAACAAGCCTAAAGCCACATCTAAATTTCATATCAGCTACCTTATAGGTAGATTAGAGTATTCAATTTCAAATGTTCTAAGAACTCCTTGAATATCAATTCTTCAACTGCACAAAAAATTGTTAATGAGAAAGTCTTGGAGATTGTTTATCCTGGGGAAACAATTTAGTTCTTTCATTTCTCTGTTTTGAATATTGTCCCTTTATTTGGTTTTCAGCAGATAAATCACAAACTGTTGAATAGAAACCTCAGTCCTTGAATTTCTCATAGCTACTCTTCATATTTATCTTTGGCACTGTTTTTCAACAATTTCATAGTACTACACACTGTTTAAAATATTTCATAATTCTCATTATCTTTCGCATCAAGATCTTCCCAAGCTATATTATCAACCACCTATAGTCTTTCAAATACTCTAAGATCCCTAAAGTGTAGCCAGGTAGAAAAAGTAGCAGAGCCACATCTATTTAGCCATTTAAATTGTTCGCTTAACATCAATCCCATTTTTATGGTTTTTCATGAAGCACAAAAGTATTTTTAAGTTGATAGCTGGTTTAAGATTAAACCATTAGTACAGTGAAAGCTGAACTTCCAATTGTCCAATGCTAACCATGTCATGGAACCTGAGGTTTGGCACCATGTAATAGATAACACCACACCTCTGTTTTCATAAAAAAAATTCCATTGAAAATATCTAGAGCCAAATGTATTTTGAATGTTAGTTTAGAAAACTTTCATTTGAGTATAGTCTTCCAAGTCTGTGCTTATATCATAATAATGAGAAGTTTGCCAACATGGGAATACCTTATTCATCCTACCCTAGTGATCTCAGAGAGCTTGACATACTATTACTACTAGAAATACAGTTACTCCTAACAGTCTTGCATTTTCTTGAGTTGAAACACCAACACAGTTTTCTAGAAGTTTTATCATTCTTGTTGTAACCAAATGGTGGAATGATGTTCCTCATCCTGTAGATGAATCAGTGGAATTTCAGAAATTCAGTCTTGGTGCAAATACTTTATTGTGGAGTAAGCCGAAGGAAGTTTTACTTGTATTTTGTTATTTTCATATATTTCAATCTTGTTATTTATTGTTTTTCTTTGTTATGTATTTCTCTTTCATAACTGATTAATACCTGGCCTAAACAAAAGTACAGAACAGAATGCCTACAAGAACTGTATACATAATAGACAAAAGAACCAAAAAACCAAACACGAGTTCAGCAAACAGCCAGCAGTACTTGCATGAAAGGTGATGAAATGTCATAGAAATGGCACACCTGACCATGCACAGAGTCTAGCAAAAATACTAGAATAAATTTTATAAAGAGTAAATTTTATCCTTCAAATATCCTTGAACAAATATAAAATGAAATTATGGAAATGTCTGTCAGGTTATAAGTTAATTTCCTTTACAGTTTTCAGTCATACCTTAATAGTAATTAAACAACTGGTCAAAATGGACTCATGATGCAAGTACAAATGAACTCAATATAATGTGCATTGGGGAAAAAAAAAAAAAAATTGAAGAAACTCATTCTGTGGTTGCTGATGAACCCCAATAAAAAATCTGAAATAAGCTCATTCTGTGGTTGCTGATGGACATTTAAAAAAAACCAATAGAGCATTTCATTCTGTGGTTGTTGATGGACAATGACATAAAACATTAAAGCACTTCAAACCGTGGTTGTTGATGGACATTGACAAAAAACATTAAAGCACTACATTCTGTGGTTGTTGATGGACATCGACAAAAAACATTAAAGCACTTCACTCTGTGGTTCTTGATAGACATTGACAAGAAACATTAAAGCACTTCATTCTGTAGTTTTTGATGGACACTTGACAAAAAGCTTAAAACACCTCATTCTGTGGCTGTTGATAGACATTGATGAAAACATTAAAGCACTTCATTCTCTGGTTGTTGATGGACACTTCACAAAAAAATATTTAAACACCTCATTCTGTAGTTGTTGATGGACATCGACAACAAGCATTAAGGCACTTCATTCTGTGGTAGTTGATGGACATGAAAGCTTTACTCATACTGTGATTGTTGATGGAATAGAGTAAAATTACAGAATAAAAATTACATTTGCTTTGGAACTTTCACCCCCTTTCAACCACAGTTACTTCAAATTCAATGCTTTCATAACAGACTGGGAGCAATAGTAAAGCCACACAAAACAAGGGTCTGAATCTGGTGAAGAAAACAACAATTCTGGAGATAGACATACCTGATTAAAAGCAAACTGTAGCAAAAATTCTGGATTTTCTGGAGCAACTTTAACAGCTAATGAGAGAAGTGATCTCAACTGCAAAGGCGAGATTCTTTCACCTCCCATTACTGGATGGAGATGTGATGAAAATTCAATAAACCAGAGGAATTCTTCAACAATGCATTGTAATAGGTATGACTTATTTGCTTCAGAAGAATCTTTAGGTATCTTCAATTTCTTTGTGTTTTCCCCTGGCAATGTGATATCTTCTAATTTATGTGGAACTTGGTTATCAAAACCACCTTCAATGTTGTCTATGGCAGCTTCATACGTGGCATAAGCAGATTTGAAGCCAACAGTGAACAGCTGCATCAGTGCAAGGAAATTTGTCAATTTTGCAGCAAGTACTATCTTGGCATCCTTTTCTTTAATGGTAACATCCTCATAAGCTGAAAGAAGACTTACGTTTTGCATTTCCTGGAGCTGTTTTTTAGTTTTAAGAATAACAGGTCCAGGCACAGAGGAACCAGAATTTGCAGAAAATTTACCCTCCAGTACAATAGAGGAGAGAGAATGAACTATATTATTGCTATAATATCCCTTGCCTGTCTGTCCTTCCCTTTTAATTTCTAATTCCAAATATGATGTAAACAAATCCATGATATTTTTGAAGTTAGGGTTAAATGTATCCAGACTCTTACCTGCCACAGTACCAATGGTCAGAGCAGTGGTAAAAACATTTTCAGAATCATCATCATGACCCATTATCTCTTCTAAAATACCATATTCTCGGTACACTGGCAAGCAAGTTCTAAATTCTTCTGACTTTAGCAGGTGTTTGACTTTTTTCTTTAGTTCCTTACCAAACCTTTTCAAATCAACTTTGGGATCCAACTTCAAGGCTGCAAACTTTGAGCCCAGCACTTTTATATACAGTATAAGTAAATCTATTTTAAATGGCAGCTGAATGACACCTGAAGCTTGTTGCAAAACTCTACAAATAAATTTGTAGTAATCATCACAAGAACTATTCAATGAAGTGGGACCAATTTCTGGAAAATTTAAGATTCCTTGATCATCACATATAAACTCCCTCAGTTTTTCAGTCCTTCCAAAGAGCTTGTCATCTTGCAAGTTTTCAAGAATGAGGGGCTTAAATATGTCACTACGAATATCCTTATCACTTTTATTTCTGATATCAACTCTTTCAGAAATGAGTTTATGGGCATAAGGCACTCCCAGGAATTTCAGAAACTGCAGTAAAAGGTAAAAGCATTCTTCATCAGTGTCTAGAATATATAAGTGACTAGATATATCTTCAAAGGACACCATTCTCTCAGGATCCTCGCAATCCTCTGGATCCTGCTCCCATGGTAACCAGTGGCAACGTTCACGTCTGCTCTCCAAAGCTAACCACAATTCTGATGTTTCTCCTCCTTTTGCTAAAATTTCATCCTCTTCATCCTGAGTACCTCCTACAATATGCGGAAAAAATCTATGTGAAATAAGTAATTAAACATTTGGTGTTTCATTTTAGTTTATTAGTAAAATAATGAGTTGGTCTCATTCTATTATGAGTAAAATAATGAGTTTTGAAAATGTAAGCTTCCCTTAAAACTCAGAAGACATTTAGAAAATGAATAAATAGTTGTTACATAATCATTCAATCACCATCATTAAACTTGTAAACTGCACAATAAAAATTATATGGATAACATGTACAAATGATTCTACTTCACCTAAAACTACTTCAGGAAACTCTAACTGTTGACGTCTCGCCATTACTTGAGCCCAACCAACAGCATTTTCCTCACCAAACCTGGAAGATAATTTTGTGCATAAATAACCTGAAATGCTTGCAATATACAATTTCTACTTGTCTGAAAAAACCATGATACAATACTTAGTAATATTAATTAAAATTCTGTAAAAGAAAAATTATGTATAATCATTCTTCTTCATCTTTTCTTTCTTGGTGTAACATTTTGGTCTCTCTTTTCTTGAAGCAAAACTTCTTTGAGCTCAGTAATCACGCCTACCCTTCTCTTTAAATATGTATTGGTTTCTTGCTTTCCGTTCACTCCTCCATTAATCTTTTTCAGGAGCTCTTCCCATAACCACACTGCCAAAATTGTCTCTTCTTCCCACCACTCCTACATTCTCTTTTCTCTCTTAATGACATTCTCTCTTCTCTTTCAAAGCAGCATTTCTTCTCCTCTTAACTCACTTCAAACACTTCCAATCTCCTGGTGTCTCCTCAAAACTATGAACAGCACACACCTCAACTCCAAATCACTTTTGAGTTTCCCATTCTAAAAATTTCTAAAAGATATTCTCAGTTAACAGTTCTCCCTAAAAGCTGAAGTCTTCTTTTTGTAATATCTACAGATCTTATTCAAATCCTCATCCTACAATTACATATACTACAGTCGACCCTTGTTAAGACGGACTAATAGGGAAGACAGTGTGTCCATCTTACCCCATAGTCTGGTTTATATATATATATACGTGTATATATATATATATATATATATATATATATATATATGTATTTTTATAGTATATAATATATATATATGTATATATACAGTGGACCCCCCGTATTCACAGACTCACACATTTGCAGATTTTCTCTCGGGAAGTTTTCCCGCATTATTCAAGAAAAATTCACATATTCGCGGGTATTTTTTCTACAAGAAATATCAACAAATTCCTGGGTTTTTTTATCAATTTCATCATAAAATGCACTTTTTGTGATAAAACTATTAAAAAACACCGAGTATAAATTTTTTTTAGTGGGTTTATCTATATCTATATATATATATATATATATATATATATATATATATATATATATATATATATATATATATATATATATATATATATATATATATATATATACATATACAGTAGACCCTTGACTCACGAACACAATCCGTTCCTAGACCTTGGTCGTGTTCCAAATTGTTCGTGACTCGGAGCTAATTTCCCCATAAGGTTTAATGGGAATAATATTAATTGGTTCTCGACCCCTACGAACCAATATATATTATGTATATTTTGCCTTATTTTACACAGATAATGTAAAAGTCAGTGTAAAAACCTTAATATATCTAATAATATTAATTTAAAAATGGTAAAACTAACACTATAAAAACGTTTGTAAAGTGAACACTTACTATGACTGGCGAGACTTCTGGCTTGACGGACAAGAGAAGAGGAGGGTGGTGGGTGGGGAAATCGGGGAGGAGGTTATTGTGCGGAAGGAGACCCTCCCCCATCCAGGTCGGGGAGATCTCGTTCCGGTGATTCATTCCCTCTTCTAGGTTTTTTTGGTGAACGTTTAATCACAACTTATCCAATGTCTGTTCCTTTTCCTTCCTTGCATAACTTTTCTGAAATGGCTCATTAAATTTTCATTGAGGCAATATTCACGATCCTGTTCGTAACAATTTTGTCCGGATGATACAATTCAAGGAAGCACTGGACATCATTCCACTTTTCCAATGCAGCTTTTATCACATCACATTTCTTTCTTTATTTCAATGGTTATCTTCCTCTGCACCCTCTTCTCACCATCACTCTTCACTTTCTTACTTTCACCACCACTCTTCACTTTCTTAGGGCCCATTATGAAGAAAATCACAAGTTTTAGCGCAAAAAATGCTAAGCGAATTGACGAACGTCTTGTACACAATGAGATGAGACAAAGAGCGATGCGTGGGTGACGCCGTGCGTGGGCGGCTGGAGGATGGCTGTTCCCATGGCAACCTCAAACGCTCTCAACGTGTGCTGGGCGATTTCGCGCATTTTTCAAATGTTTGTGTCTAAAAATTAGTTTGTGAAACAAAGTGAATTGTTATTTTCCAGAAATTTCCAGCATTTTTCAAATGTTCATGTCTCAAAATTAGTTCATGACCCAAACAGAATTTTTATTTTCCGCATTTTTTTTTGTTCGTATCTCAAAGTTAGTTCGTAGGTCAAGGGTGAAATTTTACCTATAATTTTGGTCGGGGATCGAGTTGTACGTGGGTCAATGCGTTCGTGAGTCAAGGGTCTACTGTATGTATTATGTATATGTATATGTATATGTAATATATATATATATGTATATATATGTATATGTATATGTATATGTATATGTATATGTATATGTATATTGTATATGTATATGTAATATATATATATATATATATATATATATACAGCCAGTTCCGGGTACAACGGGGGGTTCCGTTCTTGAGATGCATCGTAAGCCGAAAATTGTCGTAAGCTGGAACATCATCAAAAATCCCAAGAAAACCTTAATTTCAATGCTTTGGGTGCTTTGAAAAATAACAATTTGTCAAAAATTGTATTTTTCCTAACTAAACAAACCTGAGGTCCTTCAACAATAGGAATGTAACTTGTGGCAGCTGGAACCAGTCATAAGCTTCAAACAAGGGAGTTCAGTAGTTAACTCCTTGTCCGACAGTCAGCGCACCGCCCGACTGGGAGGTGAAGATTCACTTTGCTTCAAGAAAAACACAGAGTGAGGGGTGGCATGAGGTGGGACTATGTGTAAAGGACCTCAGGTTTGTATAGTTAGGAAAAATACAATTTTCGACAAGTTGTTATTTGTTCCGATACGAATACAAACCATTGGTCCTTTAACAATAGGAAGACTCGCTTCTTGGTGGGAGGAATCTGGTGTTCGGCCACCTTGGTTCCCTCCCTGGTCGTAAGAGCAGAGGGAGGGACCCTAGCCTCTGTGCAATGATCGGGTATGTACTGCAGGATCAATGGTCAGACCTCTGGACCCATGTAATAAGAGGGAGGCAAGCGTACCTTTTAAACTAGCAAGAAAGAACTTGTTCCTATTGCAAGAGGCAATATGAAGTCATGGGTTTGTCTCTTGTTGGCTTCCATTTCCCCCCCCTAAAGAAAGGGGTAGGATGGGGCTCGGTTAAGTAGCTCACCTGCATTGGTCTCCTGTTCCAGCATAGTGACGACCACGTCCCTCTGTTCACAGGTAAAGGGGGAAAAAAGTTGGGAAGAGAAGCCAGTCGCACTCTCATTCACTCATCCATTGATGCAGTCACACAAGGATGCGATGCTGTTCTGTCCACTCGGGTGCTGGGTAAGCTACACAACTTGTTGAGCAGCCACCACGGGTCCCAAGGAAAAAGTATCCAAGGACCTGTGGGCTATATCCTGTAGGTAGAAGGAGGTACATGTGGTCTGGTTGGTCCAGACCCCTGCCTTCCGGACCTGCGCCACGGAGAAGTTCTTGCGAAACGCAAGGGAAGGACCAAACCTCAGACTTCGTGGGCTCTCGAACGAAGGGTACGGATGTCGTCGCTACCATCAGCTTTGTACGCCCTCCTGATCACCTCACGCAGCCAGAAAGAAAGTGATCTTGGATACTTCTTTCTTGGTCACCCTGGTGCTAACGAAGAGGCGTCAACACTCAGGCCTGAGGTGCCGAGTTCTCTTCAGATAGCGTCGTAGTGCCCTCACAGGACAAAGCAGCATCTCATCTGCATCGTTGTCGGTGAAGTCCAATAGGGAGGGGACCGTGAAAGACTCTAACCAGTCGTCAGGGACCAAAGGATTCTGAGCCTTCGCTACGAAGTTCGGGACGAAATCAAGCGTCACAGATCCCCATCCCCTGGTATGCTTGACGTCGAAGGATAAGCCATGAAGTTCCCCTACTCTCTTCGCCGATGCCAGGGCCAGCAAGAAGAGGGTCTTGAGGGTCAGATCCCTGTCTGACGACTCTCGAAGTGGCTCGAAGGGTCTTCGAGTCAAACTCCTAAGGACGAGAGTCACATCCCACCCCAGGGGCCTGAGTTCCCTGGGTGGGCAAGACCTCTCGAAGCTCCTCATTAGAAGGGAGATCTTGAACGAGTTCAAGATATCCACTCCCCTCAGTTTCAGGACTAGAGCCAGGCCGGCCCTGTATCCTTTGACTGTGGGGACAGAGAGGAGCTTCTCTCGGCGAAGAAAAAAGAGGAAATCCGCTACCTGCTGAAGAGTGGCTCTGAGAGGAGATAGACCCCGTCTACGACACCAGCCACAGAAGACGGTCCACTTTCCCTGGTACACTGCGCAGAGGACTGTCTGATGTACCCAGCCATCTCTGTTGCTGCTCACCGAGAAAAGCCTCTCGCTCGCAAGAGATGGTGGATAACAGCCATTCGTGAAGATGAAGGGACTGGACTAACTGGTGGTACCATTCCATGTGTGGCTGGACGAGAAGGTTGTGCCAAGGGGGAATCTCTCTCGGTGCTCCTGCAAGAAGAGCCAGCAGGTCTGGATACCAAATGGCCGCAGGCCACCAGGATCATCCGGAGATTCGGGGTGGCCAGCACTCGGCTGATCACCTTGCAAATCAGACAGAACGGGGGAAAGGCGTAAACGAAGAGGTTGTCCCACGGGTGTTGAAGAGCGTCTTCTGCAGCTGCCCATGGTCTGGCACAGCTGGAAGAAAACCTGAAGTTTTCTGTTTTGCCGGATGGCAAACAGATTCACGACTGGATGCCCCCACAGGTTGAAGAGCCTTTCCGCCACGTCTGGGTGTAGGGACCATTCGGTCCCCCCTATCATTTGATCCCGACGGCTGCTTGTCTGCTACTACATTCCTCTTGCTTGGAATGTAGCGGACTGACAGCTCTACCGAGTAAGCCATGGCCCACTCGTGCACCTGCAACGTCAACTGGTGCAACGGGAGGGACACTAGGCCCCCCTGTTTGTTGACGTATGCCACTAATGTGGTGTTGTCGCACATCAACACCACTGAGTGTCCCATCAGGCAGTCCTGGAACTCTTGGAAAGCGAGGAACGCTGCCTTGAGCTCCAGGACGTTGATGTGAAGGTGCTTGTCATGATGATCCCACACTCCTGCAGCCAGCAACTCCTCCAGGTGTGCGCCCCATCCCTCGGTTGACGCATCTGAAAACAGCAACATCTCCGGGGGGAGGGGAGTGCAGAGAGGCACTTCTATCAAGAGGTTCCTGTCGTCCAGCCACCAGGCTAGATCCTGCCTCACCTCCTCCGTGAGGGACACGGGGAAGTACGGCGGGTCTCTTGCCTGGGACCAACTCTCCTTTAGTCTCCACTGGAGAGACCGCATGTAAAGACACCCGTGAGGGACTAACTTCTTGAGTGACGACAGGTGGCCGATCACGACTTGCCATTGCTGAGCTGGCTGTTCCTGCCGAGACAGGAACTGGTAGGCTGCCTCCCTGAATCTGCTGATCTGCGAGTCTGCGGGGAAGACACATCCTGCTACCGTATCGATCAGCACCCCCCAGGGACTTCATCCTCTGCTTGGGCTCGAGATCTGACTTGAAGTTCACCACAATCCCCAGGTTGCGGCAGAACTCAAGGAGTCGATCCCTGTCCCGTAGCAACTGCAAGCGGGAACTCGCCAGGACTAACCAGTTGTCGAGATACCTCAGGAGACGTATCCCTGACGAGTGGGCCCAAGCAGACACCAGAGTGCCCTGAATTGGTACACCGTCCCGTCGAGGATGAAGAGGAGGTACTTCCTGGAGGACTGATGAACGGGTATCTGGAAATACGCGTCCTTCAAGTCCACCGAAAGCATGAAGTCGTTCTCCCTGATGGAGTCGAGCACGGAGCGTGCCGTCTCCATCGTGAACCGAGACTGGCGAATGAACCGGTTTAGGGGAGGGAGATCTATCACCGGGTGCCAGCCCCCGAAGACTTCTCCACCAGGAAAAGATGGCTGTAGAAGCCTGGTGACTGATCCCTGACGATCTCCACAGCTCCTTTGCTCAGCATGGCTAGGACTTCCTGCCAAAGTGCTACGTCCTTGGATGTTCCGGGTACGTAAGTCTGAAGGTGGACCGGGTTGGAGGTGAGGGGTGGCCGAGACTCGAGGGGTGGCCGAGACTCGAAGGGTAGTAGATACCCCTCCTGAAGGGCATTTACTATCCAGGTCTCTGCTCCAAAGCGCTGCCATGTTGCCCTATGGCTCGTCAGGCACCCCCCCCACTTCCGGCAGCAGGTGAGGGGGAACGCCGTCCCTAGCGTTTCCCACCTCTCTTCGGCTTCTTCTTCCCAGCTCCCCCTTATGAGAAGGAGGGCTGGTTACAGTCGCTCCTAGAAGAAGTCGAAGGCAGAATCTTTCCCCTGGGTCTCGACGATGCGATCGTCTTGGCCGCAGAGGAAGCGCTAACCAAGCTCTTGGGCTTGGCCGCAGTAGCTCGAGGCTGCCCAGACGCCTTCGAGACTGCTTGGTGTACTAAACGGTCACTGTCATCAGTGTGCCGTCGCTCCACCGCAGTGTCTACCATCTCTCCGGGGAAGAGAAAGGAGGAACTCCGCACCAGTCCGTTGCGAAGACCCAGAGCCGCCTCACGCCCAGCTGCCCTGGTCACTCGGGTGAGGACTGCGTCCCTACGCCGAAGAACCAGGTTGGCCCACAGGTTTGCCGTCTGGTGGCCTAGGTAGCAGATGGCTCTACCTCCAGACTGGCACAGTCTCCCGAAAGCCGGGTCACCTTCAGGAGAGATATTTCCCAAAGTGGCCGTGACCTTAGACACTGTGAGGGACCACAGGTCTAACCAGGAGACTGCTTGGAATGCCGCCATGGCGGTTGATTCCAAGGCGAGTGCCTCTTGCTGCAAGAACCATAAGTTCTCCGACAGGAGATGCTGCAGAGACACCCCCGGAGTTAGCCTAGCTAGCTCCAGGTTAACTGTTTGGGTTGGGCGGCAAAGGGTCCTGCGATGGTACATAGAATCTCCTCTGTCACAGTAGAGGCGGGGAAGTAGCTTGGAAGACCTGCCAGACCGTAGCGAACCCTCCTGTCCGGAGATGAGAGAGTCCACCTGGCCTAGCACCGAGTCAGCCAGAGCCGATCGCGGCAGACCCACCTTCGTCTTGGGTTCCTTCTTAGGACCCCAGAACGACTCGAGCCTGGAGGTAGGCTCAGAAGGTGGGAGCGGCGCTCCTTCCCCGAGGTCATTGGGCTGATGAATCAGCGCAATAACCTCTGCAAACGACCTCTGGATCTCGGGAGTGACCGCGTCTTGTGGAGTAGGACCGTCAAGTCCCTCCAACAAGAGCGCCTCCCGAGACCCTCCTCCTTCCGAAGGAGGAACTGCAACAGACCCCTCCTGGTCTCCTCCTGCCACTTGCGCGTACAACCTGGTCGATCCTAAGACCGTGCCAGGCTCGTAGGGCGTCGTGGTGGGACTGTGAGGAGCGCGCTCCTCACGGTCACTCCGGATCACCTCGCTCTTCCCGGCGTAGCCCGAGAAAGTTGAAGGGATCGGAGAGGAAGACCTGACGCTCCTCCCTCGCTCACTGGCAGAACCGACGTGCTTGGGGAGGCTGCAGGCGATCGCCACCAGGCCTGGTTGCGCGGGCTGGACCGAGAACAACGGCTCCAGTCCTGAGCACCAGGAGAGCTGCTGCTGGTCCCCCTACCCGCCCAGTCCCGGTGGGAGCGGCGGTCAGGTGACCTGCAGAGTCCGCTGTCGTGGTGGGAGCGGGGCCTGTCCTCACGGCGCGTCAAGCCGCTGGAACCCGCCAAAGCCAGTTCCGGCGACCGAGGGGACCTCTTCCTTGTCTCAACCTGCGGCTGGTCTGAGACCGTTGTGTCAACCCTGGGAGCCCGCGTATCGCTACGAGAGCGATCACTGGCCTGGTGGGAGTCACCTGAGCGACTCTCACCTATCTTCCACTCCGTGCCTCGGTCCTGGCGCCGAGCGAACTCGGAAGCCTGGACTTTGGCTGCACGGTCACCCGTGGGCGACCGCACACTCGGTACCTCTCGCGAACGAGAGGCCGAGACGGAACCTGATGCAGCGGCAGAGCCCCTAGCACCAGGTGAGGAGGTACCAGTGTTAGCCGGTACCCCTCTTGTCCCCGACTTCTTCTTCCTTGCGGGAGGAGAGACGGGCCCAGCTCCCAAAGGAGCAGGAGGACCAGCGGAAGACCCCCCATCCCACCAGAGTGAGACGGGCCCTTAGAAGTTCCCGAAGGAGACTTCTTAGGGGGGGAGGAGACAGCCTTCTTCTTCCTCGGCCGTGAAGCCTTGGAAGCCAAAGGGGAAGAGGCGGCAGCAGACGACGACAAAGAAGACGACGAAGATGACGACAACACCTTCCTCCTCTTCCTCTTCTTCTTCGTCAGCTTCCTCAGGACAGTCATCAGATCCTCCATCCAGGACAGAGCCGGGGCTATTGCCGAAGCAACACGGCCCGGCTGCACCTGTCCAGAAGGACCTGCGACTGGGGCAGCAACACCACGGGCTGGAACAACGTCGGCAGGGGCTGAGCCAGGTAGTACAGGTACAGCAGGTACAGCAGGCACGGCAGGAACGGCAAGTATAGCAGGTGGCGGGGCAGTGCCCAGCGACCTCCTGGGTACTGGTGGCAGGTCCAGGGGAGAGCTCTTGGGGCACCGGAAGTCGGGGGCTGATGCGAGACCAACAAACCAGGGTGGCGGTGTTACGATCCTCCTCGGAACGCTGGACAACGGCGCCTGCACTGCAGCTGAAGGGGTCACCATAGTGAAATGCCGATACGGTGGTGGTGGTGGTGGTGGTCACTTGTCCATGAGTCACCGGAGCAGAGCCACTCGCCAGGTGATCCAACAGCCCCCGAATACTCGGTGTCCCCTGGAGACCCAGCGAGTGCCACACCTGGCCGAGGTCGTCACCCGCGGCAATCGCACCTGAGGAAGCAAAAGTAGGGTTGGTAAGAGGGGTTCCCCCTCACCCGGGGGGGGGGGGGGGGGGGGGGGACAAGTCCCACCCTGAGCGAACGGAAGACCCCGAGTACAATTGGCCCCTCCTCCACGCTCGATGGATAGGGCGAAGAGAAGGAGCGAGAAACTCCCCCCCCCCGAAGGGGAAGGAGCCATACGCGGGAGCTGAGATGGAGGGAGGAAAGAAGACGACGTGTCCGTGACCAGGGGAGTAGCCGGAGAACTTTTCGATGACTCCCTGGCAGGCTTATGTCGCTTCCTACTCCCCTCAAAGCGCGCCCACTGCTCCTCCGACCACAAAACACAAATATCTCAGGGCTCGGCGAGAGAGCATTCGTGTCCCCGACACCGAGCACACAATTCATGAGGGTCTACCTCGGGAAAAGAGCGGAAGGCCCCACACTTACGGCCCTCCACACCAGGGCAAGTCCTGTGGCTGATGGTGGGGGGGGGGCGTGGGGAACTCTCCAGCTCACGAGAATCCAAAATAAATTGTAATAATACAAGCACACGTACTTACAGTATTGAGAACAATTCACACAAAAGCAAACCAAGGTTTGGAGAAAACATAGCATATGAACACGTCTGTCACCCAGCATGGCTGAAAGCAAAGTGAATCTTCACCTCCCAGTCGCCAATGCGCTGACTGTCGGACAGGCAGCTAAGGGGGCCGGCTGCTAATGCCATTTTTTAAGGATAGGACTTTGATATTCATACCACTTAATAAGGTGACTTGGGACATCTCCAAACCGCATATGATTTTCGCCTCTGACCTTCGGTTTTGTGACGCCAGGGCGATTTATCCCGAAAATAACCATTTTTCAAATTCTATCTCCTCCCTTGATATTTAATATTAAGACCTAGGATTACTATCATATATAGACCTGATGTAGACCTCCAATCACATGAGGAGTTTTTTTCTAAAAGTCATTTTTTTGCTAGATATGAATTTTTCAATATGGTAAAAAAATAAACCCTTTAAAACAGGAGAAAAAAATTTATGAAAAAAAGACGAAACAAAAATTGGAAAAAAGGGCTCTATTTGATTATTCTATAATGTCTTTCTGAGTTATATACCAAATTCCAATGTTATCGCTTTAAAACTAAGTGAGAAGATAGATTTTGAAGGTCAATAAGTATATTTTTGAGATACGGGCGTTCAAAGTTTTCCTTCGTATTTCTATAAAGACAATGTTAATAAATAATGAGTGTTATGAATGTAATATTTCTTTTTTTTGTGTATTAATAAACCCAAAACTATTTTATTTATCATAATTTCAATCATAAATGATGATCCCTTTGCTCATGTATCGTAGCCTGGGGCACTGCTTGAGGCAAGATGGGGCACTCCTTCCTACGCAACTCTCTCTCTTCCCTTCACTAACTCAGCTTATTACAGCAAATTTTCTTCTTCTGTATGTTAGCGAGATGTTTTCCTTGTATTTTCCTCTTTGACATGATGAAATTCTTGCCGAAACAAAGATAAATAAACGTAAATGCAAGAGAATGTCAGAGGTGAAACTCGAAGGTGTACTCTCTTTTTACAAAGACAATTTAATAAATCACAATTATTATGAATTTCATATTCCATTTTGGGTATTAAAAAACCAAAACTATGTTATTTATCATAAATGAAGATCTCTTTGCTCAAAGATCGTAGCCTTGGGCACAGTGTGACGTGTGCTGTCAGGCAAGACGGGGGCGTTACTACGCAACCCTCCCCTCTCTCTTCACTAACTAGCGTATATTATGATATTCTGTAATAATACTTGAGCGATTTTTCTTCGTCTGTATGTTAGCGAGATGTTTTCCTTGTCTTTTCCTCATTGGCATGATGAAATTCTTGCCGAAACATACATAAACATACGTAAAAGCAAGCGAATGTCAGAGGTAAAACTCGAACGTGTAGACTACTTGAGGTTTGTGATTGCACTGAATCATGACTGGACTTGGTAGCTGAGTGAAGTCTCCCTTCTCGACTTGGGGAATGTCTACAGATGCCATTTCTCCCAATTTCTTTGACAATAATTATAAAAATTTACGATAATAGCAAAAATATTGCATTTTCTTGTACGGATCAATGTTTTAGGCTTATTGAGTTACGTTAACTAATTACCCTGTAACTACGAAAGTAAGAGGAATTTTGACGAAGTATTTCGTATATGTATTCTCAATTGCCATATGAAGCTCCAAGAATTTTTTCATGAGTGCATTTTTTGCCCTATACCCCCATATATAAGCTTACGACCGGTTCCAGCTGCCGCAAGTTACATTCCTATTGTTAAAGGACCGAAGGTTTGTATTCGTATCGGAACAACTATGTAAACTGCATTCTTATTGCATTTTTCATCAAAAAAACCTTCAAATATGGTTAATTTGCATTTTTGGTGTCATATTTCATCTGCCAGATCAGCATTGTAGGCGTCGTAACCCTGGAAATAATTTCTGATGAATATAATTGATAAGTGCCTTAACCTTGGAACGTCGTAAGCCATACCCGTCGTAACCCAGGGACTGCCTGTACGTATATATAACGACGTACAGTGAACCCCCCGTATTCGCGTTCTCCAGATTCGCAGACTCACACGTTTTCTGCATTATTCGCGGAAAATTCGCGCATTCGCGGTATTTTTCTATGATAAATATCCACAAATTCCTGGTTTTTTTATGAATTTCATCATAAAATGCACTTTTTGTGATAAAACTATTAAAAAAACCATGTATGAAAAGTTTTAGTGGGTTTTTCTTGAGTTTTAACTAACAAAATAGGCTGTTTTTAGCATTTTCATAGGGGTTCCAAACATTCGCGGGTTCTAACTATTCACGGGGGGGTCTGGTACGCATCCCCCGCGAATACGGACCACTGTACTCGTTTTACGACAACTTGAAGTTACGACGTCAACATGGAGAGAAAAAAAAAAAAAAACATAAAATGAAATTAAAAACATTGCTAATGGTGGCTAAGAGAAAGGCTATTCAGTGCCAGTAATCTAGCCTACACTAGTGTTTTGAAAACCTTGAAATCTATGGCCAAAACAATAAATAAGGCTTTAATATACTTTTAGAAGAAAGCTATGCAGTTGAACCTCTTAAAATTGGCATTCTGTGTTCTGGGAACTCCACTGGTTGGCTTGATTCAGCTGCCATTAGTTCATTGTGTGGCCAAACGGGTGGTGCCACGTTTATTTAAAACTTCAAGACAGCAAAAATTTTGCCATATCTCCTTTATTTTAATAAGAATAATTCTTAGTAGTAATAAAAAGAAAATGTGTGAAGTCAAATATGTTTTTTTATATTAACCTGAATATAAATATATTATTCTATATATTCCACTTGAGAAGTCTCTACAACGTCGATAATTTTAATCAAAACAACGAGACATTTGCCATGCACGAATTCCTTACTCTCATTATGCTTGAAAGACTTACATGTAATAGTTTTATAATTTTTTATACAACTGTGTATTTACATACGTATTCAATATGTCACCCTTGAGATCAGATGATACTAGAGGCAAGAAGTGCAAGCGTAAATCTTTATCAATGCTATAGTCAAATTCAGCCTTTTTGGCCGCTAAGGCACAGGCCGCACAGTTGCCACAGTTCTCTAAATATGCTATGACAGTGATGAAAAAATATGTCTGATATTTTTTATGCTAACTAAATATATGGTATTTACTTTGTTTCAAAATAAAACTTCATATGTTTAAGAATGACTAAGATTTTGATGAGAAAATGAATGTTACTAAAAATGTTTTCCCGAGATTTGACAACACCTCTGTGCTGAGTTAGTGCTCCGTTGCCACCTCAGCCTGACAAGGTCATTCCGTGTCACGGACCCACCAGGTAAATATCTCCTGCTTCTCGCTGCCCCCGCCTGCACAGTCAGACTAAGGAAATAATTTATAATGTTAATCGGTACTTTCGATGAAAAAAGCCAATGGCGGACACAGCCAAAGCCGCCAAAGTAAGCAAAAGGACAGTTAGAAGGATTTGCTCCAAAGCAAATCAAGAATGGTGGTCAGAGGCTGAACACAAGAGAGAGAGAGAGAGAGAGAGAGAGAGAGAGAGAGAGAGAGAGAGAGAGAGAGAGAGAGAGAGATAGAGAGAGAGTAGAGAGAGAGAGAGAGAGAGTCGAGAGAGAGAGAGAGGAGAGAGAGAGAGAGGTGGGGCAGAAGTACCTAACTTGGGAGAAGTGGCAACGGTGTGGAAAATCCAGGGTAAACAAGACCAACGCCTTAGTGGCCAAAAAGGCCGAATTTGACTATAGAAAGTGCTTATCCCATTAGCGAATAGTTAAGTGTTCACTTTCCTCAATAGATGGCGTTGTGCTTTACGTTTTTGACGACAACATTCAAATGCTCCGTGATTGATGAAATTAATTCATTATTTTTTTCATCTCACTACCCTCTACAATAAAATAAATAGCAATAATTATGAAATACCAAATTTAAAATATGAAAGTCCCTGCTAATAATATCCAGATTCTGAGGAAAGTTTAGTTCTGTACTGACTTAGTACTATTTTATTGACTTACTAGTAGCCTATCTCAGGAATGTAGGCTAAATGTGTTGAATAAAGTACACTATTTCTGGGCTCAGTTCGTGTCGCTGCGCGAAATATCCTTAATCCATTATTTCTAAGGTAAATGTACTAACACATACCAGAGAATAAATAAAATAAAGAAAAGGTCAGTACAACTGACTCGCTCACCCTCCAAGAGGGTGTCGGTATGAACACTATGGCGAGTGAGACCACTACCACGAACCGCTTGCCAATAGAAATCTCCCACTACAAAATCCCCACAAGAGGAGAGCCGACCCACAGAGTGGGCAGCAACTACTACTACTCCATCCCATGCTGCCGACTGCTGCGCCTCTGGTGGCCATCCTTTTCAGTTAGCGCACAACGTATACACGTGCCCTTTTTTGCTCTGTGTTTTTGTGCCCTTTTTTACTGGATTTATTCATCATGGAGCGTACAGCCATTGCAGCAGCTAAGTTAAGTAATCAGTGTTTATTGCTATTTGGTTTTTTCCGGCCTTGAGTCAGTATTTGCCGTTTTTTAGGTATAAATACGAGCTCTAGGTCGGAAGCATGGCAGCATGGTTCTGCCTCGTGGCGGGTTCGTTCTTGGTCTTCCATACCCAGAACCTTCCCTTACTTTATTACGCTCTGTTATTAGTTATCCAATTTATATTAAGGGTACAGCCTACGGGGTTTATGTCATGCATGCATGTCTTTTTCACCTTGCGTAGGCATCTTCCATCCAGACCCTAGCCACAGCTCTTAGTATCGGCCCCGGCTAGCTTTGAGTGTAGACTTTCCTTCGGGTTAGTTCGTACACTCCTGGATTTTTTCTCCTACTGTTTTATTTTCTTTCTTTACGTTTAGTGATTTTGTTTAATTATTTATTATGTTTTACGTTAGTGTACGGCGTCTGGCTTCACCTAGCCTAAGTTATGTCCTATTGGTCCCATATGCTTCCGCTCTTCAGTTCGGTTGCTTCTCTATAGCATCTCTCTGATCAGTCGGTTGTGTATCCTAGGCTTTATTGTTTCATTGTATCTCTTGTTACTGCTCCGTGGTCACTACGTGATCACGGAGCAGCCAGACGCCTGTCCAGTCATCTTTCCCTCCTCCCGCTCTTCCATAGGGCTGGGGGGAGGGTTGGTCTGCCCACGCTCGCTCCACATACCCGGGCCTGCCTCTCCTCCTCTCCCCCTAGGCGGAGGGAGGGGGGGGACGGGACAGACCCAGACTGGACTCGACCTCTCCAGCTTCTCGGTACGCTCGGATGGCTAAGGGGGGGGGGGGACTGGCCTTTCCCCCCCTCCGTCGTTACTCCGTCGCTCCGTTGCTAGCGCGAGTCTGTTTGCCCTCTCGCCCTTTCCCACCTTACTGGGGCTCTTATCTACCGGAGCTCCGGCATCCACGTGGAAAGGTGCTAGTTCACCCTGACGGGCGGACTGCGGCATACAGTTGGTCTCTACTAACCACTCCGTCGCGCTGATATCGCGACACGCTCCGCCAGCACCGGACTTAGTCCGTACGTCCCATGTTTATAGGTTTAAGATTAGTATTTAATTTAAACTATATTAATTAAGTTTAATTTAAGCTACATTAAACCTTCCCTCCATTGCATGCTCACACCGGATCTCTCCGTGGTTATAGCCTATTCAGGCGGTAAGGGAGGAGTTATGCCCGAAATTTTTTCGCGCTCCGGCATGCAGCGGAGTTCTTTTAACCTTTAGCCTGTAAGTGATATCTTTTAGGATGCTCATGTATCTTTTCACTTACAGACCACCAACTGTGAGCATCCGGGATGCAATGCCATGCGCCAGGACCCCTGTGGGCATGAAGTCTGCCGATCCCATGACTCCATGCGCGACTCCGCACGGGAACCTCCAAGTCTGGTTTCACGAGAACCCTGCAATTTGCTATTATCTGGTGAGCCAGCTCTTAGACGGGGTAAGTATTTCCAACTCCGTTAGCCAATCCCTACAAGGTTATAGTTCTTAAGTTTAATTTTAATCTTGTCTTAAACTTAAGCTAATTTTATATGGGATCTCGCATCCCTATAATTTTAAGTTAAACCTTTTACTTAAGTTTTATTTTAAGTTTAATCTTAAAAAACTAACAAATACCCTCTCTTCCAGGCTCCCGCTGTTAGAGACACCGCACTGGCAACCCTGCGGGCCTGGGTCGGCGGTTTTGGGAAGAACGCCGCCAAGGGTCAGCCCTACATACTTGAGAAGAGGTTGGCGGTCCTGATCTTCCCCGGCGGCAAGTCAACGGGCTACGTCGACCCAGCAGAGGCGGCCCCGACTATTGCGCTAATTCAGCAGCAGCTCGCCGCTTCGTTGTTGACTGAACCAGGCCAGGACATCTCGCGGAAGTCGCGACACTGGACTTAAACATTGAACCGATGGTAGGTGTTGACGACCTGTTGGTCGAGGTGAGTACGTTGGACGCCCAAGGGCTTCCCTTGGGCGCCACTGGTTCTTCTACTCCTGCAAAACTCTCCAGCTTCCTTCCAAGGCTTTACAGGAGCTGAGCTTTATACTTCTCCTGATGCTTCTGTTAGACCTAAGGTCAAAGGACAAACGGTGGTTAAAACCTTGAGTAAGACGTCGTCGTCGTCTAAAAAGACGTCGTCGGCGTCAACATCTCGCAAGTCTCCGGCTACAAACCCCGGAGCAGAGAGGTCTAGAGCTTCTGGGTCCGGCTCCAAATCCTCAAGGAGTAGATCCTCCAAGGAGAGATCACACACTCCAGCGGAGTCAACCGTTTTCTCCACTTCCTTTGGTTCCTGTTTGTTCAGAGCTACCCGTCCACCTCCGCAGCAGCTCCGGCTTTGGATCCCAATGCTGGCCTGTTGCAACACATGGGGGATCTGGTTGGGTCTCTCAAGAACAGTATGGAACAGATGTTCTCCCGGTTGTCTGATAGGATCAACTCCCAGGATAACATTATCGCCGGACTAAGCCAAGCTCCGCTAGCTACTCCCCCACCTTTCGGCACAGGGATAGCTCAGTTGCCACCATATGACTCTCTGCCTCCGTTCAGCATGAACAATCCCTGGAGAGTGGCGTCATACGCCCCCTTCCAAGACGGGCTTATTTCTATCCCGGAGTGTGGAACTCGAAGGATTGAGGACTTCGAGTTCTACCCGGAAGATCTCCAACCGCCGTTCATCGGCTACGCCAGGCTCACCGCCGCTGCCATGACGCGAGATGATAAGGTCCCTAAAGAGACGGTCCTCTATTCACGTGACCAGGCTCAAAGAGAATGGCTCAGGTGCTTAGAGGACATGGATTGTTCAAACACTAAAATACAGCCTTTTAAGAGTCCATTCACAATCTTCACAATGGAAGAGGGTACTCCGCTTCCTTTCCTTACAAAGATTGCTACGGTCACTATTCCAGCGGCCCAAAAGGGGGACTCGTTACCGCAGCTAAAGGAAGCGGACCCTACATCTCCTTTACTTCCCTCAACCGGAGATTTGTGGGAAGACCTGCCCAACACTTTTTCTGCGGGCGCAAAACTCAAACCAGACTGTGCTATGGAGCAGTTTGGTGAGAAGCTGCCTAGACTCCCAGATAGCCTCATTCAGGCAGAGTTTGATGCCAAGTCTAGGCTGGCCAGGTCTCTCAACACCATGGCCATGACTGAGGTGGCTACCATTTCTTATGGTTCCGAGCCACTGTTCAAGCTGATCACCAAGTCACTGACTCAAACGGTGCAGTCTGACATGTTCGAGTTCGCCACAGCCAGAAAAAACTGTCGGAAGCATGTCCTCCAGAAAGCAACTATTCGGCATGAACCGAATAAGTTGCTTTCATCAAAACATCTGGGGAGCAGACCTCTTCCCAGATGCAATGGTAAAGGATGTCCAGGCAGAAGCTACGAGGCTTAACCAAAGCCTTAAAGATCGTTGGGGTCTCACTGCAAAGAGACGCCAAGATCAAGCTGTCAGGGGTAAGGCTCAGAAGAAACCCAGACGTTTCCAGCCTTACCAAAAGAAACAGCAACAGTTTGCCCAGCCTGTTTCGGCTGTTCCGTTGGTGCAGGCAGCCCAACCCTCTACCTCCAAGGCCCAATCACAGCCTATTTATGTGATTCCCCCAGCCTCAACCTTCCACCTCTTACGCTGTCTCCCCAGCCTTCAACCAAGTGTTCGAAGGCCAGGCCTTTCAGAAATATGACCGCTCGGGTAAGGGAGGCAGAGGTAAGCGATCCTTTCGTCAGAGAGGATCGGGAGGGTCCCTTAATAGAGGAAAACACTTCAGGGGAGGCCGCGGAGGCTACCAACATCAATGAGGACTTCCAGGTAGGAGGGAGGCTGTTTCTCTTCCGCCACCGGTGGGGATTCAGCAAATGGGCACAAAGCATTGTGTCGAAAGGCCTGGGTTGGAGTTGGGTGGCGAATCCGCCCCCACCCAGACCTTTCCGACCAACTTCCATCCAAAGAATTGACGGAGTATGCGGAGGATCTCCTTCAGAAAGGAGCAATAGCGAGAGTCAACAGATTAAAGTTTCAAGGGCGCTTGTTCAGCGTTCCAAAGAAAGGCTCACAAAAAAGAAGGGTAATCTTAGACTTGTCCCGTTTAAACTTGGCCATTCGCTGCGACAAGTTCAAGATGCTCACCATCTCGCAGGTGCGGACCTTACTTCCCCGTGGGGCCGTCACAACCTCTATCGATCTTACAGACGCATACTATCATATCCCTATTGCAAGACACTTTCGCCCGTATCTGGGCTTCAAGATAGGAGATCAGGCATTCTCCTTCAAGGTAGTTCCCTTCGGTCTCAACGTAGCACCCAGGGTGTTCACAAAGTTGGCGGAAGTGGTCGTCCAACAACTAAGATCGCAAGGGATTATGGTAGTAGCGTATCTCGACGATTGGCTAATTTGGGCTCCAACAGTCGAGGAATGTCACAAAGCAACACTGAAAGCAATCCGGTTCCTGGAATATCTAGGCTTCAAGATAAACAGGACCAAATCAAGACTCACTCCGGAGTCAAACTTTCAGTGGCTGGGCATTCAATGGAATCTATCCTCCCATACTCTGTCGATTCCATCAGCCAAGAGGAAAGAAATAGCGAAGTCAGTAAAGCAATTTCTAAGACACAAACTTGCTTCAAGGAGAACCCAGGAAAGGATTCTGGGTTCACTACAGTTTGCATCAGTGACAAACATCTTGATGAAAGCCAAACTGAAAGACCTAACCAGAATCTGGCGCTCACGAGCAAATGTCAGGTCCAGGGACAAATTATCCTCAGTCCCTCAGATTCTACGGAATCGTCTACGCCCTTGGGCAAAAAGTCAAGAACTTGTCAATATCAGTACCCCTTCAGTTTCCTCCTCCGGGGATTACCATCCACACAGACGCTTCGTTAAGCGGTTGGGGAGGATATTCTCAGTTCAAGAAGGTTCAAGGAACTTGGTCACCCCAGTTCCGTCAGCAATGGAAGCAATGGCGGTGTTCTTGACTCTAAAAAGGTTACGTCCGCCAAAGAACTCCCACATAAAGCTAGTCTTAGACAGCGCAGTGGTAGTCCATTGTATAAACAGGTGAGGCTCCAAATCACGTCATCTAAATCATGTCATGGTAGCCATCTTCTCCCTGGCGGACAAGTTCAGTTGGCACCTCTCCTCCACCCATATAGCTGGAGTGAGAAACGTCATAGCAGATGCTCTATCCCGATCAGTTCCTCTGGAATCGGAATGGTCACTGGACAACAGTTCGTTCCAGTGGATTCTTCAGAGAGTTCCAGGTCTGCAAGTGAATCTCTTCGCATCCCAAGCGAACCACAAACTCCCATGTTATGTGGCCCCCAACCTGGACCCTCTGGCCTACGCCACGGACGCCCTGGCCCTAGACTGAACAACTGGGAGAAGCTTTATGTCTTCCCTCCAGTGAATCTTCTCCTGAAGGTGCTGAACAAACTCAGGACGTTCAAGGGTCAAGTGGCTCTAGTAGCCCCAGACTGGCCGAAGAGCAATTGGTATCCTCTAATTCTGGAACTGGGTCTTCGTCCTCTTCGAATTCCCAATCCCAGGCTCTCCCAGTCAGTGCAAACGAAGACTGTGTTCGCTTCCTCAGGAATTCTCAAAACCCTAACTTTATGGATTTCATGAAGTTTGCAGCTAAAAGAGATGCGAATATTGATCCTCAAAATATTCTCTTCTTGGAATCTGATAAAAGAGATTCAACTTTGAGACAGTATGATGCTGCAGTCAAAAAGTTAGCAACCTTCCTGAGAGAATCAGATATTAGAATCATGACAATCAATTCAGCTATATCCTTTTTCAGATCTTTATTTGAAAAAGGCTTAGCAGCTAGCACTATTACGACAAACAAGTCAGCCTTGAAAAAGATTTTTCAATTTGGTTTCAGCATAGACTTGACAGACTCCTACTTCTCGTCTATTCCCAAGGCTTGTGCTAGACTTAGACCTTCTGTAAGGCCTACGTCAGTATCATGGTTCTTAATGATGTTCTAAAGCTGGCTTCAGAAACTGATAATGACACATGTTCATTTATAATGCTCTTAAGAAAAACTCTATTTTTATTAAGCTTGGCTTCAGGAGCTAGAATTTCAGAACTGTCGGCATTATCCAGGGACCCGGATCATGTTGAATTTCTTCACAGGGGGGGAAGTGCTACTTTCTCCGGAACGTAGTTTTATAGCAAAGAATGAAGATCCTTTGATGAGGTTGGGAACCATGGAAGGTTGTACCCCTTCCACAAGATATTTCTCTTTGCCCAGTATCGACCTTACGAGCCTTTCTGTCCAGGACCTCCTCATCCTCATCGGGTCCTCTCTTTAAGAGAGAAAAAGGTGGTACTTTATCTATTAAAGGCATCAGGCAGCAGATCCTGTACTTTATTAAGCAAGCCAATCCTGACTCCTTCCCTAAAGCACATGATGTCAGGGCAGTAGCCACCTCAATTAACTATTTCCAACATATGAATTTCGATGAGTTGAAAAAAAATATACTGGTTGGAAATCGCCGACAGTATTTAAGCGTCATTACTTAAAGTCCTTGGAAGCTCTGAAATTTTCAGCAGTTGCGGCGGGTAACATAGTTTCCCCCGACTCTGCTTAATCTTTAGTAGAAGATCCAGTCCTCCTTTCTACCTATCTCACCCAACAGTTCGTCTATACCTGCCATGTTCATCTACGTTTACCTTGAGTCCTTAGCTTGCTTTTTCTTATGATTGGTTTATAGTGGGTGTGCCCCCTTATTTTTTTGCTAGGGTCACTCACAATTGATTGTATATAATGATCTCTTTGATGTGATCCCCTTATTTTTATGCTAGGGGACACATCGTATTTACAATGGTTACGGGTTTTGTATATTAAGTCATATACATTCCCTTTTTTATGTTATTATTGAAGTTTGTTCTATTCAATTTATTGTTATAATTGCTTTGAGTTCTTTGTACATAATATCTAATACACCAGATACTGATTTCAACATATATTCCATGTAAGCCCTGTATATATGTTAATTTAAGTTAAATTTAAGAAATATTATTAGCATTAAGTTTAATTTAAGTAATATTTCTATTTTTGTATCATTGTGTATATGTATATCTATTAGCAATTATATTTCTTTATTTTATGTTATCTTTTATTTGAGACCCTTTTTGTCTATTTGATTTTATTCTTTACAATCTTGTGCTATTTCTCTGGTACGATTTCGCGCAGCGACACGAACTGAGCCCAGAAAAGGGATTTTGACGTAAGGAAAAATCTATTTCTGGGCGATTGGTTCGTGTCGCCAGCGAAATCCCGCCCTGCCCATCCCATCGCTCAAGATTGTCTGCTAACTTCAGGATGGCCACCAGAGGCGCAGCAGTCGGCAGCATGGGGATGGAGTAGTAGTAGTTGCTGCCCACTCTGTGGGTCGGCTCTCCTCTTGTGGGGATTTTGTAGTGGGAGATTTCTATTGGCAAGCGGTTCGTGGTAGTGGTCTCACTCGCCATAGTGTTCATACCGACACCCTCTTGGAGGGTGAGCGAGTCAGTTGTACTGACCTTTTCTTTATTAAAGGATATTTCGCTGGCGACACGAACCAATCGCCCAGAAATAGATTTTTCCTTACGTCAAAATCCCTTTTTAAAGAAAATTATACATTATGAAGTTATAAAATGATATTTGATGTTGTGTGTTGATATAATCTAAGAATATCTCAAAATTATGTACAAATTTAAGTGATTGGGATGTCTCAGTATTTATGTTGGTTCTTGCCAAAGGTTGCTGCAGATGAGATATTGCAGTCACATGGGATATAGTTTCAGAACGGGACAGAGAATTAGCAAACCTGAATTCTCTAATATTAGGAACCATTCATCCATATGCACGATTCAAGTCGATAAGAAACATTTTTCTATTATTGGTGGAACAAGCCACAGTAACTACCTCACCACCCATGAGTCTTTATACATTAAAACGGCTGGTCCCGTCTTTTAAATCCAACATATCTGCTGCTCCTCTATATCTAGCGAAACTGAAGTCTTTGGTAGGTCTGCAGTCTCTACCATTCGTTCTTCCTTCTCCACTCTAACAGGTTGTTAGGCACTGGGTCTCTCTTTTATTATTGACACAATTCTTGTGAATTTTTTTTTAATAATTTTTTTTTATTTATTTAAATATTACCTACTGGCATTTATAATATTTTTAATGAGTATATTTAATTTTACAGACTGATGATGCACCGAGTTTATGTGTAATAAACCATGGATTTTATTATGTTTTTGATGGACTTTGCTGACTACAGTGTATAGATGTATGTATGTATGTATAGTATATGTGTATATGTTATGTTGTATATGTTATATATATATATAATATATATATATATAGTATATATATATATATATATATATAGATGATATATATATTTACATATATATATATATCATATATATATATATATATATATATATATATATATATAGTATGTATATAGGCATATATTGTTATGTATATATGTATGATATATATAGTATATATATATATATATATATATATATATATATATATATATTATATATATATATATTATATATATTATATTAATATTAATATATACATACATACAATACATACATACATTAATACATACATACCTACATATATACCATATATATATATATATATATATATATGTATATATATATATATATATATATATATATATATATATATATAATATATATATAATATATATCAATATATATATATATCTATATATATATATATATATATACATATATATATACATATATATATACATATATATTAATATATATATATACTATATATATATATTATATATATATATATATATATATATATATATACATATATATATATATATATATCTATATATATATACCATATATATACCTATACTATCCATCTATACTTACTATATAAATATATATCCTATCTATATATATATATAATTATTTTATTACATTGTCTTTATAAAAATACAAAGGAAAACTTTGAATGCCCGTATCTAAAAACTAAACTTACTGACCTTCAAAATCTATCTTCTCACTTAGTTTTAAAGCTATAGCACTGAAATTTGGTATATAACTCAAAAAGACATTATAGAACAATCAAATGGAGCCCTTTTTTCCCATTTTTGTTTCATCTTTTTTATTTCCTGATTTATAGGGTTTATTTTTTACCATAATGAAAAATTTATTTCTAACAAAAAAATTACTTTTAGAAAAAAACTCCTCATGTGATTGGAGGTCTTCATCAGGTCTATATATGGTAGTAATCCCAGGTCTTAATATTAAATATCAAGGGAGGAGATAGTTTGAAAAATGGTTATTTTCAGGATAAATTGCCCTGGCGTCACAAAACCGGAGGTCAAAGGCGAAAATCATATGTGGTTTGGAGATGTCCCAAGTCACCTTATTGTTAGGAAACAACAGGAGTCCGTCTATAAATATGTAGGGACAATTAGATAGGAAAATCCAGTGGTAGAAATATATATAGAGTGAGGGTAGAGTAATGAAAGAATCTACTAGGAGAGGTAGAAAAGGGAGTAGATGTGTGGCAGTATCAGACTGCAGAAATAGCAGTTTCGAAAACGAGACTAAACACAGGCAGCAGTTTGCCAAAACAGAAGTTGCAAACTCCAGTGGAAAAGCTGAACTTTGATACCTTCAGTGGGTGGTTACCGTAGAGAAACGGAACCAATAAGACTAATCTAGGGGTGGCACTGTTAGTAAGGAAAGCCACTCAAGAAGTAGTAGGATGCGTCTTACTAGAAGTTAAGGAGGAGCTTAACTGTGTGAGTTAGGTTGAGGCTTCACTTGAGGACTCAGAGAAACTCAGTTAGGATCTAAGCCTTATACGGGGAGGCTATGTCCATTCTCCCTCTGTTCCTTGTGTAGTGTTGTGTAAAACTTTTGAACTGTGACTTAGTTAATTATAAGTAAGATTAATTAAGTGGTGTTTAACTTGCCAAGAATCTAAGGATAAGTATCCATACCAAACCCTCCTGAGAGACTGGAAAATGAAAAGAAATTAATCTACAATGTTCCTAAGAAAAGAAAAACTCACCGCAAGTGATAATTGAAGGTTAGCCCATATAACAGATAACCTTCCAAACAATACCAATAAGCTACCAGAGAAGACTGACTATAAGGGGAAGAGAAGAGAGAAAGAGAATAAAAGAAACCCGTAAGGACATAAACGCAAACCCAAACAACAACGAAGAAAATAAAACAAGCACAACATTATCAAGTGGTATGAATACCAAAGTCCTGTCCTTAAAAAATGGCATTAACCGGCCGGCCACCTTAACCAGTTATCACTGCCAAAAATCACCAATTTTCGGTTATCTGCGATTTTCGCTTATAGTCAAGCCGTTGAAACGGAACCCCCCCCCCATCAATAGCCAGGGACTGCCCGTAAGAAGGAAAATGGTTTGTCATAAGCAGAGGAACAGTAACTATATTAAATCGTGGATGAAAATAATTTATTTTAAATCAGCTGACCCCTTTGGTGTCCGTCTTATCTGATATCCAGATTAATGAGGTCCGGTTTAACGAGGGTTGACTGTAATATTCTTATCACTTTTTTTAACATTTGTCCTATCATAACCTATTCTTTGTCTGGTATTTAAATTTGGACCCTCTCCAAGAAAGTTAAAATTATATCAGTCTTACAAACTGTCACAACAAGGACATTTGCCATTTGATGTTGATCATATATCACATCACACACAGGATGGCAAAAGCAAGAGGATCTGTACTATATAAACATACCCCAATGTGTTTATCTCCCCAATATGTTTCCTCAAATTTCCACTTCCTGTTCAACAATAAATTGTGTGGGCAACCCCTATCAGTCTGAATATGTAATTCAAGGGTCTTATTAAATACTATGTAATTCAGGGGTCTCACTAAACTAACATATAACAACAAAAATAGGGAGATAGCCAAAGCTAACCATTCACACTGGATCTTTCCGATTCTCATTTTAGCTTTGACCAAATACAATAAGAGAATATGTAGAACTATACTGTGACTTGTTACTACATTAGAAATGATAAAACAGAATTTAAAGTGATCACAGTATCATACCATCACAAAAAAATTTCACTTATCACTTTGATAAGATGTCCTTAGTATAAAAAAATATAACTTTTACATACCTTGGAGCTCTGGAGTCCCAAAATGCCTCAAACAGAGCTAATTTGGCATCTAACGTTATATTCTTCGACTTAGCATGCGGTGGGGCAAAGAGATTTAACTCTACTAAAGCTTGAAATAAACCAACTGACCTTTCCATATAGCCAGCTTGCTTCCAAACAAAGGCCAACTGGACAGTTATGTCTACAAGGCACTTTCCCAAGTCCTTTGGTGGTGCATGAGTAAGGAAAGCACCACTTTTCATTTGCTGTAATTTTTCTGTGCACTTAGCAAAAGTATTAACGACACTTGTCAGACTGAAGGATGTTAAATTGGTCTGCATGAAGGCCAAATATCGATACCAAACCTCCAGCTTATTTGGAAAATTAATAATGACTGCACCCCACTCCTGTTTAATCTTCTTGTCATCCCAGATGTCTTGACCTATCACTAATCGCTCAAAGTACAAGTCTAAGGATCTCACATTCTTCTTTATAGCAGAATCTAAAATTGATATTTTTCTCTCAGCAATTGCTTTTAAACTAGCTTTTTTCTTCTTTCCATTTTCCTCGTCACTGAAGATGTATTTAAATGATTTATCTTGGAATTTTACAAACTCAAGCCATAAATCAGTGTTAGAAGGTTCCTGACCAAGTCTTTCATTGTACTCCTTTGCTTTCTTTTGCCAGAAAGCACACTCAGCTTCCTCACTTTTAATACCTTTCTCTTCATCTTCACTGTCAAATTCTAGGAGAGACTCTTCTATTTCCTGTTTGGGTTGGTTCCCTGAAATAATTTTGTACTTAACTTCATTCAGTTCTGCGTATGTTAACTCTAAGGGAATATAACACTGTGTAGAATTATCACTAGATGCAGCTAAATGGGATTTCTGAATTAAGGTCCTTATCAATTCAGAATTACTGAATAAAAGCTTCCTTGCTGATCTTCTGAAGTACCTCAAAATTTTTTTAGGTCCAGCATTATGTGCTCCAGTTAGAGAACTCCCCAGTATTCCTCTAGGTTTCAAACTGTACCTAAAACACAAAAGAAACACTGACTAATGGGACTACGGTGTTATTAATTACAGCATAACATAATATTTCTTATTTTATAGGGAAATTATTTTCTACACGCATTAAGGAACAGTATACAGATATACAGTACTGAATTTTGGTTGTAAAATGTATCCTTGGTGGAAAACTAGAGCTGAAAAATACAAGGTACAGTACATATTTACAAATATTTACAGAACTATAATTTTTCATGTATCACAATGTTATACTAAAGTGCATTACCAATATCTTATCACTGAAGCAATTGAAGTGATTGTTTTAAAATTTAAGTTACCTTACAGTAAAGTTATGGAAGCAGAAAATTATTACATGGCATTCATACACAAAAAATTCATATTTTATAAAAATGACATTTTCATAATAAAATTAAGTTTCACATACAATTACTAAATAATTAATTACATACCTAAGAGCAGCCTAAAAATTTAAAATTAGCAATAGTGCTAGAATTTGTTCGAGTAGTTAACAAAATGCCCTGCCCACTATCAGGACCGAGAGAGGGAACAACCTGGCAGAGAGCTCCAATTAGTTTGTGCCCTTATGTCCATGCAAGGGGAGGAGGGAGCGCTCCGATCATGTAATTTCTTGGTAAACAGTATATGTAGAAATTTCATTATAAAAATGCCATTTTTACAAAAGAAAATTACCAAGTAATTACATAGAAGATTCCACATTGACAGGGGATGGGATCCATCTCAAAGCATTACAGTCAATCCCTGCTATTCACAATTTGCACTCTTCTAGCCACAGATTTTTCTCTGGACCATGCATACCCATTATTCGCAGAAAAATTTTGCTTATTTGCTGTATTTTTCACTGAGAAATATTTGCAAATTACTGTATTTTCATATATTTGTGACTAAATGCACTTTCTGTGATAAAACTATTAAACTAGGTACATATAAGCATTTTTAGAGGGTTTTTGTTTTTTTAACTATCAAAATAAGGGGTTATCAGCATTTTGAGAGGGGTTTTAAATATTTGCAGCTTTTAGCTATTTGCTGGGGTCTGGTACCCATCCCCCACGAATACAGGGTGTCCAATGTATTTGAATAATATATTTGACATGGAACAATCGCCAACATATATATACAGGCAGTCCCCGGGTTACGACGGGGGTTCCGTTCTTGAGACGCGTTGTAACCCAAAAATCGTCGTAAGCTGGAACATTGTCAAAAATCCTAAGAAAAATGATATTGTTAAGATACAATAAAGTTTTGTACATACTTACCTGGCAGATATATACTTAGCTATAGACTCGGTCGTCCCGACAGAATTTCAAAACTCGCGGCACATGCGACAGGAAGGTCAGGTGATCCCCCATTCCCGCCGCTGGGTGGCGGGATCCGGAACCATTCCCGTTTTCTAAGACATAATTTCTCTTCCACCTGTCTCCTGAGGGGAGGATGGGTGGGCCATTAATCGTATATATCTGCCAGGTAAGTATGTACAAAACTTTATTGTATCTTAACAATATCATTTTTGTACATGAAAACTTACCCAGCAGATATATACTTAGCTGATTGGCACCCTTGGTGGAGGGTAAGAGACAGCTAAAACATAATGATAATACTTATAGTAAATACATTAAAAAAAACAGGGAAAAACAACATATATTCTTGGATATAATAATCCATGGTTCCTATCTGATTGGGCTGAAGACTTCATGACTACTGTCGATGAGTCTGCCTGCCTCAAGAGTCCCAGCGAGGTATGGACCTATGGCTGAATAACTCTTTGGATCGTGTCAATGGGGGCTAGCCCGCTTACGCGACAGAGCCTACTCTGGATCGTACCAATGGGGGCTGACCCACTTACATGGTAGAGCCTTGACCTTTGTCATATCAATGGGGACTAGCCCTCTTACATGACAGAGTTAAGGTTTCTATAAGTAAACACAAGGAGCACTGAAGCCAATCCCGATCACCTGACCATGTTAGTACTTTTATAACCTATGAATTGCAAGAGGGTCCCCTATGCCCTCTGAAAACAAATCAACCAATAAAAACAACCACAAATAAAGACAAATTTAAACACTAAAGTAAGTTAAGAAGGATTAGCCTCAGCTCCTCCCAGCACTGAATTCGCCGAAACATACGCTCCCAGAGCAAAGCACTTTTCGTAAGAAATTTTTACGTCTCTTAGGTAATTGGAGGCAAACACAGAATTACATCTCCAAAAAGTTGACTCTATTAGTCCGCCCTGAAGAGACCATGTTTTGTGAAATGCCATTGACGTAGCTATGGCTCTCACTTCATGTGCTCTTACTCTGAGAATCTTGAGGTGCTCTTCATTGCAAGTAAGGTGAGCTTCCTTTATTACATCCTTTATAAGAACGTAAGGGCATCTTTGAAATCGATCTTTTTCGGATCTTTTACCGAAGCACCAAAGACTTTCCTCTGTACCTCCCAGCAACACTTTTTTCTTCAGGTAGAACTTGAGTGCCCTGACTGGACACAAAGTCCTTTCTAGTTCTTCCTTCCTGTTAGTGAAGATAGTCCTTTTATTCTCAAAGCTTCTTTGGCCAAGGGTTTTTGAGGGATTTTCGTTTTTTTGCTAGAAAAAGGGGTTTAAAGGTGCACACCGCTGAATCCTTCCTAAAACCAACTTTACCTTCCAAGGCTTGCAACTCGCTAATTCTCTTAGCTGTTGCTAATGCAAACAGAAATAAGGACTTTCTAGTTAAGTCTCTAAATGAAGCTGTGTGAGACGGTACGAATTTTTCTGACATTAGGAACTTAAGGACCACATCCAAGTTCCAACTCGGTTTCTTGATTATCTGGTCTTTCGTGGTTTCGAAAGACCTTATAAGGTCATGGAGATCTTTATTATTAGTAAGGTCTAGTCCTCTATGTCGAAAAACTGAGGCCAGCATACTCCTGTATGTCGATACTACCAGGTTACAGTCCTTTCTCAAATAGAGAAGAAAATCAGCGATTTCAGCTACAGAGGTACTGGAAGAGGATATTTTCTTATTCTTACACCATCTTCTAAACAACTCCCACTTCGACTGATACACCCTAGAGGTGGAAGCTCTTCTGGCTCTTGCAATAGCCTTCGCCACTTCGCGCGAAAAACCTCTTGCTCTGACGAGTCCTTCGACAGTCTGAAGGCGGTCAGACTTAGCGCGGGGAGGTTCTTGTGAAATCTGTCGAAGTGGGGCTGTTTGAGAAGATCGTTCCTCAGTGGAAGCGATCTTGGAAAATCTACTACCCACTCCAGCACCTCTGTGAACCAATCGAGAGCTGGCCAGAAAGGAGCGATGAGGGTCATTTTTGTTCCTTCTGAGCAAGCGAACTTCCTCAATACTTCCCCTACTATCTTGAAAGGAGGGAAGGCGTATGTGTCTAGGCCTGTCCAATCTAGCAGAAAGCTGTCTATGGCTACTGCTTGCGGATCCGAGATCGGGGAGCAATAGTTTTCTAGTCTGTGATTCCTGTTGGTCGCAAACAGGTCTATATTGGGCCTTCCCCACAGATGCCACAGTTGTTGGCAAATCTGAGAATTGAGAGTCCATTCCGTGGGTAGGACTTGGTCTTTCCTGCTCAACAGATCCGCCCGGACATTTCTCTCTCCCTGCACAAACCTTGTGAGAAGAAAGATCTTCCTTTCCTGAGCCCAAATCAGCAGATCCTTTGCTGATTCGTACAGGGAAAAGGAATGTGTCCCCCCCTGTTTCTTTATATATGCAAGGGCTGTTGTGTTGTCCGAGTGAATTTGAATCACCAGACCTGAGACCTGTTCCTCAAAACAAACTAGAGCTAGATGAATGGCTGTTAGTTCTTTCTTGTTTATGTGCCAGGACACTTGTTCTCCTTCCCAGGTGCCTGACACTTCTTCCGAACCTAGGGTTGCTCCCCACCCTGAATCTGAGGCGTCTGCAAATAACGCTAGGCGAGGGTTCTGTAAGTGAAGGGAGATCCCCTTGTTTAGTTTTTGTGGATCTAACCACCAGAGGATATTCTCCTTGATTCCCTTCGAGATCGGAAAGGTTTTTCCCAGATCTTGGGACTTCCAATCCCATTTCTCCCGAGAATCCATCTGAATCCCCAGATAGACAATGCTTTGCTGGGGAGTCAGCATGGATTTCTCGTGATTGACTAAAAGTCCCAGGGACTTTGTCAATTTCAGAGTAAAGAAAAGGTCCTCCAGACATTGTTTCTCCGATTGGGCTCTTATTAGCCAATCGTCCAGATATAATGAGATCCTGATCCCTTCTAGATGTAGCCAATAAGCTACATTCTTCATGATGTCCGTGAAGACTTGAGGTGCAGTCGAAAGTCCGAAACACATCGCTCGGAACTGGAATACTTTCCCTTGGAACATGAATCTTAGGTATTTCCGTGATGCCGGATGAATTGGCACATGGAAATACGCATCTTGAAGGTCCAGGGACACCATCCAGTCCCCTGGAGGAAGAGCAGACAGAACAGAGGAAGACGTCTCCATCGAGAATTTCTTCTTCATAACAAAGAAATTCAGGGCACTGACGTCT
The DNA here is from genome assembly GCF_015104395.2 of Macrobrachium nipponense. Taxonomy (NCBI): domain Eukaryota; kingdom Metazoa; phylum Arthropoda; class Malacostraca; order Decapoda; family Palaemonidae; genus Macrobrachium; species Macrobrachium nipponense. The sequence continues at coordinate 66,320,520 of NC_087217.1, read as the reverse complement.
AGCACCGGTCTCCATCCGCCCGATGCTTTCGGTACCAGGAACAACCGATTGTAAAATCCTGGAGACTGGAGATCTTGAACCAGTTCTACCGCTTCTTTGGAAATCATCTGTTCCACTGCCTGCAAAATAGCTAGTCTTCGGACCGAATCCGAGTATCTTGCAGTCAACTCCCTTGGAGTTGTCGTCAAGGGAGGATTTTCCCTGAAGGGGATCAAGTATCCTTTTTTCAGGATCGAGAGGGACCAAGAATCCGCTCCCTTCTGCGCCCAGACTTTTGCAAACTGGAGTAGTCTGGCGCCTACTTTTGTCTGGAGGACTCTCTGTTCATCTAGACTTCCCGAAGGACCTTCTAGATGGTCTACTCCTTCGTTCTGGTCTGCGACCTCTAAGAGGGGTTCTAGAAGAGGAGGCACCTCGAAAGGGCTGTACAAAAGAGGTTCTCTCTCTTTTTTCATTAGGCACGGCTGGCCTAAACTTCTTAGCTGAGTGTGTGAGGAGATCCTGAGTTGCCTTCTCCGTTAGAGATTTTGCAACCTCCTTAACTGTCTCCTGTGGGAACAGATGAGAGGAAAAAGGGGCGAAAAGAAGAGAGGATCTTTGTAAGGGTGATACGGCTCTTGCTAGAAAAGAGCTAAAGACCGATCTCTTCTTTAGGACTCCAGTTCCAAAAAGCGAGGCAACTTCTACGGAGCCGTCCATAACTGCTCTGTCCAAGCAAGCCAGGACACTTGAAAGTTCTTCCATCGAGACAAAGTCGGTGTCCTGAGCTCTCTTGGCTAATGCTCCCAATACCCAGTCCATGAAATTGAAAACTTCTAGAGTCTTAAAGAGACCCTTTAGAAGATGGTCAAGCTCACACATGCCCCATGTTGCTTTAGCAGAAAGCAACGACTTCCTCCTGGATGAGTCTACTAGAGAAGCAAAGTCCGCGTCTGCGGATGAAGGGAGGCCTAACCCCATGGGTTCCTTGGTCTCATACCACCTTCCAGGTTTCCCTGTTAACTTGGAAGGAGGGCAGGAAAAAACTGTTTTGCCCGCTTCCCTTCTTGAGGCTAACCATTCTGAAAAGGTCTTCAAAGCCTTTTTCATACATAAAGCAGGCCGCATCTTGACGAAAGAAGAAGACTTATGAGCCTTGGTACTGGACATTAAAGATCCTGGAGAAGGCGGATCAGCAGGATGAAGGGAGTCTCCGAACTCCTTGAGAAGTAGAAGAGAGAGCCTCTTGTAGTCCGAAACTGCTACATCTCAGGCTTGACCTCATCCGAAACTTCTTCCAAAGGATCAACTGAAGGAGACCGTTTGGAAGTGATCGGGCTCTTCCCGGGAGAAGTACTCCTTTCCCGAGAAGGAGAGCGCTGAATTATAGAAAAACTTCTATACGAAGAATGAGGCTTCTGGCGGCCAGAAACATTCTTGCGCCTACTAGACTCTTGTTGCCTAGTCACTTGAGGTTCGCAAGACTCTCGGCGCTTGATAGGCTCCTGACGTCCTGATTCAGGGCGCTTGAAAGGCTCCCTGCGCCCTGACTCCTGACACCTAGCAGGCTCCTGGCGTCCTGACTCCTGGCGCCCTGACTCCTGGCGTCCTGACTCTTGCCGTCTAACTGACTCCTGACGCCCTGCATCCTGGGGCTTGCGAGGCTCTTGACGCCCTTCCTTGTGTCTCACTGCCTCTTTGCGCCTGACTGGCTCCTTCCAATCCTGGTCCTGTAGTCCCAAAGGATCCTTATACTTGAATTGGTTTAGGTTCTCTTCCGGTTCTTTGAACCTAAACCGATCAAGACTTCTGCTCGATTCACGGCGTCTAGAAGGGGAGAGGCTACGTGCTTCCTGTCTGCCAGGATTCAAAGCCTTGTCCAAAGGAGGGTGCTTATCTCTTGGAGAAGAACGCCTACAGGGCGAAAGGAATCGCCTGTCAGGAGAAAAACTCCTATCCGAAGAGTCTCTCGACGAAGGCGATAAACACCTTGGAGGGTGTGTGGTCTCTCTCTTATACGTAGAGGGGCGCTTAGAGGAACTCTTAACAGGGAGCGAAACATCTTTCCTCCTTGTCGAATCCTTAGCGAAAGAGCCTACTAAAGAGGATAACTGCTCCTGCAGGTTAATCAGGAACTTCTTCGTTGGATCCTGAAGAGAGGGCTCCTCCTGTCTCGCCTTCTTAGGATCCGAGGGCCAATACTCGGGAAAACGCTCTGGGCTGGAATCAGCCGCGTCTCCTTTTGGCGCCTTCCAGGTTCTCTTCAAAGGGCGCGATTGAGAGGCCGAACTCCATCCTCTTTTAGGAGAGGAAGAGTCCGAGGCCGAAAAACACTCCCTTAGGATGCCTTTTCTGCGGCTATCCAAGGCACCCTGGGACTTAACAACAGGATCTGCCGAAGGGACGCCTGACCGTTGGGGATGTTCTGCATCCTCCCTGCAGCTTTCGACATTCCTCCTCCCCTGGTCCTGGGAGTTTGGAAGAGGTCTAGGCCTAGGAGCAATGAGGAACTGGTCAGACGCCCCCTCCACTGCACTGGGGACACTGCACAAATCACTATCACCACTCTTACCTTCATTTAACGCTCGTAACTGAGGCTGGAGTTTCTTGATATAAGCTTTCACTTTTCCCTTTCAGAGGAAGAATCTTTGGATTCAGTACGGGGAGAAGCAGCTGTGGCTAAGGGAAAATCGTTAGTAATAGGAGAGTTATGAACTTCCTGTTCTAAAGAACAAGATCTACTAGATGATCTAGCTGAAGCTTTCCTTACTCTATCCCTTTCAAGTTTCCTAACGTAAGAAGATAACTCCTTCCATTCAAGCTCTGTTAGGTTCTCGCACTCAATACAGGTGTTATTAAAAGAACATTCATTCTCTCTACATTTAGAGCAAACATTATGAGGGTCTACCGACGATTTCGGTAGCCTAACTTTACAACCTTCCCTACTACAAACCCTAAACATAGGTGAAGCCTTAGCGTCAGACATCGTGAAAGAGTAGTCAATACCAAAGTCGAAAAACAGTCCACAATAAGCGTATGCCAAGCCAGAGAAAAAACAGAATACGTCACCAAAAAACCAATCCAAATTCTCGGCAAACGAGTTGAAATCCAAGATGGAGGAACGAACAATAGGTGTTGTCCGTTCAACCGACAGAGAAATTATGTCTTAGAAAACGGGAATGGTTCCGGATCCCACCACCCAGCGGCGGGAATGGGGGATCATCTGACCTACCTGTCGCGTGTGCCGCGAGTTTTGAAATTCTGTCGGGACGACCGAGTCTATAGCTAAGTATATATCTGCTGGGTAAGTTTTCATGTACAAAAACCTTCAAATATTGATTATTTTGCATTTTTGGTGTCATATTTCTTGTGCCAGATCAGTGTTGTAGGCGTCGTAACCCTGGAACATGCGTCGTAACCCTGGAAATAATTTCTGATGAATATAATTGAAAAGCGCCTTAACCTCGGAACGTCACAAGCCGAACCCGTCGTAACCCGGGGACTGCCTTACAAAGAAAATGCTTGTTGTTTCCTTACCTGGCAAGGGAGCACTGGAGATAGGTATAGCCCATGGTAGCTCCTACATAAGTCGGAACTTTGCATCGCTACTAAAACATCCCCTTACCCGGGCGAAGACCAGAATAGGACCACAACACTGTTAAATACACCATAAAAACTTTAAAATGTCACAACTCAAACCACTAATTAGAACTGGTGAGCACTCTAGCCAAAATGCACCCCCAAGCTTCCCTAAAAAACACAATACCTTACTTCATGGTGAAGGAAGGCAAGAGGGAAAGGGGATCCCCTATGCTTCCTCTCCCACCACCACCATGCCAGCCATGGATAAAGGTCCAGAACTGCACCTCCAGAATGTTGCTTGCAAAATATTGGTGAAGGACATATAATGCCTGAAGACGAAAAAAGTTGCTACAGCCCTCACCTTGTGTGCCTTATCTTTTAAAAGATGACAGCGTACCCTCTTCTGTATGGGATTGAGCTCTATGATCAAGCTTCTAAGAAAGCAGGACAAGGCATTTTTAGAGGGAGGATGTGACAGGTTTTTAACAGAGAAAATCTGAGGAGCCCCTAATCTTTTCCATTGTTTGCATGTAATATATCAAGGCTCTAACTGGACATAAAAGCCTCTCTACTTCCTGCAGTCCAAGAATATCCATCACATTCTTGATGGTGAATGAGCGAGGCCATGGGTTAGACAGGTCCTTATTCTTAGCCTGGAGCAAACTGCATTGCCATGCCAAAATCCAATTCTTTTGTCTATGGCTTGGCTCTCGCTAATACTCTTAACTGTTGCCAAAGCTACTAGAAAGATAATCTTCTAGTTAGGTTTCTCAATGCACAGAATGAAGAGGTTCATAGGGTGGACCAGACAGCTATTTTAAAACATGTCCAGATTCCAAGAAATGCCATTAGATCTAGTTTGTTTTGTAGTTTAAATATTTAATGAGGTCTCTTAAATCTTGTTGTGAAGACAGATCTAGGCCTCTACATGGATCCATCTTCCTGGCTACATCTCCGACAGCACAGTCCAAAAAGGTAAAGATTTTGAATACCTTAAACAAGTTCTTAATAAGGTGACTAAGCTGCAAAGAAGAGAACATAATCTTCGCGGATAAGAAGGCTGAACTTCTGTTAGCATCTACCAGCACTGAGAAGTCTCCCTGGGAGGAAGCAGCCATTCCCAGGGAGGGAGCTTCATCTGTCAGGTAGAAAGTATATTTCATTCTCATAAGTTAGTTAGGCAGAAAAGCAAAGGAAGCCTTGCCTCGTTCTCTTTTGGAGGCAAGCGAGTCATTCACTTCATGAAGAGCATTCTTAAAAACATACAAAAGCACTAACTATGACAGATTCACACCTTCTGTATTGTGTTTCCTCATAAGGAAGATACATAAATACTGGAGGTGTGGGAGCAGCCAGAACGAAGTTCAGGAAGGTGTCAAGCAGGTATCTCAAAAGTGAAAAGCAAGCAGAGGAAGGAGTAGAATCTTGCACTACCTCTTCCTCTTCTTCCTCTGACAAAATTGGCAAGTTTCTTATCCAAGGAGACAGGAAGAGCCTCTTTCCTAAAAATACTCATAAGCTCTGCTAATTGACCAAGAGACTAATATGTCTCCTTGCACTCGAGAACACAAAGGAGAATTAGCAGTCCAACTGTCTTCCAGAAATAAGAGGGGGCACTCAACAGAATAATGTGGGTGCTCAACAAAAGAATGCAGGTGCTTAACAGCTAGCGCTGGTCGATCACAGGTAGCAGTCGGGTATCTGGAAGTCGGCACTGGGTACTCTGAGCTGGTTGTCTAACGCTCACTAGTTTGTTGCACAAAGTCGGACATTTGATGCTCTCCAACAAACGGGCGCTTTGGGCGGTTATCTGGGCAAATAATCAATGAATATTTCCTTGAAGCTACAGGAAGGCTGCGGGCTGGACTCGCACCTCTTAGAGGCAACAGGTGATGACACTTCAGGTTGTGTATGTCTCTTAAGTGGGCGCAACGATGCTGGCTAGCTGTGCAGGTGCTTGTTTGAAGGAGTGGACGGACCCGATTCAGATGAAAGTCGTTACACAGAAACACCCTTCCAGGCTTGACAGAGGGAGTGACTGCCTGTAGGCAAACCCCACCAGCTTCCCTCCTCTAAATTCACTGCACTTTCACTAATCACTGCAATGTCACTTGCATTTTTTCTCTATCAGATTTCTAACTGCAGCCACTATTTCCATCAGGGTGTTAGAAAAAAACATTGAACTTACTCTCAAACCTTGATTCGAGGCTGGCAATGGCTTGTATGGCATGATCATGGGAATCTGGATTCAGAGAAGGTGGTACAGAAGGAGGACTCATGATTGGAGAACAATGGGAGGAGGAAGAGGAGTAACAGATTTACTATCTACTGATACAGGAATAGAATCTGCACTGGCCCTATTCTCAGCCCTAAGGGCTGCCTTCCTTTTCTTGTCCCTATCAAGTTTTTCAAGTGAGATTTCAAATTCTTCCATGTTTTGTCTTCCCAATCTTGACACTCAGGACAAGGATTGTCTTTACTGGACTCCTGTCCCCTACACTGAACAACAAATTTTGAATACTGCAAGTATCAGCCCATAAAACATCTGAAATACCCAATGAAGTCGCTGCAGAAAACTCCCAATGTTAGTCAGAAACCAGTAGGAAACAAATGAGGCTCTTTGTTAGTTTGTTTCCCTAAGTCCTGGATAGTGGGTGGGTCCTATTCACCTACAAATAAATGAAAGGAGCACCACAGCACAAATTTAGAATTTTTAGCTGCCATACGTTAGGGAACCGTAGCTATATAATTACTTAGCAAGTTATATATACAGGGAAATTATTGAGAAAATATCTCAATAATGCTGAGTAGGCAGATGAAGGAGAGGAATCTTGTCCTACATCCTCTTCATTCAATGCTCTAAATCAGGTGAAAGATGGCAAGGGGTTATAGGCAACTTTGAAATGAGACCTGATTTTGCAGATGGAGAAGATGAGCATCTAATAGGTTCAGTCCTGTGCTTGGGAGCCACAAACGGGCAGTCCAGATGAGAGATAAGACTCCAGGCTATCCTAAGTACATAGGGTGAAGCGGCGTTACCGAATAAGCAGGTGGCGGCACCACATAACTGCATGGAGGCTGAGGACTGAAACTAGCCTCCCTGGACTTCTTGGAAGGCGGAGAAGTGCTGTCCACATCTGCGGAATACCTCTTGATGGGCCACAAAGAAATGTGATAGCACTCTCGACGCCTTTTGCTGGGAGTTGAATCATCAGATTTGGACAACAAACAATGAGCACTGAAAGAGACACCTTTCCAGTGGTGCTTCGTCGATACATGGGGTCAGTCAACAGCCTTGACTGAGGGGGGGGGGACTGCTCATGGACAAACCCCACTGGCCTCCCTTGGACCTCCAGCATGTCTTCTACCCGGTGCGGGGAAGCAGGACAGGGACCTTTATCTAGGAACACCAGTGGGAGGGACAGCTGCCTCCTCTACACTGCACTTGCACTTTGAATATTGCTTTTTTCCATTAAGGCTTTGAAAGATGAACCCAATTCCATCACTGCAATCACTACTGTAATAACTCAATTTCTTCATTAAATCTAAATCTGAGGCTGGCAATGATGCTAATATCTGGAGCATGGGAACCTGGAATAGGAGTTAGTGACATGGGAGTGGGAGGGTTAGGGGAAAATATACGGATCATAGGCAAAGAAACAGCACTATCATCTACTAATTCTGTAACTTGCACAGATTCTAAGTTTGGCTTACTTTAGGCTTTTATAGCCGCCTTTCTTTTCCTATCCTTATCCACTTTGCCCATTGCTTATAGTAGTCTCATTCATTGCATTCAGAACAAGTGACCTCCTTCCTACACTCCTGATACCTAAATTTTACACATATGGTTTGAGGACCATAACTAGAGTTAGCTACAGGCAATCGCCGGTTATTGGCGATCTGATTTGAAGGGGCTTGTCTAGTGCCGAAATATGCCGATTTCCAGTTATCGGTGCAGAAATGTGCTGATACATTTCTAACGGAGATACCAATAACCACTTACCGGCGCCAAATTCAGTTATCAGCAATTTTCACTTACCATCAAAGCCATGTAAAAGGATGCCCCAACCAACCCCCCCTAAAATAACTGGGGACTGCCTGTAATCTAGTTTTGCATCCTTCTATACAAAATCTAACACTCACTGTGCTAGAATCAAACATGCTGACTGCCTGTAGTAACCTAGTTTTGCATCCTTCCATACAAAACCTAATGCTCATTGTATGTACTAGAATCCAACATGCAAAGATCAATTCACTACAGCCAAAAACACAGTACTTCACCAATAACTCCAAAATCATCCAACAAAAACGACAAAGAAGGCTACCAGAAACCACCAATGCTACTTGGGAGCCAGCAGAAAATGAATTGGTTCTCTTTGCCTGGTTGTTCCCTCTCTGTTCCAATACTGGGTGGTGCATGTCAACTACACCTGAACAAATGCTAGCGCTACCGCCAATTTTGGATTTTTAGGCTGCCGTAGGTAGGAAGCTCTTGGATATGTAATTATTTGGTAAGTTTCTTATTCAAAATTCAATTGTTTCATACAAACCCACCTAACATTATGCCTACACTGATGGTCTTTTATGGTCCCCAAACTCTACACTCCTTAATTTAACAAACAGAAGAGCAGTTGTAGCATGATAGATGGGCCACCTTGAGCTTTGGGTGCCCATCCATCACTTGCCTAATTTTTCCTGCAGTTAGTAAACATGAATGTAAGATCAAAGGGACTGCAAAGAGGGAACTCATTACAGTGTATTAGACCCATGAATCATTATTAGTTTTGATTTGCAGTTTGGATTCCCCCAGACAAATATTGTCTGGTGTACAACATAAGAAACAGGAGGCATATCAAGAAAACCATTTACTGAATGACCGTAAGTGCATGTGCCACTTCGACCATCATACATAAGGAATTGCCACCTTTACTCTTTCATATTTCTCCATCAGGGAAAGATTTTTCCAATCTTTGTTTTGAAGAGAAATTTGTCATCATAACTTTGTGTTTATCTTGTTTTTATTTTCTTTCTACTTTCATTCAATCCACAATGTTTGGTGTAAAATCCTACTGTATTATTAATATGTACTGCAAAGCTGCCTTCTTTTCTTAGACAATCCAATAATTCTTTCTTCCAATAAATAATGTAACTTCTTGAAAACAGCTTTGCTTGCACTTACTACCAAATGAGCTGTGAGGTTGATTCACTTAACAATAATTTTTGCCAGTTAATACAGTATGTATGGCTTATTTTCCTTCATTTGGTTTCATGTTTACAGTAATTTAAGTATTGTGTATTATACGTACAATGTTTTCTCTTGTTGTCAAACAATAGTGATTGATATCCATACTAATTACCCTTTCCCTTCAGCAGTGTAAGTTACTAGGGTTTTACTTACAAACCTATGTCCTGTCTCCTGAATACCGTTGCTATAGTGCTGTGTTTAGCAACATAAACACTAAATTTTTGTCTTGTATAAGAATGTCTGTTAAATTATCAAAATGCATAAGAAAATTTGTCAAGGCCTTCCAGCTAAGGTCTGTTGAGTAACCATGTCCTCTACTGTTCACAAGCACCTTTGAATCAAGTTTTGACTGATTTTTTCCTCACAATAATCTTACTTATTTTGTTCAAATTAATTAAAGTATATAAAACAGACATAGGTTTGTTAGACTACCATGTGTATAAGAACACTGAAATTGGGTGGAACTGTAGTGCAGTTAGATGAGGGGAAAAAGTAGTGTATGCAGACTAGCTCTGGCTTTGAATTTCAGTGGTGTTGGATGGATTGACACATGGTCTAATAGCTTTTCTGTAATGGTAGTTTAATTACAGTGGTACCTCGACATACGAAAGGCTCAACTTACGAAAAACTCGAGATACGAAAGCAAATACGAAAAATTTTACAGCTCTACATACGAAAAGTTTTCAAGATACGAAAGGTTGTTGCTGTAAAGTCCCGAGATTCGCCCGGACCACCGAGAACAATTTTAAAACTCCCACGCCGCCAACTGAGTAAACTTGCCACCATCCTCCCGCTCTCCCATTGGTTCCTGATGCTAGTCACCCCATAAGGTCCTGCTCTCCTATTGGTCAGCATCTACCCCTTGTGCTTTAAGTATTCTATTGGTAAAAGGATGCTGTAAATTGAAAAACTTATCCATGCAATATATTTAATAAAAAAAAAACATTAGGTAAAGATAGAATAAAGAATAGAAATGAATGGTTATTATACTGTTTGGTAGTTTCAGTAGTTGAAGAGAGATAATGAAAATTTATGGCTTACTGTGTAAAGTGATTGCTTGGCGATCGTTCAATACTCGTAAGTGCTGGATGTAAACAGAAGTTTGGAAGCTTTTTTGTTTGTTTGTTTATTATAGTTAATGGTTACTTAATAATTATTTGAAATGAGTACATGCAATACATTTAATTAAAAAATTGTGAATTAGATATCATAAAATATAAAATAAATCAGACTGCCAACAAATACATATTTTTTAGAATTCTTCTGTTTTATTATTACGTTACGTATACGTATGTTTCATTATAGCTGTCAGTAACTCGGTATCTCCATTAGGTAAAGATAGAATAAAGAATAGAAATGAATGGTTATTATACTGTTTGGTAGTTTCATTAGTTGAAGAAAGATACTAATGAAAATTTATGCTTACTGTGTGCTACGAAAAATGATTGCTTGGCGTTCGTTCGGTACTCGTAAACAATCGATTGGAAGGTTTTTTTTGTTTGTTTGTTTGTGTATTATAGTTAATGATTAATTAATAATTATTTGAAATGAGTACATACTGATTATTTATACATTTTATTGGCATATTCTAAGCTTTTAGCTCTTAGGTTTAGATGTCAGAATCATAGACTAGGCTACAGTAGCAACCGCTAACATAGGCTAGGCTTATTGCTAAGGGACATATGCTAAAGTCCTAATATATGCAGTAAAAATGGGGTTGAACATTACATGCAGTTGAATATTACTCAAGTATGTACAGTATTTTGCCTTTTTGGAGTCATATTTCTTCCGTCGGATCGGCGTCGTAACCCTAGAACATGTGTTTTAGGCCTGGAAATATAATTTACTGGGGTGTTTTTGGAGGGCTTGGAACAGATTAGCCATTCTACATGTAAAATGTGGTCCAAGATACGAAAACTTCATAATACGAAGGCCGCCTCGGAACGGATTAATTTCGTATCTCAAGGTACTACTGTATTAATTATTGCTCTAGTATTATGTATGACATATATCAATATATGCTATACATAATGCTAGAAGTGCAATGCATAAGGGTGATTCTCTTTTTACAGCACTATAAACAATTTTCGTTTCTTTTTACAAAATGTGCAATTCCCCATCAATTATGGGTGATTCTTTTTTTACAGCACTTTTAACAAGTACCAATTTTCTTTTTACAAAACTTGCAATTCCCCATCAATACCACAATAATGGGACTTTACTGTAACTGAATTGATACAGTACTTAAGATTCAGATTACATTATAAATCTCTAATAGGATGCCACAAAAATCATTAAGTTTGATAGCTGTGATTGTGTACAGTAATAAAACGCATTTAAAGAAGGAATGGAGTGAAATATGAATTTTTTTTGTAGCAATCTCCAGGTTACCCTGGGTAAGGTGTATAACATGAAAGAAGCCTTCCCAAGCAGCTTCACTGCCTTTGGGGCGACTATTTTGTCTAAGGCTACAGAGACTGCCTCAGAAAACAAAAGATGCAAGGTAAGTTAGGGGGGCAAAAGACACCTTATAAATCTGTCTTGGCAGAAGCTATGGTGGTGCCACATAGACACCATAACAAGATTTAATTTCTTTATAGCAGAGTATCCTAACCTAATTATCGTTTGTTGGGGTTAGCATTGTGTATATTATACATCAATATACAAGTGACAAACAAAAGATACTTTTCACAAGTGATTCTCTTGTTACAGCATGTGATGCCATAATAATAGGCTTTACTATAACTGATGTTTATAAGATGTAGATTATGGGGCAAACCTCTATGCAACCGTTGGAGGCCACAAAACTATCCAGTTTGACAAATGATTTATATTACTGCTGAGAGATAATTCCACCACAGACTTCACCATGTGGGTTACTGGTTTTGAAAAAGGACAATGTCAACCATTTGGTCCTCCTGAGTGGGTCCATGCCACCCATTCATTCAAGCTCGAAAGGATACTGTTTGTAGTCTACATTACTCATGACGGATGACAAGATGACAACATTTACGGTTTCATAAATCTTTGTATCATACATTCTAGATACATAATCAAAATCTGTGAAAGTTAAATTCAAAAACAAAAGAATCAAGAAAATATACCATAACCAATAAAGTACATAACATAAATAAAAAACCATAATTCTTACCTGGCCAACTGTGAAAAGTGTGTTATTGGAAAGATCAAATTATTCTTATCACCTGATTTTTCAATGTAAAATGCATCTTCTGGTTTCACTAGTCCAATCAGGTCTTTGAGAAAAACACTTTTGCTTTTACTGACAAGGATCTCAGACCTTTGTTTAAAGAAAAAGAAAATTAAGATATAGTTAAATGGTACAGTATTCAGGATAACATTGTACAGAATAAAAAACAAATGTGTGATAAGTACAGTACTTATTAAGTACAGTAGTCTCCTTAATCATTTATCAACTAGAACTGAAATAAGTAGAATTTCTCATGGTATTGTTCACCAGCTGAAAATTATAGCACAACAATCTAGTTAAAAGAGTCAGTTAAAATATTCAATCAAGAGTACAAGCAATATACTAGACCATAATTAATTCTGTACTATAAAATTATAAAAAAATGGCAATATCACAAATACAGAACCACTATACATGAAAAAGAAACAAATTGGTTGTATTATAACACTAAGAATTCAACAATTTATAAAGTTTTTATCGACAAACTCAATATTCTACATTTAAAGAATATTACTCACCAGTCATGTTTCCTTTACATAAAAAAAAATCCTCTTACCTACTCATCTCTGAATGGCCTCCTGATTTAGATCTAGACCTTGACTTTCGTTTCCTTGAACTGGATCTAGACCTTGACTTTTGTTTCCTGGACCTTGATCCAGACCTTGACTTGCGTTTCCTAGGCCTTGATCTAGACCTTGACTTTCGTTTCCTTGAACTGGATCTAGACCTCGACTTTCGTTTTCTGGACCTTGATCTAGTCCTTGACTTTCGTTTCTTGGATCTTGATAAAGATCTTGATTTCCTTTTTCTGGACCTGGATCTAGACCTTGACTTTCTTTTCCTGGGCCTAGATAACGATCTTGATTTCCTCTTCCTGGACCTGGATCTAGACCTTGATTTTCGTTTCCTGGACCTAGATATGGACCTCGATTTTCGTTTCCTAGACCTAGATATAGACCTCGATTTTCGTTTTCTGGACCTGGATCTAGACCTTGACTTTCGCTTTCTAGACCTTGATCTAGACCTTGACTTCCGTTTCCAGGACCTAGACCTGGATCTAGATCTTGACTTCTGTTTCCTGGACCTGGATCTAGACCTAGACCTTCTTTTCCTGGACCTAGATCCAGACTTTGACTTCCGCTTCCTTGACCTGGATCTAGACCTTGACCATCGTTTCCTGGACCTATAGCTTGGTTTTAGCATTTGCCTCCTAGACCTGGATCTAGACCTTGACTTTCGTTTCCTTGTCCTGGATCTAGATCTTGATTTTTTCTTCCGTGACCTAGATCTAGACTTCGATTTTTGCTTCCTTGACCTGGATCTAGAACGTGACCTTGATCTAGATCTAGATTTGGAAGACAGTCTCCTCGACCGAGAGTGTGATCTTCGTTTCTTTGATGGTGATGGCGATCTTTTCCTGGTTTCCTCTAACATCTCTTGCTTCTTCCCAGAAATCTTACTTGATTCTTCAGAAACAGATTTAGATCTTGATCTGGACCTACATTTTTCTAAGCTTGGGCTCTGAGAGACTGAGTGTGACCTGGAAAAGAATAGAGTACCATATCATTCTCATCATCTTGTGTGCTGTTCATTTTCTTCATTTCTTATAATTTCTACATCCTTCAAACCCAAACTGATTAATGAAGGAGAACCACCATTCCTTTTAAAATTACCTGCTAGGGCCAATCACTAATCACAATTAAAACAAAGAACATCACATGGTTAAATAAATAAATAAACGTATGAACATAGTGTGCTTAAGAGCTCAGTAGTCCCTTGAAATTTATAACCCTTGGCTCTGCAGATTTGATAACCCAAGGAATTTCCATAAATAATTAATTGGAATATTTTCTGAAGCTCTGCAGGCATTTGCGTAACCCACAGATGACTCACAACGGATATAAATTCAGAGAAAACTAAAAATGCTTAGGGAACCACACTTATATAATCTGTACATATACATATAGTATTAGTCCAATTTATATTTACCCAAGTACAGTATAATACAATGTATAATAAGGTGAAAATAAAAAAAAGTTACACTCACAGAAAACATCATTCACTGGGGAGAAAAATGCATCAATGATATGAAATATTTTTTCTGAATCTGTTTTCAATTAATAGAAATAATTACATATTTTGTTTGATAGGATGTTGAAAGTTCTAAGAAACTCGACAATTTATGGCACTTGAGGGCCGAGTTTTGGTTGATGGCATCTCTGTTGGGTATGTGATGGTGCCATAGCTCTATCGTCAGCACCTTATGGCACTGATAACCAAAACTCGGCCCGTCACGGTGCCATAAATCACCGATTTCATGGCGCTAAACAAGCCATTAACGGAGTCCGCTGATAACTGGGGATTGCCGTAATCAGTAACAAATTATGAGTGTAATTGTTGTAAAATACTATTTACATAAGTTTACTGAGATTGAAGATGCAGTAACATTTTTGGGATTATACATGTATTTTCTAATACATTTATTTGCACATTTCTTTACAAAATTACAACAGCAACCACTAGGTATATTTACAAGCAAATATATATAGTAAGACATCAAGTGAGAGAGAGAGGCAATACTTGCTCCCTTGAAGTCTAGATCTCAACCTAAACTAGCTCACGAGCTGCCTGCTTCTATTTTAGCCAATAGAAGTAATGGAAACTCTTTTCCACCCGATTCCTTCAAATCGATGACATGTAATATTGCAGCTCACCATGAGTGGATCTGTCCACCACCTAAAAACTGTTATTGCTACTCATATGAGGGGATCTGTCCATTAAGGGTTAACACCACAAGGTTCATGATCAGGGAATCCCTGATTTATAAAGCTGTTGATCCCCTAACCTTGGAACGAGAAAAGATTAATTCCAACTGCCAATCTTTCAGAAGTACAACAAGAAGGTATCGACTACCAGAACACTTTTCCTGCAGTAGTTTCATTGGTGCTTTGTCCCAGAAGTCAGAAAATACCAGTCTTACTGATACTGAACAATGCTCTTAGCTGCTCAGAACTGAACATCTTTAACCCTGATTTATAAAACTGTTGATCCTCTAACCTTGAAACAAGAAAAGATTAATTCCAACTGCCAATCTTTTGGATGCATAACAAGAAGGTGTCAGCTACCAGAACACTTTTTCTACAGTAGTTTCAATTGTACTTTACCCCAGAAGTCGGAGAGTACCATTCTACGTTAGCTGCTCAGAACTCAACATGTTTACTACAACCTCTAGGACATGGGATAATAAGAAATGGCAAATTTTAAACTAATTTACTTAGTACTCTATGGAAAGAATCACTCAAGCTATGAAAAAAGGTCCCACTAAAGAAAGATACAACAAACTCATGTTGAAAAAACTTTGGCCTGCATGTGCCCTTGGCTAGATTTAACATGGAGCTTACCTAAAAAATAATGAAAGAAATCGTGACTATGGCAAAGAAGGAGGGTAGGGAAGGGTTCAAGATACAGGTTGAGGAAATTCAAGATGCAATTAATACCACCCCAACTGAGTTTACAGAATGTAACTTGATGGAGCCAACCAAAACAGCAGTGCCAAGAAAGTGGAGTTAGATAATATTGGAGAATGACTGCAGCAATTCACAGCTCTCAAGAACTACTTTCATGAAGATACCTGACCCGCCAATGAGACATACAGTACCTTAAAGTGAAAAAATAGCAGAAGTTGCAGTTGCATCACATATATAATTTATCAGAAATGATAAAGCTACACTGTTAAAAGGAAACACAAGGTATTTCCTGAAGGTCAGATGAAGAGGACAAAGATCTTGTCAATTTACCTCCAATTATAGAATAAACAATAATACATTACTGCCATGAAGTTACTATCATTAGTGTGTTTGTACTGTCATCATCATAACCATTCAATACTGTCATGTCATCATGTGAAAGACTTGAATGAAAGTTGACACAGTGTATAAGGAGAATGGTATCCTTAAGGTTACAGTAATGATTTTTTTATTTGTTATGTTTTCTCAATCAAATAACTTATATCCAGTAAAAAAATAAAAGACAGCACTGTACAGATACAACACATGTATTCTCTTCCTCTCTCTCTAAACCATATATGTACTGCATTGTTAACACTGTACTACTCAGTAAAAAGGGTGCATATTGTATGCTTCTGTACTGCATTACTATACCTAATTTGGTAAATGATCAGGTGTTTATGGTAAATATCAATAAGAGTTATGGCAAAAAAAACATTATTTAACATTTGAGGGGACAAGAGTTATGACTGAATTTTCAATTTTTCCAGGAGCTGTTGGCTATATCCCCAACAAGTTCTGAGAGACAACTGAACTCTCCTACACGGAAATTTAAACCCAAGACAGGGGAAGACCATGATGCTGATGTTAAGACCCAAGACACATGATACTGATGACAATCTACTCATCTTTTCAATTGTGTGTGAAGAGTGATTGCTGCACAAAATGATACAATATTGTTTCAATGAATGTTAATGTACAGTTAGTTTAGTGGTACAGAGCTTTTTATTTTGTTACTACATATGTAGGTGGGCAACATCAGGCAACAAAACTGATTAGATGTATGTTAAGAAACTAACCCACTGATTATTCTTATTTTATTTTGTTTTCTACATGCTTACAGATGCAAGTGCAAATAAATATAAATGAAAGTTTACAAATAAGAAGACAGATTGAATTAAGCCTTAAAAAAGAATATACCAAAGAATTCCATCCTCAAATTTAATATCCCTTGCAGGTAGAATTAATACCAAGAGTAACAGAGTATGTAGCTCTAAAAGGGCCTATCATCTTACACTTCGTAGTGAAAACAGTTCAAATTGAGCACTTTTACCCTGGTCCTCTGATTTAGCAATCGTACATTAGTAAAGGTAGATAATTTGTTCTTATAATGGACATACTGAAAGTATATATATATTCAAAACCATATGTCATACTATATGGTACAGAACAACAAATTTTCTTTATATCAATGTATGACTTCAGTATATATTCTGTACATATTAATGCCAAGTTATGGCCCCTAGACTAAACATAGGGATGGAAATTATCTTGGATTTTTTTTCTGCTGAAGTTTCCAAAATGCACCTTTTAGTTATGATAAAATACAATATCATACAAGATATGAATATTATTTTTCCGAAAATACTCCATCAGTATGTCTACTTCAAATGATGACCAAATTGTGGACAATGCCTGTACATGCAGATAAATTTTTTCTCTGATTAGTATGCTATAGTCGGTTCACTTAAGGTAGATTCTTGGGTGAGCCCTATGCCTACAATGCGTTTCTTTGGAAGCCTCTGATTGGTATATTTTTGTCTGTCGCTTAGAAATCTAGCAATATGTTTATATTTCTTCAATTATTTCACGCTTTGCAAAAGATAGTTAAGTTTTGGTCATACCATAGGATTCGGTATTAATTGTACAACTAAATGATTTTTTCCTGAAATCAATAAGATAAAACAATAAAACACAAAGGAATTACGAGTAAAAGTGAAGAGAAAAGCATTTAATTCTTTATACCTGTTTTTACTATCATCAGATTTTTCATCATTCATGCAATTAAGACAAATTCACAATTTTTAAAAGTAAATTGTATTTTTTCTGACTATACAAACCTAGGTCATTTACAATAAGAATTACTTAAGGTGAAGCCTGGACGCAGCCGCTGAATTTTCAAACAAGGCAGTACGGTAGTTAACTACCATCCAGTCGTTGGTTATACTAAGACCAGGGTTGAGCATTCAATTTGCTTTCGGCCCAGGTAACGGACTGAGGGGTGGCTTGAGGTGGGCAGTATGTGTAAAGGACCTAGGTTTATATAGTTAGAAAAAATACAATTTACTTTCTAAAATTTTGATTTGTTCCTACACGGAATACAAACCGTCAGTCCTTTATAATAGGAAGACTCACCGATTGGTGAGAGGAATCTGAGTGAGCTCCTGTGAACCAACTGTTCAGCCTACCTGGGCTCTTCTCCCGGTCTTTGGAGCAAGGGAAAGGGACCTGCCACTGACCTCTGATCGGAGTTACAGAACTGCAGGATCAGAGGCAGTCTTCTGGGCTTCTCCTTAAAGAGCGAAAGGTAATTCACACTTAAGGGAAAGCGAAGAACCATATGTCAGAGACTATAAGGCAAAAACACAGCAATGAGTTTGTCTTATGTCAGGATCCCCCCTTTCCCACCTTGTAAGGGAAATCATCGGATATGTGCTTCTATTACTAAGTAAGGAATATAAAGGTTACTCTAGAGTGTCTTACCTGCATCCGTGCTCGGTCCAGCAAGTAACAGTCCGTGTACTCTCTCCCTGAAGGGAAAGAGTAGGATGAAAGGATGAAGAAGAGCCAGTCACTTTGTATTCATACTCAATCATACCGTACAACAAGACCATATGCTAACCTGTCTTGTCAGAGGAGCTGGGTAAGATACACAACTTGTTGAGCAGCCACCACTGGTCACAAGGAAAATGTGTCCAAGGACCCATGGGCAATATCCCGAAGGTAATGAGAGGTGAAGGTAGTCTGGCGTACCCAGACCACTGCCTTCAAAACGTGTTGAACCGACAGGTTCTTCCGGAATGTGAGCTCTCAGATGAAGGGTACTGGTGTCGTCGTCTGCAGCAGAGTACACCTTCCTTATTATTAGAAAGACTAGATTATTTTTTTTATTTGCCTTTTATAAATTTAGATCAGCCTTGTTTCTCCAGGTTTAAGGTTTAATTACTACTTTTTAAGAATCATTTTGTGGCAGAACAGCCTTTGTTTTGTATAAGTATTTGTTTATATTATTTTTGAAATTTAAGAGTCCATTGTCTGGCCATTTTAAGTGTTTAGCATAAAGTGCTTAATTTATCATTACTCAGTGTGGTTAGGCGCCTCCTCCCCATTTGTTTATACTATCAAATATCGTTTTAACGATTGTTTTTCTTTTTTTATGAGTGTATATGAACGCGTCTTGGTGATGTCTGGACGTTGGTGCTCTGACAGAGTTCAGTTCAGGCTAGAGCACTCTCCTGATATCATACCTTGAGCAGCATACTGATTTGGATTTTGGATGACGATTATTTGGCAGTTTATTTGGACGCGTTACTTTGGATTATGTTTTGGATCCTCGCCTTGGTCTGTTGTCTGCAGGTTCTCTAGTCACCTGCGACTCGAGTGTCTCCTGCCTCGACCTGCGGCTTGTGTACTTCGAGTAGAGACTCGCAGGTGCTCCTGCCACCTCCTGCTCCTGTCACCTGCGATTTGAGCCAGTCCTGCCTTTCCCTGACGAGGAGGAATTCCCAGGAAACTGGTGCCGTCGCTTTCTCCCAGCACTTTTGTCTCCAGTCAGCTGCTGTGGTTTTGGGAGCTTGCTAGCTCGTGAGATGGCCTGTAGGGAAGCTGACGCCAGGTAAGACAGTGTCTCACTGATTTCCGTTTGGGATCGCCTTTCCTTAAGGTTATACTCTGGCGTTCAGGACCTGCCCTGATAGCTGTTATGGCGAGTAGATCACGGCCCTAGTTTTGTCTCTCCTCTGATGCATCCACTGATGTGAGAACAACTATATATATGATTTGTATTATTTAATCATATATTTAAATATATTTTCTGACCTGTTTGTGTCGTGACTATATGACGTCACTCAATGAGTCTATCATAGACAAGGTTTTGTGTGTTTAGCTTTGTGTTGATCGGTAGGATTTATAATAGTTTTCCTGTTTTATTTACTCTGCCTTCCTTCTTTCTTGGAATTAGCATTAGGGTAGTTTTTGGTCTGACCAGCAAAATTGTTGGATCCAAACAAGTCTATTATCAATAACTATTATTTCCTCTTTCTTTGTTAGGACTTAGCTTTTTAGTTTTAGGGAATCCTGAGTGATTCTAAGGACTGGTTTTTGTCCTTGTTTTTGAGTCATGGTATTTGTCACATCCAACAAGGTTGATCTGAATTTTGTATTTGTTAAGTATTAAATATTGTTAAGTTTTCTTGGGTGTTTGTTTCCACTGACCTTTAGCACTGAGTTACATTTATTACTGACAACAACTATTATAATAAGAACTTGTATAACAACCCCAAGGGTTGTAACACTGATCATCTCACGAAGCCAGAAAGGGGAAGTGTTCTTGGGCACCTCTTTCTTGGAACCTCCGGTGCTAGCTAAGAGTCGTCGACACTCAGGGCGATGTTGAATCCTCTTCAAGTAGCACTGTAGTGCTCTAACTGGACAAAGTAGCATCTCATCTGAGTCATCACCAACAAAGTCACTGAGGGGGGGGATGGAGAAAGACTCAAATCTAGCATCAGAGATCAAAGGATTCCGAGTCTTTGCTATGAATTCCGGGAGAAATTCTAGCGTAACTGATCCCCAACCTCTTGTGTGTTTAACGTTGAAGGATAGTCATGGAGTTCGCCTACTCTCTTCACCAATGCCAGGGTCAGCAGAAATATGGTCTTGAAGGTCAGATCCCTGTCTGATGACTCTCATAGTGGCTTGTACAGGGCACGAGTCAAGCTCTGCAGTACAAGAGTCACATCCCACGCAGGAGGCCTGAGATCCCTGGGTGGGCAAGACCTCTCGAAGCTCCTCATGAGGAGAGAAATCTCAAAGGAAGATGAGATATCTTTCCCCTTCAGCTTGAGGACTAAGGCTTAGGCCGCCCTATAGCCATTTACCGCTGAAACGGAGGAGCTTCTCTTGGCGAAGGTAGACTAGGAAGTCCGCAACCTGCTGAATAGTGGCTCAGACCAGAGATACCCCATCTACAACACCAACAGAAGACGGCCCACTTTCCCTGGTAAACTGCTGCAGAGGATTTCCTGAGGTATCCAGCCATCTCTGTCACTCCTCGACGCGAAAAGCCTCTCGCTCGTAAGAGATGGTGGATAACCTCCAAGCGTGAAGACACAGGGACTCTACTGCTTGATGGTACCATTCTACGTGAGGTTGAGACAGCAGGTTCTGCCAAGGGGGAATCTCTCTCGGTGCCTCAGAGAGAAGAGCCAGAGAGTTGGGATAACAATGCCACCAGAATCATCCGTAAACTCTGCGTGATCCGCACCCTCTTGAACACGGCTCGAATCAGGCAGAATGGGGAAAAGGCGTAATCTTTCAGGTTGTCCCACGGGTGTTGAAACGCATCCTCTGCTGTTGCTCATGGGTCCGGCACAACCGAGAAAAAGATTTCCACCTTCCTCTTGTACCAGGTGGTGAATAAGTCTATGACTGGATGCCCCACAGGTTGAAGAGCCTTTCTGCTACGTCCTGGTGTAGGGACCACTTGGTTCCTACCACCTGATTCTGGCGGCTGAGCTTGTCTGCTACTACATTCCTCTTGCTCAGGATGTACCTGGCTGACAGCTCCACTGTGTGAGTCACTGCCCACTCATGCACCTGCATTGTACACCTGTGGAGCTCAAGGGAGACAAGTCCCTCTTGGCAACTCCTCCAGCTGTGCGCCTCACTCCTCGTTCGATGCATCCGAGGAGGAGTGGTCAGGTCCACTCCTACCGAGAGGTTCCTGTCATCCAGCCACCAATCCAGGTGGTCCTCCCTTACCTCCTGCGAGAGAAGAACAAGGAAAGACTGAGGATCTTGTGACTGGGACCAAAAGTTCCTGAGTCTCCATTGAAGAGACCGCAGGTGAAGACGTCCATGAGGGACCAGCTTCTCCAAGGACAAGTGACCGATCACAACTTGCCAAAGTCAAGCAGGTTGTTCCTGTCTTGACAGGAACAGCCACGCTACCTCTCTGAACTTGCTGATACGAGAGCCTGAGGGGAAGACTCTTGCTGCTACCATATCTATCAGCATGCCCAAGTACAACGTCCTCTGTTTCGGTTCAAGATCAGGCTTCTCTGGGTTTATCTGGATCCTAGATTCTGACAAAACTCAAGAAGTAGATCCCTGTCCTGTAGCAACTGCGCGCGGGAGCTCGGCAGGACAAGCCAATCGTCAAGATACCTCACAAGACATAGCCCATTCAAATGTGCCCAAGCTGAGACCAGGTTGAACACTCTCATGAACACCTAGGGAGCGGTCGACAGTCCGAAGCATAGTGCCTTGAACTGGTACATTGTTTTCCCAAGGACAAAGTGAGGTACTACTTGCGGGACAACCGGTGGATGGCTATTTGAAAATATGCATCCTTTAGGTCCACCAAAAGCATGAAGCCGTTCTCCCTGATGGATGCCAACACCAATAGTGCTGTTTCCATCTTGAATCGAGTCTGGTGAACAAACCGGTTCAGGGGAGAAGAAAGGTCTATGATGGGTCTCCAACCCCCCAAAGCCTTATCTACAAGAAAGACTCGGCTGTAAAGTCCTGGAGACCTGTCCGACACGACTTCGATAGCGCTCTTGTTCAGTACTGCTTGCACTTCTTGCAGCAATGTCTAGTGTCTCGCTGATCCCACTACGTAGAATAGAAGCCGGACCGGATGGTTGGTGAGGGGTGGTGGGGACTCGAAGGGAAGCAGATAGCCCTCCCAAAGGACATCTACTATCCAGGTCTCAGCTTCGTATCGCTGCCAAGTTGCCCAATGGCTCGATATGCACCCCCCCCCCCACCAATGCAGCAGCTGGGGGGGGGGGGGGGACACCAGTCCTAGCATTTCCCCTTGTTCTTCTTCTTCCCATTCCTTCTTCGCCTCGACTAGAAATCGGTCTGAAAGGGGCAAGAAGCCTAGTCTTTGGAAGAGGAAGAAGAAGACTGGGTCATTTTTCTGGCTCCCTTCAAAGAAGACTTCTTCGGGGCCGAGAAAGTGCTAGCCAAACTCAAAGGATTGGCTGCAGTAGAACGCGAAGGTGCAGATACTTTTGCCACTGCCTGGTAAACAAGCTGGTCCTTATTCTTGTCCTACCACTTGTCCACCACAGCATCTACCTGCTCTCTATCAAAGAGAAAGGCAGAACCCAGCAACGGTCCGTTTCTCAGTAACAAAACCGACTCAGAAATGAGAGACCTGGATACTCAAGAGAGGGCAGCATCGCGCCTCTTAAGTACCAGGTTCACCCACAGGTAAGCAGTCTGGTGGGCCAGGTAGGTAATCACCCTACCTCCAAACTGGCACAGTCTCCCGAAGGTCGAGTTTTCCCCTGGGGTGACAGCCCCGGAGGAAGCAGGGACCTTGGACACTCAACGACCACAGGTCCAACCAGTCTCCTGGTTGGAGAGCCGCCATAATGGTGGCTTCCAACGTCACTGCTTCCTGTTGTGAGAAAGAAATGTTCTCCATGGATAGGTGTTGCAGCAATAGACTCGGACTGAATCAAACAAGGTCCGAGTCAACCTGTTTAGTTGGTAAAGCCCTGTCTGATGGCGTATAGAAGCACCTCTTGTGAGGTAGAGGAGGAGGAAGCATCCGATCCGAATAGTTGGATCTAAGGGAATTCCCTTGTCCCGAGATGTGATCATTCACCCGATTCAACACGCCGTCAACTAAAGCTGACCACAGAAGCCCCGTCGAAGATTGGGTTCCTTCTTTGGTCCTCCAAAAGGATTAAAGGCGAGAGGGACGAAGACTGGTAGCAGTGCTAGTGGGAGACGTGGTTCCCTGCCTGGCGAGAATGAGCAACGTCCTCGTGACACACCCCACTGGTCTTCAAGGACGAAGCCCCTGGTGAAGAGGACTGAACAGGGAACCTCCTCTTCGTCTCTCCCGTTGCTCCTTCCGTAGGGAGAGGCACAACATTCTTGGCTCCTGATGAAGACCCAGACTTGGTCTTCACAGGTGGGTCTGCACTGCAGCTTGATCCCTTCTCTCGTTTTGTGCCACTGTCCTGATGGGGAGCTGATCCCACATTCTTGTCAGTTGATGTGCTACCTCCCTTGGAAGGTTGCACATTCGAGGAAGCTCGCAAACGATATCCCAACATGTCTCTGGTTCCTCAGGCAGCGCCCTCAGAACCCAGAGCTGGAGAACGAACCTTCGTTCGTGCTCCAGAGGCTCCCGAGGAGGAATGCAGACCCTTCGAAGTTTTGACACGAGACTTCTTAGGGGGAAGTGAGGCAGCCTTCCCCTTCTTAGGTTGAGAAACCTTCATAGGGGGAGGAGAGGAGGAGGCAGACGAAGACGACGATGATGAAGATGAGGACGAAAAAGATGACGACGACACCTTCCTCAATCTCTTCCTCTTCGACAGCTTCTGCAGGATAGAAGTGAGAGCCATCCAGGGAGCATCAGAGTGAGACGGCTCGCGTACAGGGGCAGTAGCAGAGTCAGAAACAGGTCTGGTAGTCACAGGAGGGACAGTGCAGTGATCTGGAGTGCACTCTGATGTGGCAGGGCTGGCATCTCTGTCACTTCTGGTGACATCAGGGGAGGCAGGAACTGGGGGGGGGGGGGGCCATCGGAAAGGCAAGGGAAGGCAGCTGATGGCCACCACCCACGGAAGCAGACACGCTCGTCAGCTGGTGCATCCAGCCAGGTGCGAGGGAGCATAGTAAACAGGCTGGAAGGTAGTGGTAGTGGTAGGGGTAGCTACTGAGTGAGTGGCAGTGCTGTCACTGACGGGGAACCCACGAAGCCCAGGGAAGCCCATGCCTGGTCCAACCCTGGCAACTCACCTGCTGAATGAAAAGTCGGGTTAGGAGGAGGGGTCCATCCTTAATTCGAGGGAGGACCTTCGGGGCAAGGATAGATCCCAGAAGGAGCACCACTCAGGCCCGCTGCCGAAGCTCCTTCCTCCCCTTTCCCTCCCAACTTATCAGAAAGGTAAGAGGAGGGAGAAGCCTCCCCTGAAGGGGTAGCAGCAAACATGGACAACTGCTTGGGGAAAAGAATGAGGAAGAAGGGTCAAGTACAGGAGTGGAAGGGGGAGAAATGCCCCCCACCAAGGATTTTGGTCTCCTGACAGACCTCCTCCCAGCAAACTTCTCCCACTGGGCAGCGAACCACGAACAACACTCGGTACAAGTTACGTTGCCTTCACAATCAATGCCTCGGCAAGAAGCACACAATGTATGTGGATCTACTTCCACCGAGGCTCTAATTTTATTGCATTTCTTGCTGTCTACTCCTGGGCAACGCCTGCAGGAAGTAGACGGCAACAAAGGCTGGGGATCTAGGGTTTGTTGAGGGTTCATAATAACAACTCAAACGAAACCACACACACACACACAGCATACACAAAACGAAAAAGGAAAAATCCCACCAGGAAAGAAGCGGTGAAAATCCAGCAAGACAGTCAGGCAGAGAGCAAAGTGAAGCGTGCTCACATGACGGCGGCCAAAAGCAAATTGAACGCTCAACCACGGTTCTTGGTATAACCAACAACCGGATGGTAGTTAACTACCGTACCGCCTTGTTTGAAAATTCAGCGGCCGCGTCCAGGCTTTGCCTTAAGTAATTCCTATTGTAAAGGACTGACGGTTTGTATACCGTGTAGAACAAATGTGTTTTCATACAATAAATTCACTCTGAATACACTGGTGCTTTCAATATTTTAGGTGAGTGTGATATGTGAAGAGAAAATTCAGAATATTTATTATTATGGTGCATCCACAAACGAATCAAGTTTAACAGTATTGCAGAGAGGCAGTGATCTGCAAGACATCGTTGCTTTAGTCAACTCAGCTGAGCTTTGATTGCCAATTAGCAATATAAGAAGGTTGCAATTTTGACAATATTTACCAAGTCATTACATTTTCTGTAAATAAATGCACAGAATTCCCATTGTGACTGTTGGACATTTTCAATCCAATATCATGTTATGTGAGTATGTCTGGACATATCTGATAAAAAAAAAATAATCATCAGATGGATGCATCTGCTATCATTAGCTCAGATCTAGGTGGTCCGAGGGAAATTCAGTCCAGGGAAGATGTTGAACTCTATGGACAGGCTTTGCACTCTTCAACTCAGCCTAAGCTTTAATCAGGTTGTTTCAGTATAAATAGTTCCTCACTGGACAAGTGGTTTTCGCGCTCGGCTGCCAATCCGGTGGTTCGAAGTTCGAATCCCGGTTCGGCCAACGTGGAATCAGAAGAATTTATTTCTGGTGATATAAATTCCTTTCTCGATATAGTGTGGTTCAGATCCCACAATAAGCTGTAGGTCCCGTTAATAGGTGACCAATTGGTTCCTAGCCACGTAAAAAAATATCTAATCCTTCAGGCCAGCCCTAGGAGAGCTGTTAATGAGCTCAGTGGTCTGGTAAAACTAAGATATATGTACTTAAATTTTTTCAGCATATATGAATATATTTTCAAACAAAAGACATCAGAGACTTATTTGAGTAATATGAAATAATAACCTCAGTGAAGTAATGAACAACAAAGATTGTTTTCCTTTCAGGCTGAGTCAAGTACGGATGCAACAAAATAAGATGTATTCTTCATTTTCTCTTCACATATCATACGCATCCAAAAACCTGAAAGCATCAGTGTATTCAGGGTGAATTTATCGTATGAAAACACAAGTTTTATCTTATCTTGATCACATGAATGATGAAAAATCCAATGATAAGTTAAAACAGGTATAAAGAATTAAATGTTTCTCTCTTCACTTTTATTCATTGTAATTCCTTTGTTTTATCTTATTGATTTCAGGAAAAATGATATTGTTATGTTACAATAAAGTTTCATACATACTTACCTGGCAGATATATACATAGCTAAGACTCCGTCGTCCCCGACAGAAATTCAAATTTCGCGCCACTCGCTACAGGTAGGTCAGGTGATCTACCGGGCGGTGCCCTGGGCGGCAGGACTAGGAACCATCCCCGTTTTCTATCATATTTTCTCTCTTCCACCTGTCTCCTGCGGGGAGGCTGGGTGGGCCTTTAATTGTATATATCTGCCAGGTAAGTATGTATGAAACTTTATTGTAACATAACAATATCATTTTCATACAATCAACTTACCTGTCAGATATATACATAGCTGATTGGCACCCTTCGGTGGAGGGTAAGAGACAGCTACTATATGGAATAGACAGGTAAACAACATATGTTGTAGGTATAAATAAAACCTTGGTTCCTACCTGATAGGTGGTAGACTTCGTGGGTGTTTGCCCAGTAGTCTGCATCACCTCAAGAAACTTTAGCGAGATATATGATCTATGGCCAAGAGTTCTTGTGGGTCTGCCGATGGGGTCTTATCCGCTTACTCGGCAGAGCCTGAAAGGACTTTGTCAATGGGTGCTGATCCACTTATATGACAATACACCTTATGAAGGAGCACACAACCAATCCCGACCACCTGATCCTAACCATATGTTAGAACTAAGGATTGTTCCGAGTTATCCCCGAACTCGTCACAACAACCGTAACTCAAAACCACTACACACACATACATAATTTTCAAAAAAAAAAATTATACTCATCTAATTGGATATGACAAGCGTCTCTTACTGAACAACACAGACGGCCGCCCGTGCTAAACCAAGTCCTCCATTGTTCGAAGAGACTCCAGACCATATCCAAAAAGAAGAAAAGTATATACAATTTAAGGATTGGTGTCGGCTCCCGTACCCAGAATCGTATCCGCCGATACGAAAGGACCTAGAGAAAAACACTTCTCATATGTCACACGAACGTCTTTCAAGTAATGAGATGCAAATACTGAGTTGCATCTCCAAAATGTCGTATCTATGATGTTTTTAAGCGACATATTCTTATAAAACGAGAGAGACGTCGCTACAGCTCTTACTTCATGAGCTTTTACTCTCAGTAGTTGTAACTGTTCGTCAGGACAGACTTATGAGCGTCTGTAATGACGTTTCTTACAAAGAATGCCAGTGCATTCTTGGACATCAGTCTTGTGGGGTCTTTTACCGCGCACCAAAGACCTTGTCTAGAGCCTCCCATCTGATGCTTTCTCTGAAGGTAGAACTTCAGAGCTCTAACAGGGCATAGAGACCTCTCTGCTTCTCTGCCTACGAGACTCGACATTCCTTTGACTTCGAATGACTTAGGCCAGGGATTCGTGGGATTCTCGTTTTTCGCTAAAAACAGGGTCTTAAACGAGCAAATAGCCGAGTCTCCCTTGAATCCTACTTTATCTTGCAGAGCATGTAATTCACTAATTCTCTTTGCCGTAGCTAAAGATAATAGGAATAGGCATTTTCTGGTTATGTCTCTAAACGATGCCCGATGAGGAGGTTCGAATCTTTCCGATGACAGATATTTGAGGACTACGTCTAGGTTCCAGTTCGGAGGTACTGGTTCCTTAGACTTTGAAGTCTCAAAAGACCTTATGAGATCGTGGAGATCTTTATTATTTGCCAGATCTAATCCTCTGTTCCTGAAATACAGCCGAGAGCATACTTCTGTATCCCTTTATTGTGGATACGGCTAGATGAGATTTTTCTCTCAGGAATAGCAGGAAATCAGCAATTTCCGCTATAGAGGTAGTGGAGGAGGACAACTTCTTGGATCTACACCACCTTCTAAATACCTCTCACTTCGATTGGTATACTTTCGTAGTGGAGGTTCTGCGTGCTCTCGCGATCGCGCTTGCCACTTCGCGAGAAAAGCCTCTCGCTCTGACAAGTCTTTCGATAGTCGAAAGGCAGTCAGAGCGAGAGCGGGGAGGTTTTGATGGTACCTCTTGAAGTGTGGTTGTCTGAGAAGATCCGTCCTTCTTGGTAGGGATCTTGGAAAGTCTACGATCCACTCTACCACCTCCGTGAACCATTCCTGGGCCGGCCAAAAGGGGGCTATTAACGTCATCCTCGTCTGCTTTGACGCCACAAACTTTTTCATTACTAACCCCAGGATTTTGAATGGGGGAAAAGCATAAACGTCTACTCGAGACCAGTTTAGCAGGAAGGCGTCTACCATAAGTGCTCTTGGATCTTCCACGACCGAGCAAAACACTGGGAGCCTTTTTGAAATGAATGTTGCGAAGAGATCCACATGAGGAGTTCCCCACAGAGACCAGAGATAGAGAGACACTTCCTCGTGTAGTGTCCATTCTGTATGAAGGACCTGGTTCCTCCTGCTGAGCCTGTCCGCCCTCACATTCCTTACTCCCTGTACGAACCTTGTCAGCAGGGAGATGTTCCTGTGAGACGTCCAAAGTAATAGGTCTCTCGTGAGCTCGTAAAGGAACGAGGAGTGCGTCCCTCCCTGTTTCCGAATGTAGGCAAGTGCGGTGGTGTTGTCCACGTTTACTTGCACTACCTTGTTTGACACCAGAGGTTCTAGGC
Source organism: Macrobrachium nipponense (assembly GCF_015104395.2). Classification (NCBI taxonomy): domain Eukaryota; kingdom Metazoa; phylum Arthropoda; class Malacostraca; order Decapoda; family Palaemonidae; genus Macrobrachium; species Macrobrachium nipponense. The sequence goes on along the minus strand of NC_087217.1, from coordinate 66,291,364 downwards.
TCTTCAAGGCCAGATGTACGGCGAAGAGCTCTTTGCAGTTTATGTGCCAAGACACCTGTGCTGGTTCCCAGGTGCCTGACACTTCCTCTGAGCCTAATGTCGCTCCCCAACCTCTCTCCGACGCGTCGGAGAACAACACTAGGTCTGGGTTCTGTGTTGTTAGAGAGATCCCTTTGTTCTCTTCCAGAGGGAGCAACCACCACTGTAGGTGTGACTTTATCTCCACTGGAATGGGAAAAACGTCCGACAGTTGTCCGGTTTTCCAGCTCCAAGACCTCTTGAGGAAGAATTGAAGCGGACGTATATGAAGTCTTCCTAGAGGGAAGAATTGTTCTAGTGAGGACAGAGTCCCCAGAAGGCTCAACCATTCCCTCGCCGACGTTTGTTGTTTCTCTAAGAAGAGAGAGACTATACGCAAACCTTTTGCGATTCTCTCTTGCGAAGGAAAAACTCGAAAACCCCGAGAATCCATCCGAATCCCCAGATAGACTAGGTCTTGTCTGGGGGTCAGCTGAGACTTCTCGAGGTTCACAAGCAATCCCAACGCTTTGATTAAATCCAGAGTTAATTTTAGGTCCTCCAAGCACTGTCTCTCCGATCTGGCCCTGATGAGCCAGTCGTCCAGATACATAGAGACATTCACTCCTTTGAGGTGAAGAAACCTCGCCACATTCTTCATCAGGCTTGTGAAGACCTGAGGAGCTGTGGACAGGCCGAAACACAAGGCTCTGAACTGAAAGATCCTTCCCCCCGTCATGAAACGGAGGTACTTCTTCGATGAAGGGTGGATCGGGACGTGAAAGTAGGCGTCCTGGAGATCTAAAGACACCATCCAATCTCCCTGACGTAATGACGCCATGACTGAAGCAGAAGTCTCCATGTGGAGAACTTCTCCTTCTGAACAATTTGTTCAGAGAGCTGACGTCCAGTACTGGTCTCCAGCCTCCCGAGGCTTTCGCCACCAGAAAAAGGCGATTGTAAAACCCCGGGGAGTGTTGATCCCGTACCAATTCTATCGCTCTCTTGTCCCACATTTGTTCCACCATCGATCGAAGAGTATCCCTCAGCACAGGATCCTTGTATTTGGCTGATAGTTCCCTTGGCATTGACGTTAAGGGAGGAGTGTTCAGGAAAGGGATACGATATCCCTTCCTTAAGATCGCCAAAGATGACGCGTCTGCATTTATCAGTGTCCAGGCTTCCACAAAATCCCAGGAGCCTGGCACCTACTGGTGCTTGGAGGAGAGAATCTTCATTTTCCTTTCTTAAAGGGACGAAAAGCAGATCTACCTCTCTTCTCTGGAGCCTTCCTCCTTGTGGAAGGTCTGGAGGTCGGACCACCTCGAAAGGGCTGCACCGTTGTACTGGGTCCTTTCTTGTCCGATGCAGCAACAGGTTTCTTCTTTCTTGCTGACTGCGTCAGCAGATCCTGAGTTGCCTTCTCAGTTAAAGAATGCGCAATGTCCTTTACTAACTGAGAAGGGAACAAAACGTCAGATAGAGGCGCATATAGAAGTGCTGCTCTCTGAGCATGTGAGACTGCCTTTGTTAAGAAGGCGCCATATACAGTCCTTTTCTTTAAAAGACCTGCCCCAAACAAGAGGTTATTTCAAAAGATCCATCCTGTACCGCCTTGTCAATACAAGACAATATGCATAACAGGGCTTCAGGTTCGATTCCTTCCGAATCATGGGCTTTCTTGGACATCACCCCAAGGGACCAATCTAAGAAGTTAAAAACTTCCAATACACGAAAGAGTCCCTTGAGGAGATGATCCAGTTCCGAAATTCCCCATGTAATCCGTGCAGAATTGAGACTTGGACGCCGTGAAGCGTCAACCAAAGTCGATCTGTTTCGGTTGTAGAAGGGAGAGCAATACCCATATTCCCTCCCGTCTGATACCAAATGCCTCTTTTCCCAGCTAATCTTGCTGGAGGCATACAGAAGACTGTCCTTACTAAGTCCTTCTTAGACTTCATCCATGAGTCTAAGGAATGTAAAGCTCTTTTCATCGATATGGTGGGTTTCATTTTGAGAAAAGACGAAGGCTTCTTCGTCTTAGCACTGGAAAAGAGCGAGCGCGGAGAAGGAGGAGCGGCAGGAGTCAACTCGTCTCCGTACTCCTCAAGAAGTAGGGTAGTCAACACCTTATAGTTAGACAGACCTTCTCTTCCACTATATTCGTCATCCGAGTTTTCCTCTAACTCGGGATCTACATGCTTCTCCGCTCTCCTTTCCGAACGTTCCTCTTCTTGAGGAGACAAACTCCTAATAGGAGAGGGGCTAAGGGAATGATACTGCTTCCTCTTTCCCGCTCTAATAGTCTTTGAAGGCTGTCAATTAAGGGCTTCGGCTTCTCTAGAATTTTAGAAGACGCTTCCCGCTTACATGACGCTTCCCGTTCGCCAAGCGTCATGGATGACGTCTTTTGCTGACGTCTCGATGACGCTTCGCGCTTGGAAGACGCTCCGCTCTCCAAAGGCGTCCTACTTGGCGTCATAATATTGGACGGAGCGTCATGTCTATGCTCCTTTTCCAATGACGCTTCGCGTCTAAAAGACGTCTTACGTCTCTCTGGCGTTACGAAACTCTCGTAAGCACCTGTTCTCGCTCTCGAACTAGACGCTTCTGTAAGACGTTTAGCGTTTCCCGTCTGTATGACGCTTCTCGTTGAACGGGGTGTTGGAGAGAGGACGAGACTTCTTAACCCTCTTACGCCGATTGGACGTATTAACGTCGAGTCAAAATGTCTCCCGTATGCCGATTGGACGTATCATACGTCGGCTCAAAAAAGTTTTTTTAAAAATTCGCGGAAAAAATACTTATAGCTACCAGCCGAAAACTTTTGTATCACGCGCCTTGGGGATGCTGGAGTTCACGGATCAAGGCGTTGTTTTGTTTACAATCGCTACGCAGGCGCGCAAGCGCGAATTTCTTTCTTATCGCACTAAAAAGTATCAGTGACACATCTCGGAAATTATTTCGTCACTTTGACATAATTATTGCACCATTTTAAATTATCCTTTACATGAAGTATTATATATGAAAATGTGCGCAATTTCATGCACAATACAACTAAAAAATACTCAATGATTGTAGCTTTTATCAATTTTGAAATATTTTCATATAATAACGATAAGTGCAAAAATTTCAACCTTCGGTCAACTTGACTCTACAGAAATGGTCGAGAAACGCAATTGTAAGCTAAAATTCTTATATTATAGTAATATTCAATCATTTGCCTTCCTTTTGCAACAAATTGGACGTCTCTAGCACAATATTTCGATTTATGGTGAATTTATGAAAAAACTTTTTCCTTACGTTCGTGCGATAACTCTTCCGATAAATTTTTTCGTGCGATTGTCCTAATGTTTGCACCCTTTTAAATTTGCCGTTACATAAAGTTCTATATATGGAAATGTGCGCAATTTCATGCACAATACAACAAAAGACAACCCATGGTTGTAGCTTTTATCAGTTTTGAAATATTTCATATAAATAACGTTAAGTGCAAAAATTTCAACTTTCGGTCAGCTTTGACTCTACCGAAATGGTCGAAAACGCAAATTGTAAGTCAAAACTCTTATATTCTAGTAATATTCAATCATTTACCTTCATTTTGCAACGACTTGGAAGTCTCTAGCACAATATTTTGATTTATGGTGAATTTATGAAAAAAAAAAAAAATTACGTTCGCGCGGTAACTCTTCCGAAAAAATCAGAATTTTTTGTGCGATTGTCGAAATGTTTGCACCATTTAAAATTAGCTGTTTCATAAAGTTTTATATATGAAAATGTGCGCAATTTCATGTAGAATACAACTAAAATGATTGAAGGTTGTAGCTTTTCTCTTTTTTCGAAATATTTGCATATAAATCACGATAATAGAAAAAAAACCACGTTCGGTCAATTTGACTCTACCGAAATAGTTGAAAAACGCAATTGTAAGCTAAAACTCTTACGGCCTAGTAATATTCCGTCATGTTTCTTCATTTTGAAACAAATTTGAAGTCTCTAAAACAATATTGTGATTTATGGTGAATTTTTGAAAAATATATTTACCTTCACTCCGCGCGCCGATTCGCGGCCGCAAGTCTCCGAAATACGTACATGGCATTATCCTAATATTTGCTCCTTTTCAATTTAGCCTTTTTATAGAGTTTCATATATCAAAATGTGCGCAAATTCATGAAGAATACAATAAAAATAATTGAAGGTTGTAGCTTTTCCATCTTCGAAATATGTGCATATGAAAAAATATATATATTAAAATTTCGACATTCGGTCAAATTTAACTCGTCCGAAATGGTCGAATCTGCAATTCTAATCTAAAACTCTTACAGTATCGTAATATTCATCATTTGTCTTAATTTCGAAACAAATTGGAAGTCTCTAGTAACATTATTTAAGAATTAACGGTGCAATTTTTGAAAAAAATATTTTTTTGCGTCCGCGCGTTACGAATTCGTACATCATTTTGTGATAATATTTTTCCGGTGTTACTTTTATTGTTTTACAATGTATTATATATCAAAATAATCGCAATTTAGTGTACAATACAACGCAAAAAAAAGTAACTGGTTAGCTTTGACCGTTTTCTGCACAGCGTGATTTGAATACAATTATGTATGAATTTTTTTTTTTCGCTACCATATATCGCATTATTTACATATGATAATGATATTATTTTTCATTTCTGATGGTTTGCATTCTAAACTTCAGGCAATGACAAAAAAAGGAGCCAAAAATGAACTCTTAATCTTCAAAAGTACGCGCGCTGTAATTTTTTGAAAAAATTATTTTTTCCACTTCCGCGCTCACTCCAAACCAGGCCCGGCATACGGGAGACGTTTTGATTTTTAGGGCTCCGCTTAAGAGGGTTAATTGGAAGCGTCACGTCCTTCCGACGTGGCGCTAAAACTCCCACTAGCGATGACAGCTGCTCTTGAACTGCCATGATGATCTTTCTTGACGCTTCTCCCACGTCCAGTGCATGACGTCTTTCGTCATCACTCGGGGGAGAAGAAGGAAAGGGTACTTCCGCGTACACTTCAGGTGACGCTGACGCCCCCTTCGCTTTCTTGCTAGATGACGGAGCGTCATCTGAGAAACGCTCTGGACTAGAATCTATGTCAGGCTTCATATGACGCTTCAGCGGTCTTGACAAGTTCGATTCCTTCCACCCTCGTTTAGGTGAGGGAGAGGGAGAGGACGAGAAACACTCGCGAATGACGCTTTTTCTAAAGCGCCCTTGAGCCGCCCTGCCACGAAGCAGAGCTAGCTGAAGGGACGTCTGACCGTTGGGGATCCCCCACAACCTCCTTAAGGCTTTCGACTTTCCTTCTCCTCTGGGCTTGTGAGCTTGGAAGAGGTCTAGGCCTGGGAGCGTCGCAGGGACGATCAAACGCCCCCTCCACAACACTGGGATAACTTCACCTGTTAATGCTCACTTCACTGTAATGCTCACTTTCACTAGCCTTACCTTTGAAGTCAGCCATCTTGGACTTCATGTCTCTAATTGTAGCTTTCAGATTGGCGATTTCCGATGCCGAATCCGAAAAAGCACTCTGAGAATGAGATACATAGGGAGAATCTACATCAGTAGGATTAGAATTATCAGTGAAAGGCTCAATAGGCCTTGAACTCACACCTTTCAATCGTCTAATTCTATCCCTCTCTAACTTCTTCAAATAAGAAGTCAAAGTCTTCCACTCTTCTGCATTCAATCCCTCGCATTCCTTACAAGTATTACTAGCAGAACACTGAAACCCCCTACATTTACGGCATACAGTGTGAGGATCAACCGAAGCTTTCGGTATCCTCACCCTGCAGCCTACATTCACACACATTCTCACTCACATTAGAATCAGACATACTGAGAAAAATCCAAAAGAGTTATTCCAAAAACAGTCCACAGTAGCGATGCCAAAACACGATCCAAATACGTCACCAAAAACCGAAAAACGTTGATCAAAGGTTTGAAAAATGAATCTAAGTCAGGAGGTAATAACAACAATGTTGATACCACCGGCGACAGAGAAAATATGATAGAAAACGGGGATGGTTCCTAGTCCTGCCGCCCAGGGCAGGCCGGTAGATCACCTGACCTACCTGTAGCGAGTGGCGCGAAAATGTTATTGTTATGATACAATAAAGTTTGTTCATACTTACCTGGCAGATATATATATAGCTGTATTCTCCGACGTCCGACAGAATTTCAAAACTCCCGGCACACGCAGTGGGCGGCCCAGGTGGTTAGTACCCATTCCCGCCGCTGGGAGGCGGATATCGGAATCATTCCCATTTTCATTCAGATTTTTCATACCATGTCCCCTGAGGGGAGGTGGGTGGGTACTTTAATTATATATATCTGCAGTAAGTATGAACAAACTTTATTGTATCATAACAATAACATTTTGTTCATGAAACTTACCTGTCAGATATATATATAGCTGAATCCCACCATTGGAGGTGGGAAGGGACAGAATAGAAGGATTTAGGAAACACCTCAAGTGCAGATGATTGACATCTTGATTCCTTACCTGTTAGCATAGCTGACTTCTTGATTACTGTCACCGAAGTCTGCTTTTGCTTTACTAGAGTTGCCAACAAGGTAGTGACCTGTGTAGTTGGTGCGCTCTAGATGATCTGTCAACGGGGGCGTGACCACAATGTGACTAGACCATATTGACCATACTGTGAGGGCAACGAAGCTAAAACCACCACCTGACCTAACCTATCGAAGTTAGTCCCATAACTTCAAGGCTAACGAAAGGGAAAGCGCCTCAAGCGACCAACCCTTCAAAGTTAAAAGCACACCTATCCCTTTTTCTATAGGATAGGATTCGTGCTGCTTCCTGCCTCCAATAATATTTCTACGGATATGTATGGTCCTAGCGACTCGCAGATCTCATATGTCGTCTTCACATCCCGTCGGGAGTGTGAAGCGAACACAGAGTTGCTTCGCTCAAACGTGGCACTCAGGATATTACTGAGTGTCATGCTCTGTTGAAATGCTTCCGAGGCCGCGCCCTCACCTCGTGAGCATTTACTTTAAAAGGTTTCAAATCTTTGTTCAAACATGACGAATGAGCCTCTTAGAAAGACTCCTTAAAAATAACGCCAGGGCGTTCTTCGACATGGGCAAGTCTGGTCTTTTTACGGAACACCGCAGATTGTCCGAATGACCTTGACTTTCTTTAGTTTTATCCAGATAAAACTTGAGAGCCCCGACAGGGCACAGGACTCTCTGTGGCTCTTGCCCAATAATTTGTGCCATCCCCTTGATCTCCAGGCCTCTGGGCCAAGGGTTAGACGGGTTTTCGTTCTTAGCAAGAACGGAAGGCTTAGAGGACACCGAATTATGTCCTCTAAAGCCAAAACCTCTGATGATGGCTAAACCTCACTAACCCTCATTGCCGTAGCTAGAGTGGTTAGAAAATTAGCCTTTGCTGGTCACGTGTATTAAGTTTACAGAAAGGAGAGGTTCGAAATGCTTTGACATCAAGAACTTCAGACTACGTCTAAGTTCCATCAAGATTTCCGCAGACCTCAAAGATCGTGAAGGGCTTTGTTGTTTGACAGATCCGAATCTCTGAGCCTAGAGGCCGTCAACAACATATTTCCGTATTCTACAATCGTTGGGACTGTTAGCTTATCCCATACTTCAGACGGAATGGGAAGGCGGTAAAGTCATTCACAGAGGTAGAGGAACAGTCATTCTTCCTGCCCTATGTCCAGAAACGGCCCACTCCGATTGGTACACTGCAAAATATGCAGCACTGCTTTGCTTTGGCAATGAGACTTGCAATTAATCTTGAAGATCCTCTCGCTTCTTGACAGTCTGAACGCATTCAGACTCAGAGCGGAGAGATTTTAGGTACCTCTCGAAAGTGAGGCTGTTAGAGTAAACCGATTCTCTCGGGAAGGGTCCTTGGAAAGTGCTCTCTGAAGGACGTGACCTCTGTGAATCCAGCCTCTCGAAGGCCAACATGGGGCGATCAGCGTCTTTCTCACTCCCTCTGACGCCAGCGATTATCTTATTACATTTCCTAAGCTTTTGAATAGGGGAAAAGGGCTAACCAACTATCCCCATTCCATACTATAGGATGGCGTCTATTGCTACCGCTCTCGGATCGAGAATAAGGGCGCAACGTAGAGGAAGCTTCTTCGTCTTCAATATTGCAAAATCTACGAAAGGACGTCCCCAAAGTCTCCACAACTCTCGACATACTTCTAAGCGAGGATTACTCAAAAGTCAAACGTCAGTAGTTGCTGCCGTCGATCGAGAAGATCCGCACGGACGTGCAATCGTGTAACGAACCTCTTAAGGATCGTTACGTTCCGTGCCTATGCCGATAACCATCTCTCTTTTCTTGGGATATGAGAGAGCTGCGGAATTATCTGAGATGATTTGGACCACTCGACCAAAACCTCACTCTTCGAGGAACTGGAGAGCCAACCAAATTGCTTCCAATTCTTTTAGATTATGTGCCAGGACCTCTGTCCGGATGCCTGGCTCCCTCTCATTATCACCTGAGGTGATCCTTAACCCATTGAGAGACGTTTAGAATTATCTCTAGATCTTTGATGTTATTTCAGTTCTCCTGTAGGAAAAAACTGTAGAGGTCTGAATTGCAGTCTATTCAGGGAAACAAGCTTCTCCAGCGAGGAAATGGTCCCCAGCAGACTCATCCATTCCCTCACTAAGCATGCTTCCATCCCTAATAAGGCTGCGCTTTGCATAAGCATGAGAGCATTATTATAGTGCTATGCTGCGGTAGACTCGTACAGAATTCTGTTACAGTGCGGTAAGCAGCGCCGAACATGTCTAAGAGATATCTCTGTTGAAAATTTCTTAGCAAAAGGAAGTCGTTTATTCATGATTACCAGAAATCCCCTCAACCCGAGGCGAAAGTCATGATTGTAGGGCAGAGATACGGTTCGTAAATCAATCCCGCGGGAGAGAGAGAGACGTAACCGACTGAGCAGTACAACGAGCTACCTAACACTGAGTTGGTGACAGTGTGAGACACTGTGACAGTTACAGGCAGCAGCTTATGTTCACCTTCTCGCAGTCTTATGCCGAGTTGCCAGGTATTCTATTCATCTAAGGAATAGATTTTCCATTATTTGAACAGAAACTCTCAAGTTGGCATATCTAAGCGAAACAGAATTCGCTAATACAGAAGCTGATTTTGTGTTGTCGTAACATTACGCTTAATTAACCAAATGTTAAATCGGAAACTCCTGGAAAGTTGCCGGGAGTACCGATTAAATATACTGCGTCATCCACAATGACAGCAACCTCTCGTTTCGCACTATTCTGCCTGAGTTACCAGCTACTCTCTTCTACGAAGGAATAGGTTCGTTACTATTATCGATCATAAGAAAATTCTCAAGCAGGCATATTTAAGCGAAACATAATTCGCTACATGCAGAAGCTGAGTTGGTGTTGTTGTAACAATACCTTCAAGCATTGTCCTTACACCGGAAACTCCTGGAAGTTTGCAGGAAGGACCGATTAAATACACTTAAAATAACAGTCCTTTCGGTTGCCATCTGTAGAGGTAACCACGATATGCGTATATGACTTGAACTTTACATTAGTAATATGACGCGAAGATAAAATACCTAAGTATTGCAGTCACTTGAACATCTAATTCTCTACTACATTCTTTCCTCGACGAGGAAGAGAGAGAGAATGGAAATCGACTGTCTTCATTCTCTTTGCCAAGAAAAGGAATAATATTATTCAAATGGAAATCCTCAAGTGAGAACCGAAGATCGAAAAGGAAAGTTCAAGCTTCTTATGATATTTGACATAAGACTTCATGGACGTAGTCTATAAGTCTTTTTCCTGGATGAGCCTCTGACTAATGAATGAGAGCTCTTTCGAAATTTTGTTACTTATCCGCTTATGCGATAAAATGTTATTAAGAACTTTGTCAATGAGAACTAACCCAATTGCATGACGGAAAGTAATCCAGGAATTCGAGCATATAGCCTTCCCGATTCCCGCAGAAATCGAGGAAGGGGCAGGATTCCTGATTAGAGACTGGGCTTACGACAGGAAGGACCTTAATGTTCCCCTTCGGCAGCGCAATCCCGAAAGCAGACGAGGCGTTTTATGACACCGAAATCTGCTTACAGTTTTCCTGGAATTCATCAAGTGATGGATTCTCTTGAACGCTCCCTTCGTAGAAAGAGAAGTAGACATCTTGACGAGACCAAACTCCTTCCTCTACTTCGACGACGCTCTCTTGAAGAGCGTTCTTGCAGGAATCCTGCCGAACGTCTTGATGCGTAGGACGCCTATCGTTCTGAAGAACGTCCTGGCAAGTGCTCTACCGAGCGTCATGACGTGTAGGATGACCGAGCGTCTTCAAAACAGCGTCCTCGCTAGCGTCCTGGCGAGCGTCCGCCTCGCTAGCGGTCCCTGGCGAGCGTCCAGATGTGTAAGACATCGAGCGTCTTCCAAAAAGCTTATCAATGTTTATGACGTCGAGCGTCTTCTGAAAGGCCACCCGAAAAGCGTCCTGGAGAGCCGCACCGAACGTCCTGATTGCATTCTTTGAGCGTCTTGAAGAGCGTCCGGAATAGAAGAGCGACGAACATCAAGGGAAGCGTCATAGTGAATGACGTGCGTCAACACGAGTAACTTGAGAGGCTTCCTGGCGAGGGGAGAGCCGCTCATGAAACGCGAGCGTCCTAAGCATAAGTACGGTGATCGTCATCAGGACGAGTCTTCAGGACGTTCGCCACTCTTGACAAAAACGACGGCCGGCTGTGCGACATCTTGCGTCTTTGTCACTCTCATCGACACTGCAGAAGGGCATTTAAAAGGACGCCTGTGTGTTCTTGGGTATGAGGAATTCTTTGCCCTTCTCCTGTCGAAAACTAGGATAGTCTGTCCAGTGTCATCTCTGTCCGCTGACAGAGCGTCCCTTAGGGACGAGTAAGATGCGTCTTGGCGAGCTGTTTGACTATGCAATTCAGCTTGCCGGAGCGTCAATCTTATGAGCTTGGGAACAATATCCCGTTTCGTAGTAAAGCGAACGTCACATAACGTATACATAACGCCATGAGGGGAGGAGGAAACCTTAGCCGATGACAAATAAGACCTCCTTGGAGCGTCCACCAAATTGGCGAAATTTCCTTGAGAAGAAGACGGTGCTTTCAATCCTGCTTCTTCTCCTGTTTCGTACCAGATCCCAGCTCTCCCTTTCAGTCTAGATGGAGGAAGTGCAAACGAAGTCTTCCTCTCGATAGAGCGTTGAATGTCTCGAAAGGCGTCCTTGTGAGGGTCCTGCCTTAAGGACATTTTTAATCTCTTGAACCAAGACGACAGCCGCCTTAGGTGCGACATTTTGCGTCTTTGTCAGCTTATCGATATTAAGTCAAGCCGAAGGGACGCCAGATCGATGTGGACTTCCCCGTAACCCTCCTTCGGCTTTCGACATGCCCTCCTCCCTAAGTCCTGGGAGTCCGACAGAGGTCCAGGCCTAGAGGCGTTATGGGGCGGATCTGACGTTCCCTCCTGACGAGAGAGAGGACGTGAAGCGTCCTCTTCTCTAAAGCTTCCGAGAGCTCCAACCTTGCGGGGAGGACGCCTCGGAGGACGAGAAGCAATCTTTCATGATTCGTGCACGTGCACGATCTTTGGCAGCCTTATCCTGCCGAAGGGACGCCAGATCGGTGGGGGGGGTTCCCGTAACCCTCCTTCGGTTTTCAACTTGCCCCCTCCCTGGTCCTGGGAGTCCGACAGAGGTTTAGACCTAGAGGCGTTATAGGACCGATCTGACGCCCCCTCCACAAACACTAGGGGCAAAATCAACATCACTACACTCACAACACTGATTGGAGAGCGAGCACTTTTTCAAGCTTACTTGATGTAATCCACAATAATAGAAAGGGCATTACTTCTCACAGAACTTCCTCTAGGCCCGTAAGCCATACCACAGGGTTAGGCAAAATAAAGTCTACTGGAGGTTAGTAGGTTCATTATCCTAACTTCTGTTACTGTGGAGGAAGACCTCCTGATTCTATCACGCTCTAATTTGCGTACATACGAATCATACGTCTCTTTCGGAATCAGTCAACATTACACTAATTACATTGATCTCTCAACAAAGAAAACATGTAAACGTCATGTATACTAAACGAGTGTCTACCGAAGGTTTCGGTAGCCTCCCCTTACCCGTTGCAGACAACAAAATCTGAAACTAGGCTAACTAGATTCAGACATCATATGCAATGAAAAAATTTTAATTAATTTATGATAGCGTATGCCTAGCCACAAATCCAAGTCAATCATTCAAAAAATAAGTAGGATACTTAAGCGGCTAATGAAGTTTCAAAATCCTAGGCGGAGGTAGTGGAAACAGGTGTTTTCACTACCGCGACAGAGAAAAATCTGAATAGAAAATGGGAATGATTCCTGATATCCGCCTCCCAGCGGCGGGAATGGGTACTAACCACCTGGCCGCCCCACTGCGTGTGCCGGGAGTTTTGAAATCTGTCAAACTCGGAGATAAACTATATATTATATCTGACAGGTAGTTTCATGAACAAATTTGAATTTCTGTCGGGATCGCGGAGTCTTAGCTATGTATATATCTGACAGGTAAGTTGATTGTATGAAATGTTATTGTCATGATACAATAAAGTTTTATGCATACTTACCTGGCAGATATATACTTAGCTATAGACTCCGTCGTCCCCGATAGAAATTCGAATTTCGCGGCACACTCTACAGGTAGGTCAGGTGATCTACCGCCCCGCCGTTGGTGGCGGGAATAGGAATCATTCCCGTTTTCTAAGACAGATTTTCTCTTCCACCTGTCTCCTGAGGGGAGGTCGGCGTGGGCCATAAATGTATATATCTCGCAAGGTAAGTATGGGCCATACACTGTATATATCTGCCAGGTAAGTATGCATAAAACTTTATTGTATCATGACAATAACATTTTTATGCATTCAACTTACCTGTCAGATATATACTTAGCTGATTGGCACCTTTGGCGGAGGGTAAGAGACAGCTAATCTACTGAAATAGACAGGAAACAACATATGTTGTAGGTAATAAAATTAAAAACCTTGATTCCTACCTGTGTTAGCGAAAGACTTCATGGCTACTGCCTAGGAGCCCGTATCGCTTCAAGAGCCTCAGCGAGGTAGTGACCTCATGCTAAGAGTTCTTGATGGTCTGTTACAGGGGTCTTACCCACTTACGCTTCAGAACCTTAGGATCTTTGTCAATGGGGTCCTATCCACTTACATGACAAAACACCTTGCCTATTGCATGATCATAGAGCACGACACTAAACCCGATCACCTGATCCTCATTGGGGTTAGTACTACGATTGAAAGGAGTCATCCCCGAACATCCTTTCAGGCAACCCACAACTCAACAACAATATCAAAACTAATTATTAAAATTATTAAAAACAAATTTAAGATCAGCGTCTGCTCCATTTCCCAGCATAGTATCCGCTGATACATAAGGTCCAAGAGCGAAACATTTATCGTATGTTATTCTAACATCCTTTAAATAGTGGGATGCAAATACTGAATTGCACCTCCAATAAGTTGCTGCTAAAATGTTTCTCATGGACATATTCTTCGTAAAAGAAAGGGAAGTTGCCACAGCCCGGACTTCGTGAGCTTTCACTCTCAGCAGCTTTAAAGAGTTCTCTTGGCAATTCCTATGAGCTTCGGTAATTACATTTCTGACAAAGAATGCCAGTGCGTTCTTTGACATCGGTCTCTTGGTGTTTCTTACCGAACACCAAAGACCTTGTCGACATCCCTGAAGCTGTGTCTTCTTTTCTAAATAAAATTTTAAGGTCCTGACTGGGCAAAGGGACCGATCCAACTCTCTTCCTACCATAGAAGAGAGTCCCTTGACTTCGAAACTTCTAGGCCAAGGTTTAGAAGGGTTCTCATTCTTTGCTAGGAAAAGATCCTGGAAAGAAATGACAGCCGAGTCTTTTCTAAATCCCACCCGAGAGTCCAAAGCATGCAATTCACTGATCCTCTTAGCAGTTGCTAGAGCCAACAGGAATATGCATTTGCTAGTAAGATCTCTGAATGAGATTTTATCTATAGGTTCGAACCTGTCCGACATCAAGAACTTTAGGACAACGTCCAGGTTCCAACTCGGGGGAATCGACGATCTCAATTTCTTAGTCTCGAAAGACTTGATGAGATCATGAAGATCCTTATTATTCTCGAGATTCAGCCCTCTGTTTCTAAAAAACAGCTGAGAGCATGCTCCTATATCCCGTGATAGTTGATACGGCCAATTTGGATTCTTCTCTCAAGAAGAGGAGAAAATCCGCGATTTCGGTTACAGAGGTATTGGAAGAGGACAGCTTCTTCGACCTACACCATCTACGGAAAAACCTTCCCACTTCGATTGGTAGACCCGCAGGGTAGAGGCTCTGCGGGCTCTAGCAATTGAAGTTGCCACTTTCTTTGAAAAGCCTCTTGCTCTGACCAGTCTTTCGATAGTTGAAAGGCAGTCAGGGAGAGACTTTGGATGTTTTTGTGGAACCTCTCGAAGTGGGGTTGTCTGAGCAGATCTGTCCTGTCTGGTAGAGATCTGGGGAAGTCCACCGTCCATTCCAGTACCTCTGTGAACCAGATTCGGGAAGGCCAAAAGGGAGCAATTAGAATCATTCTCATTCCTTCCGATGCCACAAATTTCCTTACTACTTCCCCCAGCAATTTGAATGGGGGTGGAAAGGCGTATGCATCTATGCCTGACCAATCCATGAGGAAGGCATCGATCGCTGTGGCTCTGGGATCTTCTTCTAGCGAGCAGAAGTTGTCTATTTTCCTGGAGAGGAACGTGGCAAACAGGTCGATCTGGGGTCTCCCCCAGAGTGACCATATTTGTCTGCAGACTCCTGAGTGGAGCATCCACTCTGTCGGGAGAACCTGGTTCTTTCTGCTCAACCTGTCTGCCTTAGGTTTTTTACTCCTTGGACAAACTTTGTACGCAGAATAATGCCCCGTTCCTCTGTCCAGGTTAATAGAGCTCTCGCTATTTCGTTCAGAGAGAAAGAGTGAGTGCCCCCTTGATTCCGGATGTAAGCCAGAGCTGTGGTGTTGTCGGAATTGACTTGAACTACCACCCCTCTGACTTCCGCTTCGAAGTATTCCAGGGCTAGATGAATTGCCAGGAGTTCCTTCGCATTGATGTGCAGAGTAGTTTGTTGTCTGGTCCAAATACCTGCTACTTCCTTTGGACCCAGTGTTGCTCCCCAACCTGTTTCCGAGGCATCGGAAAACAACACTCGGTGAGGGTTCCGAATCAAGAGGGACACCCCTTCGTTCCTTGTTAATAGGGTTAACCACCACTTTAGGTCGGATTTTATGCCCTGTTGGATGGGAAAAACATCTGACAAGTCTCCTGTCTTTGACTCCACATCCTCTTTAGATAAAATTGCAGAGGTCTGAGATTTAATCTTCCCAGGGAAATGAACTGCTCTAACGAGGAAAGGGTGCCCAGCAGACTGAGCCATTCCCTCGCCGAGGTCCGTTCTTTCCCTAAGAAGTTCGAGATCTTTTCTAAGCCTCGAGTAATTCTGTCTTGAGATGGAAACGCCCGAAAACCCCGAGAATCCATCTGTATCCCCAGATAGACTATGTTCTGTCTGGGGATCAATTGTGATTTCTCGAGGTTCACGAGCAGTCCCAGAGATTTTGTCAAGTTCAAAGTCTTCTCCAAGTCCTTCAAGCACTGAATTTCCGATTTTGCTCTTATTAGCCAATCGTCCAGATAAAGGGATATATTTATCCCCTCTAGATGTAGCCATCTCGCAACATTCATCATTAGCCTCGTGAACACTTGAGGGGTGGCCGTTGAAAGGCCGAAGCATAGGGCTCTGAATTGATATACTTTCCCCTGCATCATGAATCGGAGATATTTCTTCGATGATGGATGCAGGGGGACATGAAAGTATGCATCTTGTAGATCCAAGGAGACCATCCAATCTCCTGGACGAAGAGCCGCAAGACCCGATTTTGATGTTTCCATAGAGAACTTTGTGTTCTCCACAAATCGGTTCAATGCGCTCACATCCAGGACCGGTCTCCACCCTCCCGAGGATTTCGGAACCAGAAAAAGACGGTTGTAGAATCCTCGGGAATGCGGATCCCGAACCACTTCGATGGCCTCCTTTTGCAACATCTGTTCTACCAGTTGCAATAATGCTTCTTTCTTGGCAGGGTCCCTGTATTGGGCTGACAGTTCCCTCGGGTTCGTAGTCAAGGGAGGTCTGTCTCGAAAGGGGATCATATATCCCTTTGTTACCACGGAAAGGGACCAAATTTCTGCCTGTCTCCGAGCCCATTCTTCGGAAAATTTCCGAAGTCTGGCTCCTACCGGTGCTTGAAGGACTGTTGTCTCATTTCGCTCTCTTGACAGGTCTGAAGGAAGACCTACCTCTCTTCTGCACTCCTCTCTTCTTAAAAGAGGGTCTGGCCGAGGTACTTCCTCGAAAGGGCTGTTGAGGAGCCTGAGTCTCTCTCTTAATAGGACCCGAAGTCCCTCGATTTCTTTGCAGATTGGGCCAAGAGATCTTGTGTGGCCTTTTCTGTCAAAGAATGAGAAATATCTTTTACTAGATTTGAAGGAAACAATTGGTCCGACAGAGGAGCATACAGAAGAGATGACCTCTGAGTAGGAGTAACTGCTTTCGTCAGAAAAGAGCTAAATAAGACTCTCTTCTTCAGAATACCAGTTCCAAACAGAGAGGCCACCTCTCCTGATCCATCCTGAACTGCCTTATCCATACAGGAAAGGACACTATGAAGGACTTCTGGACTAAGAGATTCCTTCTCTTGTGTCTTTTTGGCCAACACCCCAAGGGACCAGTCTAAGAAGTTAAAAACTTCTAAGACATTAAACAATCCCTTGAGGAGATGGTCCATCTCAGAAGTCCCCCATGTGATCTTTGCTGATGACAAGGCTTGTCTCCTAGACGAATCCACCAGATTCGAAAAATCTGCTTCGGCAGTGGATGGGAGAGCTAGACCCCATGGTTTGCCCGTCTCGTACCAAATTCCCTTCTTTCCTGATAGTCTGGAAGGAGGGCAGGTAAAGACTGTCTTCCCCGCCTTCTCCTTGGATTCCAACCAATTTCCTACGAATCAGAGAGCCTGTTCATGGAAATGGTTGGCTTCATTTTAATAAAAGATGATTGTTTCGGGACCTTCGTGCTTGTAAACTAAGGACCTTGGAGAAGGGAGGAGCAGTCGGGCTTAAAGAGTCCCCAAACTCTTGAAGTAAGAGGGCTGCCAGCGTCTTGTAATCTGACAAACCCGGAGCCGAGTGATCCTCAGAGTCCGAAATCTCTTCCAAATCCAATTCCGAAGAGGATTGTTTATTTCCAGCAGGAGACTGGCCTCTTGCAACATCCACCCCACTCTCGCAAGAACGACGACCGCCTGTGCGATAACTTGCATCCCTACGAGAGATAGGTTGATCCTGCAAAACGACCTTATCCTTCTCCTGGCAAGAGCGATGGCCGCTTGTGCGACACCTTTCTCTCCTGTCAGACGAAGGATGTCCTCTCCTATCGCTTTCTCCGGAACCACCTATGTCCTGACAAGGAATACGGCCGCTTGTGCGACAACTAGAGTCCTTGTCAGGTAAAGGTTTATCCTTCCGAAAGCCAAACAAATCTTCCTGGCTTAATTGTCTTTTGGAAGAAGTCCGTCTCTTATTTGTCACTTGTGGCTCATTGCGCCGGGTTGGCGCTCGTAATTCCTTGCGCCAAGCTGGCTGGAGCTTCTGGCGCATTTCGGCAGAGTGGCGCTTCTGGCGCATTTCGGCAGGGTGGCGCTTCTGGCGCATCTGGCGCTTCTGGCGCATTTCGCCAGGCTGGCGCTTCTGGCGCTTCTGGCTCTTCTGACTCGTATGGAGTCTCAAACGCATCTGGCGCATTGCGCCAGGTTGGCGTTTTTGGCGCATTCTTATTACTCCTCTGAGTATAAGCCGAAACTTCCGTTTCTTCTTTCCTTCCCTTCGTCTTCTTTATAGGAAGGAAAGAGTCCTTTCTCCTGGGAGTTTCCTTAGTAAAAACTCCTACTAAGGCCGAAAGTTGCTCCTGCACATTTAGGATAATTTTCGCAGCAGCATTCTCTTTTTCCTTCCCTGATTTCAGGTGAGGGATGTCTAGAAGCGGAAGGAAACTCCGATTTCAGTTTAGGAACCAATCTCCTTTTCTTCTTCTCACAAGGTGATAGATCGGAGAAAAGTTCAGGGCTTGAATCCAAAGTTGGAGCCTTCCAACTTCTCTTTAAGGGGCGTGACAGTTCATCAGAACTCCATCCCCTTACATTCGGTGAAGAATCTGACGAAGAAAAACACTTCTTTAGGATGCTTTTTCGATAGCGATCCTTGGCAGTTCGGGGGGGTCGTCACAGAATCATGCCAGAGGGACGCTCTGATCGGTGGGGATTCTCCGTAACCTCCGTACGGCTTTCGACATTCCTTCTCCTCTGGGCCTGTGAGCTTGGAAGAGGTCTAGGCCTGGGAGCGAGACAGAGCCGATCAGACGCACCTCCACTGCACTAGGGACACTTAATTCACTATCACTGTGCTTACCTTTCAACGTCAGCATTTGACGTTCCATCCTTTGTAGCGCAGCTTTAAGATCTGCAATTTCCGTTGCCGGATTTGCAGTCTTAGTACTAGAGGAAGAAGATAGAGGTTTAGAGTTAGGTGTTAATTTAATAGGCTCGTTAGAGCGAGACCTACTTACACTTCTGGAGGAAGCCTTCCTAGCCCTATCCATATCTAATTTCCTTAAATATGAATTTAAATTCTTCCATTCTTCCTCAATGTCATATTTACACATTCATCAGGAGGTGTTAGAAATTGAACATTCATTCCTTCTACACCCTTACAAACTGTGTGAGGGTCTACCGAAGCTTTCGGTAGCCTCACCATGCATCCCTCCTTTACACACTGTCTTCTAACCGTAAAGCTAGAATCCGACATCATGAGAAATATCCAAAAACCAAGTCCAAAAAACAGTCCACGAAAGAGTATGCCAAACCAAAGATCCAATACGTCACCAAAATAACCGGCTTAGAAGATCAATAGCGATGAAAAAACACGAAAATCAAATCAGGAGTAACAACAACAATGTTGCTGTCACGGCCGATAGAGAAAATCTGTCTTAGAAAACGGGAATGATTCCTATTCCCGCCACCAGCGGCGGGGAGGTAGATCACCTGACCTACCTGTAGAGTGTGCCGCGAAATTTGAATTTCTATCGGGGACGACGGAGTCTATAGCTAAGTATATATCTGACAGGTAAGTTGAATGCATAAAAAGAAGATTTAGTTGTACAATTATTACCAAATCCAATAGCATAATAAAAAATTTCCTATCTTGTGCAAAGCATGAGATAATTGAAGAAACAAACATATACGTATTTAGTTTTCTAAGCTACAGACAAAAATACAAGACACTAAGCGAGCTGCTTACCTCCCGGTACCAAGCCAATCAGAGGCTCCCAAACAAACTTCTCGTAGGTACATGGCTTGCCCAAGAATCTACCTTAATTGAACCAACTATAGTTACCAACAGTGCAATCGGAAGTCGCAAACCATTTAAGAATTTCTAAGACATAAAAGAAAACATACCTTGCTGATGGAGGTGGCAGGAGAATCTTTCCCACCTCAGGAGGACAACTTTCATTTTGCAGCCATGAAGGTGGATCAGAAGATCTAGTGGGAGACTGGTCTGAAATGCATAGGTAGTTCATTTTAATACACAGTACATAATGAAATAATCAGTAATACAGAAAATTATTATATGGTACATACCTGACCTCAAATAATGTATACAAAACCTGAAATACCAGTGATTCTTGTTCTGTAATACGTACAAGGCTACAAAATTTATAGTAATGTTTGTCCTTAAAAAAGAAATGTTAGGCAGTATCCAAAGTTTGCAAGGTTAAGGGATATATCCTTATAAGTGATCATAAGCTTCATTGAGCTAATGCTAAAAATCATAATCCAATTAGTTACATGGAGAAGATGAGATCATAACAAGTAAAATAAAAATAGCAGCTTTCTAAATCGAGTATATTCATTCAACATGAATGCTAGTAGACCTTTTGACAAACTGTGGTACTTGTGTGAAATCCCTATATGTATAGAAGCGAGACTTTATACAGGGTCAATATTTGGTACAAAATGTTATATAAAACAAAATTGTTTTTAGGAAATCAAATACTACTGTATTTCCATAAAGATCTATAGTACACACTCAATATAAATCTAAAACGGTTCATTTGATATTCAAATAATACAACACTCAGAGTCCAAGCAATATCATACATTTTATATTCTTGGTGAAAGATAATTTAATTAAAACTGATGAAACAATGCTGATAAGAACTAAATCACTGTAATACATAATACTTTATTTGCATGCTAGTTTTCCAAAACTAAGTAATCATCACCTCATTATTATGGGTCTACCAAGCATTACTGAAAGTTACATGTAACTTAAGCAAAAAAATAATAATAAAATAAAAATAAATCCTCTTAGCATACATAAAGCATAAACCATGAATTGTAAAACTTGGTGGAGCCATAGTAGGTGAGATCAGTTTACCATACATGAAAAGTAGCTTAAAAAATGCCATGAAACAGCACAACAAGAAGTGTAAGTTAATGATGAAAGTTTTTAGTTTTATGCATAAGTACATATTATCTTGATTACTTATTCCTCATATTTCAAACAGAAAAATGCCAAATACCATCATTCAACCATTTCTGATCCTAAATTCCATGTTGACAAGAAATTAAAGTATCATTGTACATATCTTGATGACCAAAGTGCTATAAATTCATCAGTGAATTAATGATTATATAATATGGCACTGCCCATTTGTCTAAGAGGTAAGTAAGTCCTGGCAAACTAGGTTAAAATATAACTTATGGTGCTCTATATTGTGTTTGTAGGGAGGGTCTACTAGTGAGGCACAGATACACCTAGCCAAGTAGAGCCAAGCATTCTAGAGAAAAAGGCATTACTGTATTTTACATAAATCTATACTGCTCAAGGTTAGGTTAGGACCCAGCACCTAAGGTAGGTTACATTTGGATATACCTTAATAATTTCCCTTGCCTGACCTTCCTGCTTTTTAATTATTTTGAGGTTGTCAGCGATTACACAGACCATGTGTGTTTCTGACTGCATATTACATAATCAGTGGATTTTTTACCACTCTTGCTGTTGCAGCTCCTTTATTTTTGGTTTTCTGATTACACACAAAAAAGAATGAGTAGGGTCTCGTATGTGGTAAATAGAAGGCTCTTTTTCTTTCCAACTGTTATCCTTGACTTAAGGAATCGGTTGCTTGATGCGCCTTCTCCACTATCTTCTATCAGAGGAATCATCCTCCACCAAACCTCTTCTCTCCATATTTTTCTTCACTTTATCCCATTATCTGATTCTCTGTCTCCCTCCTTCCTCTAACAAGTTCCTTCCAAGCCCTCTTCACTTCCATCCTCAACACATGCCCATACCATCTCAAACGTGACTCTGTTATCACTTTTGAAATCTTTACTAAGCCTGCCCTTCTTCTTATTTTATCATTTACCAATCTCTCAGGCAGCTATATTCCCATAATCCACCTCAGCATTCTCATCTCTGTTCTCTCAAGCTTTACTTCCTCTTTTCTCCTTAGAGACTATCTTTCCGATGCTATAGATCTTGACTTTTAGTTTAATTGGCATTTTCTTATCACATACTACTCCAACTACCTCTTTCCACTCTCCCCACATAGCTTTTATTTTACTGTGAACTTTTGCCCCACATCCTCCCTCCTGGCTTAAAGTAGATCCAAAGTATTTAAACTTTTCCACCTGTTTTATAATTGTGTCTTTTCGCCTTGTATTTCTATTGTCTCTATCATCTCTACTACTCACCAAAACCTCTTGTTTTATTCACATTCACCATTAAGCCACCCCTCTCTAAAGACTCCTGCCGCTCTCCAACCCCTCTCTGTAGGTCCTCCTCATTTTCAGCAGTAATCACCAGATTATTAGCTCTTCATTCCTGATTGCTTCACTCAACACATCCATGACCAACACAAACAAAAATGGGCTCAATGCTGACCCCTGGTGAAATCCAACAGTAACTTCAAAGTTTTTCTTTGATATATCATCTCAACCAACCTAACCAATTTTTCTGGGACTCTCCTTTTCCTCAAACACAAAAACAACACTTCTCTTGGGATTCTTTCGTATGCGTTCTCTAGGTAAATAAAAGGATAACAGGGTATTACTCGTTTATTTGTACTAATTTATATTACAACACAGTAGAAAACAGCATGATGAATACTTGTTTTTAACAAATTCTAAGATGTCACTGAGTTGGATTCTTATTTTATTTTTTTCAACATTCAACTACAATATCAAATGATAATTACAAATGCATACTGTAACATTAATTCCTTAATTTACAAATAAGCTGTGGATTTCCTGGTTTTAAGAGTCCTAGGAAGTTCTCAGACATATACACAATTTTGCCAAGTTAGTCTGTGTGTAGTGGCTATCTTCTGAGGCATTATCAGTATTTTTATATCAGAATACTTTGTCATAAACTTTTCATTGATATAAAACATAAGGATTGTGAAATTTCCTGGTGGCCAAAAATTGTGTATTTTGACAATAAAAAACACTTTGTACATGGATGTGTGCACTCTGAAAACACTTATGTTTGCCTTATAAGTGATGTTCATAACAGTATAGGCCAAAACCATACAAGAACTCCAAAAAAACAACATAACAATCACTACGTAAACAAATACCAACAACTCAAAAACAATATGACATATCATGCAACAACTCAAAACCACCACAACAACCCACAAACACCAACACTCTCCAACAAACAACTCACTAACATCAAAACATAAAATAAAGTACAACAAACACTTCAGCTCAACAACAACCAGACAGACACGCACAACAACTATACAATCTCAATATCAATAAAAAAAACACCCAATAACAACTGGCCATCAATAAACTCTGCCAAAACCACTGTCCTCTAAGACAGTTCATCACAGACTAACTGGCTGACCGGCAACTGCGCCAGAAGACAAGCCAGACAATCACCCAACAAGCAAACCATTCGTTAACTATTCACCATCATTCTATCTTCTCTCTCTCTCTCTCCTGCTCTCTCTCTCTCTCTCTCTCTCTCTCTCTCTCTCTCTCTCTCTCTCTTCTTTCAGAAAACAGCAGACATAAATACATACTATACAATCTTAACAGCAATACAAACAAAAAACCATACAAAATCATTTAAACTCTTCCAATCACTCCCAACAATTGCAAACAACCCAACTATGCTCTCGCTTACTCTCTCTCACGAGCAACCCTCGAGAACGTTGTCAATTGTAACAACCAGATCTCTCCTCCATATTATGGCACCATAACTGTATTATTGGCTCTTACGGTGCCGATAACTGGAACTTGCCCCATTATGGTGCCAAGGTAGTTTACAGTTTACAGGGGCCAACTGCACAACAGCAAAATCCCTCTACATAGGTTAGGTAAGTACTTTAACCATGACCCAACCCCTTTTGGTTAGGATAGTGCATCGTTGATAACTAAAAGTTGGGAGTAAAATTTTGTCCCCGTAACCCTTGTGGTAAGCACGCGCAACTAAAAAATTCCCGCTTGCCAGAACAAACGTGCTTGCCAAGAATGTTTCAAAATGTGGATAAGGAGCGAAGCACCATTCCGCCCCGCCAAAACTGAAAACAGGAATATGCAATAAATGCCCACTAAAATATTTTTATTAGTTTTTGTCTCATCCCCATTTTTGTTGTGTATCTCTCCGCCTATTTTCTTGCCAGAGCTTACCGCCATCTAGTGGTGGGTTATGACTAGAAAACTGGTCGAAGATAGGGTGGACCAGGTAAACTGTAGCTGCTCCTGATGCCGTACAGCACCGATTTTATGGGGCTAGACAAGCTCTATAAAAACGGATCCCCAGTGACCAAGTCCAACGATAACTGGGGACTGCCTGTATTTACTTTGATTTAATGGAGGTGTCAGTTAATGTCCCTATGACAGTCTACCTCCATCTTGATAAATGTTGTAATTCTGTAAAACCCAGACCAGACCAGTAAAACTAAAGATGGGTAAAACTTCACTTTAGTTGCATGGCCGGATTCCTGTCAGTCACCGACTGATACATATTACTGCAATTTTTTTTTTTGCCAGGGCGGGGGAGTTGGCTGGCCAGGTCAGGGAATGTCACCCTAAGTTAGGTTAGGTAGGTAAGATCTGGTTAGGTCAGGACCTGGCATTAGGTATAAAAAAGAAAAAAAAGATTATGTCTATTTAGCTAGTATATATGAGGAACCTTGTCCCAGTCAAAGGCTACCAGGAATCAGGCTGCATAACTGAAGTCAAATTTTAGGTAGATCGATAAATAACTACTATTCCGCGGCAAGCTAGACTATGGCAATTGACGTTTTTCTTTCTACTGCTACCATACCTCTCAAGTTTGATTACTACCTAACCGATAAATACTAGCTCATGTGCAAAATTGGCACTATGTTCAGCAGCAGTCCTTGGGGATGAACATAAAACCATAGGTACTACCTACTACAAGCCTAGGTACTATTAGCTAAATACTAAAAGGTAAATCGCTACCATTAACATAAATGGTAATTCTAAAGAATAGTTCCACACAGACTGCAAGGAACGTAACCGCGAATACTACATCCACTAGGGATTGGGGCGTCCAATGTATTTTGCCGTGTTTAGTACTGGCCCCTGGAGGTTAATTACAGTCGTCTGAATAAATATTACTTAAAATTCTTGTTCAGGAGGTAAAACTGCATAGAAAAACCGCAAATGCCATAGTCTAGGCTGCCACGGAATAGTAATATAGGGTAAACAATCACGGACGATCCATCATCATCACGCTGGCCGGGTCTTATTCACTCAATATTTAATTGGTGAAACAAGAATACAATTACGTACAACTTTAAGCATACCATTCAAAAGATTGAAGTTTCGTCGACATAATGTGATATATGAAAGCCCCATACGAATTAAAATAAGCATGTGACACTCTTCGTAATACAGTAGTACCTCGAGATATGAAATTAATCCGTTCCGAGGTGCCTTTCGTATCATGAGGTTTTCCAAGCCCTCCAAAAACACCCCAGTAAATTTCATAATAAAGCTAAATTGACCTATAAACAATGAAATACTACAACAATTTGGACCATTCAATACCTAAATTAAGAATAAAAATGCAAAACCTGTAAATAAAGTGTATATTAGTGTACAAGAAATATTATTACTGTAACGTAAAATGTGGAAGCTTACCTTTCAAGTGAGGCTACGTACATATGTAACTATCCAAGGAAGATTGCTTCTGCCTACTTTACACAATGTTCCTGTGTGAGCCTTTTCGGGGGGTGTCTTCTACAAATGATTGCACTTTATGAAAAGTGGCTTTAATTTCTGCAGTTTTTTTTTCTTTCATACATATATGTACGTACGTACACTTTAAAAAATATACGTACACAATGTTCCTGTGTGAGCCTTTTCGGGGGTATCTTCTACAAATGATTGCACTTTATGAAAAGCGGCTTTAATTTCTGCCGGTTTTTTTTCTTTTTCTTTTTTTTGATTTTTAACTTTTTTTTTTTTTTTTTTTTTTTTTTTTTTTACAGAATTTCAACTATCTGTTTTTTATCATTTGGTTCTTTTTTTGCACCTCATGACTCTGTTGGCCCTGGTGTCCATCAAAACCCTGTTCTACCAAATGCTCTCTCTGCAACTGATTGGGGTACTGAATGTTCAGCTGCTGACCTTCAACATAAACAGAAGTGCCTTGATATATATACATACGTACTGGTATGCATGTTGTAAATGATTGGTCTACACCCTCTGTTCAGCAGGGAGTGGATATTCTACCAACCTTGCAAAGTTTCCAGTTATCCCATGAGAGAGACCTTGATCACTTATCCCATGTGAGAGATCTTGGCCACTTTTTTTTTAAATAACGTACACATTGACGATCCCGAAAACGAATACCGCGTGCGTACTATAACAATGCTGGCACCGAGTGGCCGAAGCACGCCACCACGTGTACATAGTAGATGCATGATGGGAGGGACGCTGGCCAATAGGAGAGAAGGATTTCATGGCCGCGACTAGCATCAGGAACCAATGGGAGAGCAGGAGGATGGTGGCGAGTCTACTAGTACTAAGATGGCGGCGCGATTTTCAAAATTGTTATCAGGGCGAATCTCGGACTTTCAGAAACCTTTCGTATCTTGAAAACTTTTTGTATGTAGAGCCGTTAAATTTTTCGTATTGGCTTTCGTATCTCGAGTTTTTCGTAAGTTGAGCCTTTCGTATCTCGAGGTACTACTGTATATGTTTTCAAGTCAGTTTTGAAATCCAATATGGCGGCGATCGTCAGGCTGGCTGGTCTAATCACGATCAATCCAACATCTTTCCCAGCCTTCCCAGCACTCATTTGAACAATGTTAGCATATATATGTAACGTTTATTGATCTTACTCAAGATTGCAGTTGTAATCAGCACAATAAAACAACATTTTGTTGCCTATATTAGTGAAAGTATGAAACTTATTTCCGGGGTCATGATCTGAACTGAATTCATTTTTACCTTGTAATCAAGTGGTTTTATCCTTACTGCCATCACAACTGAAACTCCACAGTGCTTATTTGATTGTAATTATACACATTATTGGTCTTAATCCACTCCAAACTGCACTTGAACCATGTTGCTGTTCCTGGTTCCTAAGCGCTCACTCTACAAACACAGTTACGAGCAGCAGACAACGACACTGTTTACGAGGTGCAAAGCTTTATTCCCTTAATTGTTTACTTTACTCATTATTTAGTTTAACTTTACTTTGTTACTTTAAAATGTTTATTTAATTCATGTCTATTATCCCTTTTTTGCAACCAAATTACCCCAAAAAATTACAGATATTTCTAAAGTACTAGATACAATCCAATGTTTCTAACCTTGTCGTACATCTGGCTGCCGAAAACCATCGCGGAGCAAACGACGGATAGTGGTGTAAGGACAACGCTCTTCCCTATATTTTTATTGTATCTAATCATCAAGTCACATTGTTCTTACTTCCATCCGATAGAGCGTTCCATGGCCTTTCCGCCGATGTATAACAAATGTAATTCCATTATTTGTACGCCTTATTATCTTTAAATGTGTGTTTGTAAGAAAACACAAATCTACTATCTCAGAGTCATTTCTGCTCTTGGTGTGAGTCTGTACTACTTATCTATCCGCACCTGTCTACGTCAACCCAGTTCGTCTGTAAATAAATCATCAGTACCCAGCTACCTGTCTTAATCTATGGTCCTCACAGTGGATTATAATTTTTTTTTCTTTTTGCTAGCACTTTTCATTAAGTCTAAATTAATATTTTGATTTTTTTTAATAACTGTATGCCAGAAATAAATGTAACCTTTAATGTTTGCATGCTAACAATGGAAAAATCATCATTGCCACACTAGTGGAGCTTCACACATATGCCGATGCATTATTATAAACTGTTTCCATGAATTCTAGTTGTCATAGTAATGCAATAATGATAAAATTGCTTTAATATATATGTATATATACTTCCAATACATAGGCTAATTTCACCAATTTCCACAGTTTGTTTAAGTCTTATATCCAGTTTGGAGGGTGAACACGTACCAATTGGCAACAGAGAGAGAGAGAAGGGAAGGTGAAGGAAGGAAGGAAGGACAGGGGTGGCAGTGGAGGTGGGGGGGAGAGGGTAGGTGGAGCTTTTTACTCCTGTGTTCATATCCATTTCTGGATAATGGAGTTTTTGTCTCTAGTACAAGGCCAAGTGTCATTATTCTTTACGATTAGTGATTCACGATACCATTATAAATTATGGCACCGGGTGTGATACACTATAGCAAAATCTCGTTCTGATATGAGTGCTCGTTACAGAAATATTGCCAAAAAACGTGCTTGCACTGTCTCTGAAACCCATAATAGGTATGCTGCTTAGTTGTCAATCAAATTTTTTGTAATCAAGTATTTTTTACAAGCTAGCTACTGTATAAATTTGTATTTTTCTCAATCAAAACATATGCTCCTCAATACTAACTTTCCTCTTTTAACGACTTTCTGGTCATTGCAAATTCGGCCCCATTAATTTCTTATGGTGCAAAAACAGACAAGAGGCCCAGGTAGCGAAAGCAATTGCGTCACGCTACGGCAGTAATCAGGCAGTAAAACATCTTCATATATCCAAAAAGTAAATAATAAAGATATATATGGGCATTATGATTATAACAATTACATGAATAGCTGATAACAATCTGCATGAATAACTGGTAAACTGTTCTGCAAGAAAGTTGAGTATAGCAATTCATTTACTATTGGTACGAAAGTCAAGATGTTGTGACGTCATAATAAAGGACTTAAAAAACGTTCTAATTCCAAAAAATAATTACTTAATTTGAGTCAGGAATCGAGTTACTTTTTCAATAATGAATATTTTCAAATTAATCATCATAAATATGTAAAATATTGATGTTTTACTATTCATTTAAATAGTTATCTTGTGCACGCTTTGTCGTCGTCTTCTACCAAAACCGTAGATTCCTTAAAAACGTCGTGGCAAGGGACCGTTTTCTGTGATGAAAGTGCCCCAGCGTCTATGGGTACAAGTGGTGTACGGATTTATCACAGGAAATGGGTAGTTTGCTGACACAAGCGACTCCACAAACATCGAGATGGCGTTAATCTTCTAAGTTAGGTATCTAATCATAAGCAAAAATTTCGAAAGCGTTTTGGTGAAGTTTGCAGTGCGTTGGCCACCCTTTTCATTACCCTCTGTTTAAAGCTTAAAATATGGCCTTAATTTCTAACTTTGGAGAAAATACTTATTTCAAAAGGAGAGTAGAGATCTTTAGCTCCGTCTCTCACCAACAAAAACTCGTGACTGATGACCATCTCCGGTGTCAGGACGCATTAGGTATACTAAGTACTTTTTCAGAGGGTGTCCAGCCGTGACCGTTGGTGTGTTGGGCCAGTCCATGCGGTTGTTTACCGTAAGTAGTGGTTGGAAGTCATGTTTACGATTCTTGTGATGAAAGTGCCCCAGCGCCTATAGTATGGGTACAAGTGGTGTGCGGATTTAGCACAGGAAAAGGGAAGTTTGTTGACACAAGTGACTCCGCACACATCGAGATGGCGTCAATCTTCAAAACTTTTTTAATCGTAAGTAAAAATCAATAAAGCACTTTGGGGTAGTGTGCACTGCGTTGGCCACACTTTTCACCCTCTGTTTAATCTTAAATATGGCCTGGTATATGTAGGGTACCCATCCACGGCGGCCCAGACTATGGCAGTTGTGGTTTTTCTATGCAGTTTTACCTACTGAACAAGAATTTAAAGAAATATTTATTCGGACAACTGTAATTAACCCCCAGGGGCCAGTACTAAACACGGTGAAATACATTAGATGCCTCAATCCCTAGTAGGTAGATGTTGTATCCGCAGTTACGTTTCTTACAAGGTAATTCTACAGAATAGGTAGGTAGTAGTACCTAGTTCCGCACGAACTGCAAGGAATGTAACTGCGGATACGACATCCACTAGGGATTGGGGCGTCCAATGTATTTCACCATGTTTAGTACTGGCCCCTGGGGGTTAGGTGATTACTGTCGTCCGAATACCTAAATAGTACCTACCTAGCCTATTATTTTAAATTCTTGTTCAGTAAGTAAAATAACAGGAAAACGTCAATTGCCATAGTTTAGGCCACCACAGATTGCTTCTGTAGAAATACCTATGGCCTTAATTTCTAACTTTGGAGAAAATATACTTACTTCGAAAGGAGAGTAGAGGTCTTGAGCTCCTGTTATCACCACCAAGAACTCATGACTGATGACCATCTCCAGTGTCAGGACATGTTAAAGTACTTTTTCGGAGGGTGGCCAAAAACGTGGTAGGTAGTCAGTGAGTTGGCCGGTCCAGTCGGTTGTTTACCCTAAATATGTAAAAAACCGCATGGTACAGGGGTGGACCATGTACGATCAATGTGTACAACCCCAAAAAAAGTACATTATAACGCGTCCTGACATCAGAGATGGGCATTAGACGCGATTTATTGTTGGTGAGAAACGGAGCTAAAGACCTCTACTCCGGTGTCAGGACGCGTTATACCTAATGTACTTTTCTTGGGGTTGTACACATTGATCGTACATGGTCCAACCCTGTACCATGCGGTTTTTTACCCTAGGTAGTAGCTAGCTAACCAAGTCGGCAACCAAACAACAGTAGCATTCTTCAGTTTTACCGAAAGAAGTAACAATACCTAGCTAGGTGCTACCTAGGCTAATGGGTAATTAGCTACGCTCGCCAAGCTTATCAAATAGCCTCGAGTTAGATCCTAGACCTTGCAACATCACTTACCTTCATTGCCATTTCGGGAGGCATAAGCAGGGAATAAAGACATCCTTAGCTAGGAATAAAGTTGTTTTTTTTTCGAAGGAAATAGCGCAAATAGGCTATTCCAAAAACATAAGACACAAATTCTTCACTTTTAGTACAATCAGCCGACACCTTCCCTTTCAAAAGACGTATCAAGTTAAATGTCTGTACACGTAAGCTACATAGATTATCTGTAATGTCAAATGGGTCGGTAGTCTTTCGAACGTTTGTTTACAGTTGCGTCTTCACTGTTGCAATGATTCGGAATCCAGAGTTTTGGTTGCCCCTCGACTTGTGGCACTTTTCATATTCCGATCATAATTCTGTCTGTAGGAGAGTGTTCACTTTAATCATAATTGTATATTGTTGGAGCTCTCGTTTCATACACCATGCAATCAATACGGAAAACAATATTTTTAAGTTAAAACATACAGTTTTCTTGGTTAACTTTTTCTTCGGGATCTTGTCTAATTGCCGTAGTGTAAGTTTTTCTTAAGCATCTCTAAGTGTTCACTTTTTAAATTCCCAAAGCAACACAATGAATAATCTTGGTGTTTCGTGTTCAAAGGTCGTTCTTCCATTATCTCTGGACACATCTCTTGTCCATGCTTCTCCGTGTACCACCTATACTGATGCCGTAATGCATCGAAACAGATATAGAGGACTCGAAATCTTCTAAGTATTTTGATATAATGTTTTTTGCTGGCATTTGGGCAAAAAATAACATCTTATCTTGCATTAAAAGTGCCCTTGCAATTCGTTAATGAGTGGGAGTTATTCCGCCATCACAGGATTTATTCACTTATTTGGGCGCTTCATTTAGAAAACCATATACCGTAAATTCTGCAGAGCATGATTTGACAGGGCATCTACTGTACTCTATTCTTCGTTATAATTACAAATACATAATGACTTACAATCACTTAACATGTAACCTACATATGGTACAAAAGTTTTATTTCTTAGACAGCAATACACCAACTCTTGCTGCATTCAGTTCAGTGCCTGATTCTTGGAAAGGTCCGATAGGAATACATAGCATAGCTTGTAACATAGCATACAAATTCTGTGTTGGGGGATATCTAAGCCATTTTCAAACTATACGAATTTATTAGGAAATAGAAAGAAACTATGAAATTATTTGGAAATATACATGTTTAAAATATGAGAAAATTTTAAAAGTAATTCGTATTTGCTAAAGACAGTCCCAGGACAGTCCGATGTGAAGCCGGCCTACCGGCGGTTTGAGTAGGACACGATAAAGTTTTTAAAACAGAAAGTCTTCTTATAAGAATGTCTGAAGGAACAAGAAGTACTCCCGAAAATGTACGGTTTCCATAAATGGACAACAACATCGGATCCCTTTCCACCATCTCTCAGGATGTTCCTAGAAGATAGGATCAAGAATACAAAGGACGACATCTACACGCACCAAAAAACCATCAGTCAGGCGCCGGTATTACTATTTACCGAAACGGCCGGAAAGACGGAACGACCAAAGAATTTACTGGGAAGGCTTTTAAAGGCTGCCTGTTAATCAATAACAGTTTTGAAAATCGGCTGAAGCCTAGTCAGTAGTTATTAACAGGGAAGCGTGAGGAAACCAAAGATGTCATTGATCCGCTTTAATAACAACAATAATAATATAATTTTTATTTAAGAAGTCCATCAAGATACTCTACTAGTTATATTAACAGTCCGATCGAGGAAGCCATCACAAACCTCAGTTTGTTAATTAATTAATTTTTTTAAAACAGATAATGATTAGGTGGGAGATTTGGGCCAGACAAAAATTGTTTTAATAATAATAATAATAATAATAATAATAATAATAATAATAATAATA
This sequence comes from Macrobrachium nipponense, assembly GCF_015104395.2. NCBI lineage: Eukaryota > Metazoa > Arthropoda > Malacostraca > Decapoda > Palaemonidae > Macrobrachium > Macrobrachium nipponense. The sequence goes on along the minus strand of NC_087217.1, from coordinate 66,258,987 downwards.
ATAATAATAATAATAATAATAATAATAATAATAATAATAATAATAATAATAATAATAATGTCGTTTTACTTGAATACTATATCCAGATGTGTGGATTTTTATTCAATAAGCAATCAATTAAGTGCTCAACCATTCTATTACCACATGATAACAATGGAGTACAACAATATGTATTAGTACATTGGCATGGTAGGCCTACGTAGCTGTAACTAGCGGCCATCATGCTTACAATATAAAACAAATGTCAGCCGATGTCATGTTTAATTACTGTTTAAACAAGTTTACAATTATAAAACAAAAATAAACAGTAATTAAACAAGTTTACAATTATAAAACATAACTGGGTCGTTTCGGTTGTTTCGTGGGCCGTTTTGGCCTTTTTGATCGTCTCATCGCTTCAGACAGGGGTGTCATTTCATTTTTCCTTGAGACACCCTCCCCCCTTTCTAGAAAGGGGGAATTGGCGAGCGAAGCGAGCCTAACCAGCAGGGGGCCCGGGGGGCGGCTGTAAAGATAGCCCAACCCCCCCCACCCAACACCGAGAAAATTTTTAGAAATATCAACAAAATAGGAGCAACTGAAGTAACTTGTAAAGAATATTTGAAGAATTTTTATTCTTTAAAAAAAAATGCTGTACATCAAATTTTGAGATAATAAATGAAGATAAAAAAGTAGTGGAAATTTCTAAACAAATCAAGCTATAAACTATAGTATTGGTCCTAGAATATCGGCAATTTAACATGTTGCATTAATTATAGTTCACTACCTACGCAAGGGTCATCCGGGAAAACAAGAAAAGTTGATGTGAACAGGAAGATCTTAAGCTTGGGAATATGTGTAGAGATAAAATCCTATATAACTTTAACAAGGTTCATCGAAGGAAATTTCAAATAAACATATGCTTCATGCATTTCCAATACGTATTAACTACTGCATTAGTGGATACCTCCTTGATCTTACTTTTGCAAAATTATTAATCAGTATGTCAAAGGTAAGATTTTTAATAAGCTCATTTTCTGAGACCACGAGAAGCGAGTCATTCAAGAGCCCATTTTTCATGGTAGTTCGTAGATACGTTTTCACTAAACTATACTGTGTTTTTTTCCATCAGTCCATCCGCCTGTGGTGTTTTTGTATGGTAACACTGCGTCCCGGGCATTTAAATAGTTACGCTATGTGTAAGTTTTAGGTAAATAAAAGGATATCTGGGTGTACATTTGCAACTGATAAGTGTTTTAATAGTTTAATGTATGCGAATTACACCGTTAATATTCGAAATAGGATATTGTTATTATTGTTGAATGTAAGCTGAATGTAACTATCTAAAGCCCGGGACGCAGTGTTACCATACGCAAACACCACAGGCGGATGGACAGATGGAAAAAAAAAGAAAAAAAAAACAGAGTATAGGCACTGAAGACAGTCGTTCATTGCTGGCAGTAGTTACTGGAAAGGTGATGAGAATTTCAACAATTTTAAGAATGTCTGAGTAGGCACATTCTAATGGTTTGAGTTCATCATACAACTCAAACCAATTCTTAGGCTTTTCATTCTTAGTTAGAAAGTGGCTCTTTACTACAGAAATTTGGGCATTTAGAAGGATTTCATCTATATGTATAGCATTATAGAATTATACTATGGTAGACAGTTTCTTATCATTTAAAAAGTCCTTAGAATTACAGTCAAGTGCATTCATTGCTGCTGTCAGTGGCATATTATGAGTGAATCTATTATCTATTTCCTAGAAAAATCTGTCTATTAGGTCAAAATAGATTCTTTCGAATGATACCTCAGGAGCAAGACTTGTATTGTCCTCACTCATTCCTACAGTGGCATCAGTTAAAAAGTCTTTCGACATAGATGAGTTCTTTTGAAACCTCTTGGTTTGTTTGTTTGTATGGCGTTTTTACGTTGCATGGAACCAGTGGTTATTCAGCAACGGGACCAAAGGCTTTACGTGACTTCCAAACCACGTCGAGAGTGAACTTCTATCACCAGAAATACATATCTCTCACTCCTCAGCGGAATGGCCGAGAATCGAAACCGCGACCACCGAGGTGAGAAGCAAACACCAAACCAACCACGCCACTGAGGCGCTTGGAACCTCTTGGGTCTGCCTACTTGATAGGACTTTGTATCAATCTCAGACGCAGCAGAAAAAATCTTAGCCTTGTCAGAGATTTTAGAGAAACCTTCATTAATTCATTTGTGGGTAAAGTGATTAGATGTCTCAGCTCTTGAAGAAAACTGCCTTGTCTTAATGTTTTAAACGGGTAATTATTATAAGTTATGTATTATTTATATTGTTCCGAACATCTTAAAAGTAACTAAGTTAAATCAATCACTTTCTATACTTCAACCTTATTTATATTTTTTGCGACACTTTGTTTCGTGAACAGTGACCTTATAAATTATATATAGATATTTATATATATAGATTTTTTCCTATTGCTCATTTGGAGGCCCCCTAAAAAGCTTCGGGGGTGAGCGCCCTTCACTACCCCCCCCCCCACCCAAATGACGCCCCTAACTTCAGAGCCCACATATAAGTACCTATCCTCCATTTGTATCCACACAGCTGCTTGCAATAGTATTATTCATAACAATAGGCTTATTCGTAAACTTAACACCTTAACTGAAAGTAGCATTTGGAACCGTTTAGGTCAACAAAACAAAGTTATGAACCTACCCACGTGCCCTTTAACTAATAACCAATCCATAGTCTTAAACTTAGGTTTGTCATTTGTTCTTAAGCCTGATAAAAAACACAAACTCGACTTCCTAGTAACATTTGATAAATTCATTGCTGACAAGAATTACAAGAAAGGCGAAATATGTCTTAAGGGAATTCTTCTAAACATCCTAACCGGACACAATACGTCGTCTACCTAAAAGATTTATGTGTAAGGACGGCATTGCCACTGAAATATCCGCCCTCCCATTGTACATTCCTCACATATATACCAAAATGTAGAGCAGTTTGCGGCCTTTCCGCCAATATATATCATCAAAATATGTATCCTGTACGCTTAATTATATGTATATTTGTAGGTGCGAGAAAGCACAATCAAGCTGAACTCCGTTCCCTTTTGTATGTGCGCGTGACGGACACTACGTTTCCGTACGCACAGCCTCCTTGTATGTATCCGTTTCTGATCAATAAATCCTACGGGCTGCTCTAGAAGCAAGAGCCCGTGGTGGCATAAAGCCAGCTTAATCACAAACAACAACAATAACAACATCAATAAAGTTAGTAAGAGTTTCGCCTTGTCTCAGTCTAGCCCTCATGATAGCTGCAATTAGCCTACCTATGAGAAATAAAGAAAAAAAAAACCCGAGCCATAATGTCACAATAGATTTCTTCAGAAAAATCAGAAACATTAGTAAAAGTAATAAAAATATAGAAATTTTGGAAAACAATCCATCTCTAATTACTTCATTTCTATGGCCTCCCCATAACTCGCAAATATAACATTCCCTACCGTCCCATAATCTCGTGTGGTGAAGCTTTTAAGTTACAGAATCTCTAAATGGTTAGTCGAACTACTATCTCCCTTTTCAGGAACTTTTCCCCCTAATCATATAAAACATACAGAAGACTTTGCAACAAATTTAGGTTGGCAAATATCCCAGTACATAACAAATCTTTTTAGCCTGGACGTAGACTCCCTTTTCACGAAAGTACCCATAAAAGATGTATCAACGTTCCTCAAAAACAAACTTGAGAATTGAATATAATAATGCAACTTGTAGGATCTTTGTCACTAATAACGTCTTCCCCTTTGGTGATGACTTATACCGTCAAAACTTCGGTTGCCGTATAGGGAGCCCGCTTGGTCCTGTGTTAGCAAATTTAAAGTATAGGGAGTGTTTTGAAACAGTAATTATAAACCCTATAGAACCTACAAATATGATTTGGCTTCGTCATGTAGAGGTAGACATCTTAACATACGGAAATAGCGAGTGGGGCGATTTTGATGTCTTTCTACAGAAATTAAATTCCCGTGCATAAAATCTAAAGTAGAATGGGAAAACAATAATCAAGTCCCATTTTTTAGTCTTAATCATCAGAACTAATAACTACAAATTCACTGTCTGCAGGGTAGCGACATTCTCACTTTCATTACTTACATTTTTGCAGCTATCGTGACATTTCAGTTACACTCGGCATAGCAATATAGAACCCTGAGATTTTACTCCCCTGATTTTCTTAAAGAACTTGAAACAATCAGAAATCAACCTATCTTGTAAAAACCCCGGAGCACATAATAGAAAAAGCCACACATAAAGCAAAGAGCATTTTTCACAAACCACAGAAAACAAAGAAAAGGAAAAATACCCATACAAAATCATAATCCATCACGTGGATAATTGACGAGAGATCACACAAAACGTAGGCCCCTCCAGTCCTTTTATTTTCACTTATCCGAATACACTGAGGAAATCCTTAATTAACGTTCGGCAGAAACCAGTTTCTAAAGACATTGGGGTTTATGAGATCCCTGTAGGGATTGTGATAAGTCATATACGGTTTTAGCAGAAAATCTCTCTCGCGGAAAGATCAACGCAACATAAACGACCAGTTAGATATGGACAACATAGTTTGGCAATTTTCTTTTGTATATAAAAGAAAATTGCCAAACTATGTTGTCCATATCTAACTGAACACGAACCATACCATGGATTGGAACTCATTCCGAATTTTATACAAGAGCAGCTGTCAATACAAATGTCAGATGGTAGAATCACTAATAAAACAACAAGATAATAGGATCAACCTTCCCAGTGGAGCCTGGGACTCTAACCAGATAGACAACATCTTCCTTAAGGAAATGATGAAGTGGATTAAGACAATTAACAGAACATATACGGTGGCTTAGCAGTGACCCCAGGCATCACCTACGGACATATCTCCCACTATATATTTCACTGATGAAACTCCTTTGTCATTCACCGCTTGATAAGGGTGGAAGTCCACTGAAATAGAGTTCTTAGTTTCACACACACACACACACACACACACACACACACACACACACACACACACACACATATATATATATATATTATATATAGATATATAGTATATATATATATATATATCTATATATATATATATATATATATATGATATATATATATATAGCGAAGTTGAAGGCGGTTATTTTGAACCCGATAGAGACAGCAGCAAGCATGGGGGAAGGATAATTCCTCATTCCTTTCAAAGTACTTTATTCAGCTGACGTTTCATAACATGTTAGTCACATTTTCAGAGCTGTGAAATAAAAGAACAAGCATTGAAAACAGACTCAGGTTAAAATGCAGAAAAGCGTTAACGTACAACTATAAAAATTGAAATATGATAAGAAGAAAATGACCTATACTCTGTTTTTTTCCATCTGTCCATCCGCCTGTGGTGGTCGCGCATGGTAACACTGCGTCCCGGGCTTTAAATAGTTACGCTGTGTGTAAGTTTTAGGTAAATAAAAGGATATCTGGGTGTACATTTGCAACTGAAAAGTGTTTTAATAATTTACTGTATGCGAATTACACCGTTAATATTCGAAATAGGATATTATTTAAAGCTCGGGACGCAGTGTTACCAAGCGCAAACACCACAGGCGGATGGACAGATGGAAAAAAAGAGTACAGTGACTAGATTTGGTGCCCCGTTCAGCTTCAACGGAAACTCAGGAGAGGTATAAAGGTGTTGACGGGGACTGAGTACTATTTAGTTGGGGAACAACCTGTTTTAACGAGAAGTTTTTCTAATATTGCTAGCTGGTGGTCATTCGAAGCAAATTAGAGTAAAATAACGTCACCAGTTGAACAGGTTAAAACAACAAGAGATGGACACTTATTTGTAAGATCTCCAGATTAGAAAAACTTAGCAAAGGTAAAAATAGAGATTCAGGAAATCGACACTATATCAGTAAATGAGAAGGGTCCACTTAAACCCAAAATAAAAGTAGAATATTTTCCGAAGGACGAAGATGACATCATCAATAACATTCATTGTAAAGAAAAATCCATGGATAGGTACTCGTATTTCTGAAACCGACGACCTGAAAATTGTAGAGGGAATGAAAGACAGATGACAAATATAAGCACTATATCATCGAAAGCACAACACAAATACGACAGGCTATCTATGACAAAGGTGACAAGTTGTCTATACTGTATAACCGTTGCTGTGTGTACAACTGTTACATGTCCTATCAATGCTATAAATGTAACAAATTTTGTCATAGTGCAACAAATTGTAGAATTTACCAAGTTTGCCCTAAATGGGGCGAAAATCACAAATGATTGTACTAGCACCACCTTAAAGTGTAAAAACTGTGTAAAGAACGGCCACAGTAACACTATACTCTGGTTTTTTCCATCTGTCCACCAGCGTGTAGTGTTTGCGTATGGTAACACTGCGTCCCGGGCTTTAGATAGTTACATTCAGCTTACAGTCAACAAAAATAATAACCTTATTTTGAATATTAACGGTGTAATTCGCATACTGTAAATTATTAAAACACATTTCAGTTGCAAATGTACACCCAGATATCCTTTTATTTACCTAAAACTTACACATAGCAAAGCCCGGGACGCAGTGTTACCATGCGAAAACACCACAGGCGGATGGACAGATGGAAAAAAACAAACAAACAGAGTATAGACATAAAACGTATGATGTCAATATGTGCATAGTATATAAATACATGTGTGAAAGATGAAAAATAATACGGATCATGACCTTGACTAATAATCTTCTGTGCAACTTCATAGACATACAGTCCGTAGGAAATAAAACCAAAACTAATAGAAATCTCATAAATTATCAGAAACTAGATATGCATGCTAACGGAGACTTGGCCAAGCAATATTGTAAGTGATCTAAAAAAAAATAAATGAAATAACACCAGGGTCCCACAACTTTTACCATGTACCTACAGACAGAAAACAACAATGGTGGTAGAGTGGGAATCTGTGTAAAAAAGCATACGAAAGTATCTATAATGAATCAAAATGTAATCAGTACATTTGAATACATCAACACCAAAATTACACATGAACAAACACACACAAATCATAACAATTTACAAACCAGTAAGAGATTCCTGGACGAATTCAGCGACTTCTTCGACTTGCTAGCTGATAACAAAAATATACTGATTTGTGATGACTTCAATATATACATTTAGATGATAACGATAACCATTACGTCAAAGAATTTATAGTTACTTGAAAGCCCCGAACTTGTAAATAATGTGAGAAAACCGACGTCATTATTGGACCATATCATTGACTTGGTGATAAAAAGAAAAAAAAAAAAGATTGAGTGACATAGAAGTTGCGCCGGGTGCATGATATCTTCAGTTCATAAACTAGTTACATTTAGCGTAAATATATGGAAAGGTTATGCACTGAAAACACTATCACTTACAGAAACAAAACTAACTTTAAAGCTGATGAATTTACTGTTTAGAGCATGAAGAAAATAAGAGATACAAGCCACGAGTGCAGGTGTAATTTGAAGAATACCTAGACAGGCGACCGGGATATGTGTAAGCTGTTTTAGTCTACAGCAAAAGTATATTAGCGTCAAGTTATAAAGATAAATGTCTAAAAGTAACAAAGCTTTATAGTTCAAGAAAATACCAAATGGTTTAGCAGTGAATGACGGGAAGCTAAGAAAAGGTACAGAAAAATGGGAGATCTATGGAAAAGATCGAAAGCATCAAGAAGTATATGAAAATCGGTCGCTGTATAAAACCAACCAGAAACCATGAAAAAAACATGGCAATTTAACCGGAATATTGGGACTCAGGAAAGAAAAAGTTATACCTGTTGTAACTAGTGACCACAAAAATCTGTCATTGTTTAGAAAAGGAAGTCTCTCCCGATCTAAGTGATCATAATGAGAAATAGCAAATTCAGTAAATTTGAAGAACTGAACATGAATGGCTTTGAAAAAATCACGAGACAAGTAAAAAACACCTACTGTGAAAATGACCCGTTTGAGTTATCTAAAAGAGGCAAAAAACTTTGATCAGTTGCGGGAGCTATACTTTGATAATATTGTCCGAATGAGTTTAGCATGGGCATCCTTCCCAAATAGCGAAAGGCTTGCTTGTATAAAACCAGCCTACAAAGGAAAAGGTGATAAAAAAATCTCGAACCTATCGTACTCAACATTATGCCTGATAGAAAAAAAAGCCACTCAACAGAAACTACATTATGACAAATGCAAAATGTGGCATCCTGATTATGCTTGACTTAAGTGCAGCGTTTGATAAGTTGACTACGATCTGCTGCTTAAAGACCTGAGAGCAGTTGGCATCGAGGATGGATGATACACTCAAATGGTACAAAAGCTACTTAGAAAGCAGGAGGGTTACAGTGGTTATATCAAATGTGAAATCAGAAAAGAAAAACCTAACAAGAGGAGTGCCCCAAGGCAGCGTCCTGGGTTCACTGCTATTTAGCATTTACACATTGAATTATCTGGAATTCTAAACATGCACGAGATGAGACATAAACAATATGCTGATGATACTTAGTTCTATTTTCCTGTCGAAGCGGTAAAATTGATGCAATAATAAAAGACAAAAAATTGGATGTCGGCGAAGACATTGAAACTTAATGAAGACAAAACTGAGTGATGCTATTTGGATGTGACAGTGCAGTACGAAAATATAAACACCTGAAAAGAATAACTATTGGTTCGTCACCAATAAACATTCTAACAGCAGTGAGGAACTTAAGAACATTTATTGATAACAAATTGTCGATGAAAAACCATATACTGCATGTGGTACCTGTAATTATCATATTGGAAACATTGCATTTATTAAAAAAAAATTAAATGAAGATACTCTGAAAACAGCTATTTGTAACCAAATACTTTCGAGGCTGACTTACGGTAACACTATATACTGCGGTCTCCATAACTATTTACTAAAAAAAATTGCAAGGAGTACAAAATAGAGTGGCCAGATTAATGAAAGGACTAACACCAGCACTAATTGAGCTACGTTGGCTCCCAGTAAAAGCAAGAATAGAATACAAAATACTTCTTACAGTCTTCAAAGTACTAAAACATGGCGAACCAACATATCTAACAAACTGCTTAAGCTTCTTTAGACCTGAAATGAATATTGTAATCAGACATGCAAGTGCAGCATGTAGGCTATTTGAACCTAGAACAAATTGTTAGTCAGGTGAGAAGGCATTTGAACACTGTGCACCAAGACTATAAAACAAAATACCTCCTGAAGTGAGGATCATACAAGAAGAAAGCAAATTCTAAAAATAACTAAAGACTCTTATTCTGCAGGAGCTACAATACTGACGAGGAAGCACTAAAAGACAATTATGAAATATAAGAAGCAGCTTATTTTGAAAACGTACAAGGGCCCGCCAGAGAGGGAATTATCCCTGTTAAGGACTGTACATACAACCAAAGTGAAAACAAAGTAGAGTAAATGATTCCTGGGGTCATCAAAGGGTGAAGAGACTATATATTTGAATAGAGATCTAATTGCCATTGGGTTACAAGGTATTAGTCTCAATTCAATGGCTAGTAGAAATTTGTCTATTATTTTCCGTACAAGTTTTTTATCATGCTGAATAAGATATCGTTGGCATTTCAAGTTTTGGATGGAAAATATCATTTAGAAATGTGTAAGTTTTTTTTTTAATTTAGATGAAAAACAATTTGTTAACAAAGTACTGGTGGAGGTATTTAATTAAGAAAAGTCTTCCAATCAGATGTTAAGTTAAAAGTCCTGCGGAAGAGTGTGGTGCGTTTTTGTAGGTAGAGCTGGTTCGAGTGTATGTTCGCTTACCTGCTTCTTTCTTCTAGATGATTCGTTCTGCAGTCTGGTTCTATGTTTAACTTTATGCTTCTTCTTAAGGTTAGTTCTGGATTAGT